>NC_086349.1:2809359-3124359 GCF_036324505.1 Eleginops maclovinus | reverse complement strand
CTTTTCGTTCTCACTGTAAGAGGGGAAGCACATGTCGTAATGGCAGTGTAACCATTGAATTATTGCAGATTATTGTAAACTGCCAAAAAGCTTTGTAGCTGCAGGTTTCCCAAAGCCAACTGTAAGACTTTTAAATACCTCATTAATGCTACATGGGATAGAATTTAAGACCAATTTGAGAACTAAATGGAAGAAACAAAGCTCTTTGGCAATGTGTCTGCTGGGGGATGTATTTCAAAGTTCTGGCACTGACAAATGTATTTCCAAACCAACAGAATTAGAAGCTGCTGGTCACTAGGAAGTATGTAAAGAGAAACATATCATTACAATAACCATTTACCAGTTTGGAAAACATCTGAAAAAACTTCAAGGAACCCCAAATACTTTCCAAATGTAAAGTATTTAGTGCAGCTTTGGGATGCTCTGGCAATGCACACATTTCTCAGGGGTTGGGGTGGGGGGTGGGGGGCATACATCATGTACACAGACACGGTCACTGTCAGCTGACTCTGGCAAGCGCCGGGCCAATCGACCAGCCGTCTGTCGCTCTGGATAATCAACCCCGCTGCCCTTAGGCAACCCCATGGCCCTCTGGGATATCTGGACTATGAGAGAGGGAGCAGTGAAACGGAAAGGGAGGGAGGGGCGAGCGCCGATGGTGGCTGTAGGAAAAGTGTACGTGACACACAGACAAGAGCCAGAAAGACAGACTCTGTCAAAAGAAGTCACCGACTCTGTATCAGCTGCCTCTGGACTCTGTCAGCTGTCTGTCTGTCTGTCTGTCTGTCTCTCTGCCTTCACATATCCTCTAACCTCTGTTGCTCAAGTGCTATTTGTCCTGTTTGTCCCTGTAAATTTAAACCCCAAACTGTGACAGAGACTTTGCAGCTAATATTAGTTTAGTCAGTATATTCCATTTAAGCATACTTCAAATGCTCCTCAATAATCCAAGGCCTTCTCTCTTGTCAAGACGCTGCCTTCCTCCTCTTATTGCTGTCCTTTGCAACCGTGACACAGTTACATAATTGCATTTGGTAAATTATGTGAAACCTCCCCCCTTCCCTCTCTCCGCAAGACTCCCTCCAAATCTCACATCGCACTCATCGTTCTGTCTGAGGCCGAGGAGACGAGATTCCCTGGAAAGACCTTTGCTTGAATGCTGAGAGACTCCAGATAAAGCGGCCGGGCTGCAATCTGCGGCTAAGCACAATACTGCTTAGTATTGCTTGTATGTGTGTTTGTGTGAAGCCTCCTCTCAGTGGACTTGTTGTTTTTGGCTTGGGACTCGGCTGGCCTTCGGCTGTGGGTACAAACGCTAATGTCAGTGAGACAATTCAGGACGCTGCATCATTGTATAAAAGCGCATATCCAACCAGCATGTCACACCTGAAGACCGGATGGATACCATAAGATACAATAAAGTTTATCTTCAGCGCAAGAATCTAGAAGCTGTCTGGGGGACGGCTAGCTTAGTTAAGACTTTAGATTCCATGGCGGCAATGCAGAAAGGGTTGTTTATTCCATCAGCTGCCCATGTTGGTGTGCAGCCCAACATTTGAAGCATGTTTTACAATTTAGATGCAGCGTTGGCAGGCCCATGGCCTAATAACTTGTGAGTGACCAATCATTAGTCCACTCCAGCCCCTAGGCAGTGGATTTCAGCCGGTTTGGTCGCAGACATGTCCGATGCGGCTCACCACTACCACTGTACCCTCAGGCTAACGGTTTTTAAAGCCCTTTATAAAAGCTGATACAAACCCCTTTTGTATAGTTCGACATAAGTCCTGGAAGTTTTAACAGTGGCGCCAAAAATTCAAGCCTGGGGGGCTAATTTACCCAGTGGGACATCTCGAAAGGTCCCGGACAGAGAGGAAAGTTGGAGAGCAGAAAGACAGAACATCTGTCTTTCTCTTAGAGGACAAGGGAAATAAAAGTGTTCACAATGTACCATTTGGAATTGGCAGACCTGGAGATTTTCCACAAGCTGTGCTTCCCTGAAAGGTCTCCCTATTTCCTCTCTACCACTCTCCCAAACTCCCTTCACAGCACAGCCTCATCATTGTGTCCTTCCCAAGACAACACATGAAAAAGCCTGACATATACACTGACCAAAACAAAATATTGACAGAGGGGAAAGACAATGGGTTTTATGAAGCTGGTGTGGTAACAAAAAGAAAGGAAATGGCCATTTCCTCCACTTCCCCTTTCCTTCTTTTTTGTCCTGTCATGGGGACATGAGACAACAGTTCCATTAGAGAAGGAGAAAGGACAAGAAAAAAAAGAGGCAGAAAATATCACTATCACAAGTGAAAAGGGGGATGGGAAAAGAAATGCACAAGGTAAACACAAAATGTATCAAGAGCTGAGGCAGGCATGAAGCACGGTTCGAACTTCACAAAGACTACATAAATACAAGGCAGGAGTTTGCCTGCATGGAGCAGCAACAAATGTAGCCGGTAAGCAAGCAGATAAGCACATTGGACTGCAAATAGATGTAGTGAATTATAAGGAAGCTGAGGTGCTAATGACCCAAGACTAATAAGGGCACTTAAGTCAATTAGTGTGAGTATCATCCCTCAACTGGCTTCATCCCTCCATTTGTCTAGTTTTATGTTAGGCCATGCAAAGCCAATAGCTCTTAGTTATTTAACTAGATTAGTCATAAAAAATGCACAGTGTGTAGAACCTCGTTTCAGCGATAAAGAATGATCAAGTGCCTGAGTGTGTGATGGAATCACTAAAGCTGCCATCACAACACACACTCATTGCATATTTGTCACTGCTCGTATATAACCACATGCACTGAACCTAGGTTTGTGCAACTACAGTAAGCTGCAGAAGAGAATTGGTGTGTGTGTGTGTGACAATGTCCCCCAATGTGGTCTGACACAATCCCTCCCAGGCACTTGGGGGGGGCTTAAGTATGCAACCCAACACTGGAGAGTCTGCACTGTCCATAGTGAGCAGGGACTCCGATCGATTTTATTGCGTAGATTAGATTTGGGGAGTGCACTAGGATGGAGCTGATGGTGATTTAAATGGAGGGGGGGGGGGCATTCATCAGGCGCCTAGTTGGTCTTGTCGAGTCTGCTGGAGCCAACGCTAACACACAGAGGCCGTGGGGGGGCGATATCAAGGCTGGCTGGTGGTGCAGTTAGGCAGCTGTTAGCGTTTCAGAAAAAAATTAGCACCAGGTTCAACTGTAAACAATGAGCTCATTCTCTCTGCAAGCGCCGCGCAACACACCACATCTGTTTTGGGACAAGCAGTCTTATTCAAGGCCCACGCTGAGGTAATACACACCCCCTTGTAAAATCAAACTGAGTAAAGCACTAGACAGGACTTGAAACTCGTGTAATGCCCAGCAACGCTGTGAATGATGCTTTAAATCTGCGCGAGTAGCATTTACACTTCTTATTATTATTATTAATAAAGAGCATGTTTGAAATACTTCCTGTTTACTTTGAGGGAGGAGGATGATTGGACTGTAGGCTCTCTCTACTTCAGAAAAGCAACCCTTTCAACCTAGAGATTATTTGTGTAGAAAGCTGATTTTATGTTCTGTGTATGAGTATATAAAAGAACCCAGCTTTCACTATAGTACCAAGCCTGTGTGACAAAGCCTTAGAGGGAGACAGTGGGTGAGTCAGAGACAACAGGCACATATAGCAAGCTACTGTATATAGGTCAACCTTTAAGTCTCCTATTGCAGTACAGAGCATGTGTGGAGCATGCAGTAAAGACAGCTGCAGCAACCACTGGGCATGAATGGGGGCTAATCCAGACAGTAGTAAAGACAGGAAATGCAGTCATTAAATGTGTCTTACTTTGTGGGTCTATAAATATGTTTTGTCTGAACTTTGCATTTTTCAATTAAAACAACAGAAGAGAAGAAGAAAATGCACAATGGTGTAAGAGTCGCCCGGAAATAGAAAATGAGTGTTAGATTTTTCTTCAGTTTTTAGCTGTGTGTGGTTGGCAAGAGGGTCAAACAGACAAAGTAGCAGGTGGCACTCAGGTGGGTGCTGCCGGGTTGGTGGGAGAGGATGGGTGGGCGATGCCCTTCTCCTGATCCACGAGCCATCTGCCTCAACCGGTAGTGACAGCTTCCCAGTGACGAAGAGGAAACAGTGAGCTGGAGGAAGGAGACTGAACTGCCATGTTAGAAACCTACAGATTGTTTGCTCATCTTCACCAGCCTCCTCCACTTTGTTCTTACTGCACAAACACCTCTGACACTCTTGGCTTCGGTTCCTACACTATGGTTATATTGGTGCCAATGGCCTGTATCAACGCTGGAAATAAAGCTTGACTTGAGTGTTTGGTTTCGACCTACACAAACCTACTGTACATCTGTATGTCCTACATCCGTGTTGCAGCATCGGGTTAAAAAGAGGGATTGGTCTCCATAGAGACTTGATGTCACACTCTGGCAATTTAATTTGGCAAACCAATTTATGGAATAGTTAATTGCAACACTGCTCTATTTAACAGTCAAATGAGCTCAGGAAGATGTCCTCGGTCTTGTGACCTTAGAAATGTCATATTTTAATCAGAGCTATAGTTTACTTTGTGCACTGTCCTTTGGATAGAACTCTATATTGTGTCGAGTTTAGATAAACCCGTTTTTTTTTTTTTTTTTTTGCGCACCCACTACTGCAGCTTCACTACTTCTGCATCAAAGAGGATCAATGCGGGGTCATGATGTCTACAATCTGCTGGCGGCTCACGTTTATGAGGGCCTGCTACACCTGGCTTTTTTATTATAAAAAAGGGGAGACTGGCAGAAATAAATTGAGGGCTTGTTGCGGTGCTTAAATCCGTCTCAGCTTTCTCTATCTTCCTCCCATCGGAACGAGAGGGGGGAAAAAAGTCGTGTGAGCTATTTACGAGGAAGGTCATACTGAGAGGGCATGGCAAGGAGCCAGCAGTCTCTCTACTTCTCCTCCTCCCTCCCATGTCTTTTTTGTATCCCCTCCACTGTGCTTCTCCTGTTGTAACTCTTGTATTGCTCAAATTGACTTTTATTTTGGGATCGAATCTGAAATAAATAAATATGCCGCAGCAGAATTCACTAGTTTTCATCAAATTCAATCAGTAATAAATAAAAACTCTTTGATTCGAACAGTACACGATGATATTATACATACCTTTACTTTTGTTAACAAGGTTGCAAAGTTTTTTTAAAGAAAGATAAACAATAAAAATATTAAAATAAAAAAACCCAGGGGATAAAATAAAAGAAAGGGGTAATATATAGAACATAGCGAGAGAGCAGGATAAAACCCAGCAACATATTAAATATTCATAAACACTTTCCTATAAAGGAATGTTTAAGGGGATTTAAAAGACACTAATGATGTCGACTGTTTGATCTCAATGAGCAGGATGTGTTACAGTCTGTGGGCTCAAACAGCATAGGCCCCCTCTATGTTGGGTACAGGACGGGATCAAGGAGCTACCATCATTGAACTCACGTGTTCATATTTTGAGCATCAAAACACAGATCTACTTTAAATATTACACCAACATATCCAGCAACCTCATCCTTATTTTTAATCAAGGAACAAGTCTACATTTGACATAATTGAGGAAAGTTATACAGCTTCTGGAGGTACTGAACTAGAGATGAACATATAGCTGTGGGTAATATGCATTACAGTGGTAGGATCTGGCTGATATGAAGCATGAAGAAAACAACAGCGGCTCACAAATGGAGCCATGAGGAACCCCTAAATTAGAATGAGCAACAACAGCAAAAATGTAAGAAGCTATTGGAGTGGTATGAAAAAATATATATATAATAAAAGAAGCCACCACCACACATACGATATAAAATTCACCATATCACAGGTAGAAAACCCTGACTGGATCACTTTAGCTACACTATTAACTGATTGTTAATGATCAACTGGAAATTGTGTTTGGCCTCGATTCAATAGTAACCTATGGAAAGCTTGTTCAAAGTCAATTGCACAAATGAAATTGTCAAAAAGAAACAGACGCACAAACCTGACGCCCCTGGTTATACAGCCACTCGACCAGATCAACCTTATTTCTGCCCCTCGCTTCCAAATTAAATGAATTATATCAACAAATCTGGATGAACGGACCATTTAAAGTTGTCACGTTGAATATTGATACAAATATCAATCAACAGTTTAACTTACACCCTGGTGTGTTCTTTCCTATAGTATCTCCACGCCCCAGAACGACCCTTCCCCACCCGCCTCAACTCACACACTCAAAAACTCAAGAGAGCACTCCATCAGGAGCAAGCAGCCGCAGAGGCAGAAGAGGGTTAGATTAGGTGTGAAATACGTTCTGCGACTTTCCAACAAGTAAAAAGCTCTGTGGCATCGCTGGCGGAGTGGGCAAGCGAGAGCACCTAGTGGAAGGCTGTCCCTTTGATGTTTAATTTAGAGAGAGGAGAGGGAGGGGGAAGCTGAAAGGATGGGGAGGGGATAGAGGTAGAGATGGTAGTGGTAGTGTGCCGAAACTCCACTGTGTTCCATCAAAGGCTCTGGGTTTCCTCTCCTTTTCATTTATTCACCAACAATGATAGGAGAGTACGTGCTGGAATACAGCAGTGGAGAGAAAAGGCAGGGGGACTGTGAATGAGGAAAGAGGAGAGGAGCATTGGAGGAAGGGGAGGAAAAGCAGGAAGAAAGTGAAAAGAGGTTGTTGAAAGAAGTTGTGGTGTTGAATTTAAGCCGTTTTCTCAACCGTGTCCTCTCTTGTCCTTACTTCCTCTGGTTTCCCCTCTCTATCATTTATCTGTCCTCCTTCTCCCCATCCCTCACTCTTACTCTGTCCCTTCTCCTCCCCCACTTCATCTCTCCTTCCCCTCTCCTCTGCTGGGGAGTTCTTCCTCCTCCTTTCTGCTCACTGAGTGAAAAGTGGAGCTGTGTGCCAGGCGGAGGAAGCAATTAAAAATTAATGGAAGCTGAGTGATAGAGAAACCTGCAAGGGCGTGCCGCCCGCCCGCCCGCCCGCCCGCCACACACACACACACACACACACACACACACACACACACACACACACACACACACACACACACACACACACACACACACACACACACACACACACACACACACACCTCCACGCACGGACAAAGATTCCGACCTCTTTTCCTGTACTCTCAGTCTCTCTCTTTCTCAGTTTCTTTCCACCTCTTTCAGTGTGCCAGCTGTGGCGGGATACACACCGTCTAACGGAGTATGCAGTACGCAATCTTTACAGAATTTTATAAAAAAGTGACAAGACGTTTCATATCATGTCTGATCTTGTCCTTACACATGGCCAGCTTTTGGTTTGTGTTTTCAAAGTATTTTTTAGCACTAATCTTAACGTGTAGACAAAACAAAATCAACTACGCCGCTACAAACAAAATGGTGGGTTTGCAGCCAAAACAATGTGTTGCATCTGGTTTGGATCGTGGATATGCCGACTTGAACTTTGAACAACAACCGCTCCTCGAAACACAACGCTGCCCAGTTGGCCTGCAGCTGCTCCACAGTATCCTATGATTGTCTGCCTTTTTGCACGTCATTGTGTGCGTTTCCTAAGTAGTCAATAAATACTTCTGGACCAAGCACCCAGGAAGTGCTCCGGACTCTGTGGAAAATATTCGTAGTGGCCAAAAATTTGTTACTGCAACTTCTGCATCAGTCCGTGATGTCACCCAGCCCTGAAAGACTTTTTCCCATTGACTTATGTTGGGCAAGAGACGTCTGTCAAATCGGTGGATAAGTTTTTTAAAACTAAATAAACTACCCAGTATGAACCCTAGTATAGCCCATATTAAAAACATTAAGTCCTTAAAGTTGTAAAACGCGCTAAAAGCTGAATCCAGGTTTATTTTCTCTCTCCATTCATTCCACTGAGTCGAGAGCGGGAGAAAGGGGCGGGGCTTAAGGGGAAATTCAACTGCCCGTGCTCGATGCTCTTAACAGCCAGGCATGATGGGTAATTTGTGACGTTTTGCCCTCGAGAATCTCAGGCCATTTTGTCTTCATGCGCCACTGAGCAGCTCTCATAGGAATGAACGAGGCCCCGCCTCCAACGCTCTATCCACTTCTTATTATACATCCATGTTCTGGACCGACAGCAATGCGCAAGCTGCATGTGGTACCGATGCAATATATGAAACGACAATGAGTATGCTGGCATTTTGCACGGCATAATATTAAAAATGACACTAAATTTGAGTATCGGCCGAACTTACCGTATGTTTCATGAGAAGGCATCAACATACTAGCCTCAGACCCAGAGAGCTGATTGGCCTATAGTTCTGTAGAATGCTTTGAGAATGCATGTAACAAATCATGCCAACCTAACAGGTGTAACTGAATGTGAAGGCATCATCTCTTTTCCTGGAGTAAATGCTATGTGTGAGTGTGTCTACAAAGTCACTCAAATAATTGTGCGTGACATTTTTCTTAGAGTTTTTGTTTATGAGGTTAAACCCCTCCCAATATATTTCAAGATGTATTGGGAGTTGTGTCAACCATAGAAACTGTTAGTCACTAACCAGCCATTCCTGTTCAATGACAGGGTCGCTGCTCACAAATGACATGAACATCAATAGTGCTGAGCTGGTTGTCACTTAATTCTCAACGGAAATGGGTCCCTCTCTCTCGTCCTGTTAGGCGTCAGTGAGGGACATGACCTCTAACCCCCCCCAAACACACACACACGCTGGAAGCCCTCAGGGTGTTAGCAAATTTGCATAGAGGACACTGTGGACCACACGTTATAGAGCCACCCTGACCCTTGACCTCCTCACCCCGACCCCCCCCCCAGTGCCCCACAGAGGAGCTGATGCATTATTCCCCAGAGGTGGACGGCTGGGTCTTTGTTCTCAGAGGAGCCGAACACACACCTATTTTTGTTGCAGGATGTTAGCTTAAAGATGTCTGTACAACACTCTGTCAAAATAACACACTCCGGTACAGAGGAGGTGACACCAGCAACCTCCTCCCACAGATCAGAAAATCCACTGCAGGAGAAGAGCAGCATTGGTTTTTCCTCTCAGGTATAGGAACTGAACTTAAGTTAACTAAACATTAACACATCCACTCTACGTCCTCATATCCAGCACACATTCTGAACTTAAACACCCGTCATGAGCAGTACTTCTGGATTTAAATAAATGCAGTTGAATTAGACAGATTTGCAACGCCACAAGATTTGCATTGTTATCCAAGTAGTATTGACCAATCAGGTCTGAGCAGGCTTTAGTTGACTGCATGTAAACACAACCTGTAAAGAGGCTGAACAAATCATTCAATATGAACATTGTTGGACAAGAATCCGGCTTGTTGGCTCCTTGTGGGGATTGAATTGTTGGAAAGCATTGTGAACAGTGTTTACAGAACTCTGCAAACCTCTGTGGCTATGAGGAGTGGGCTGATTCAAACTGAAAGTTGTAAAAACAAAAGTTGCAAGACACGTGGGTTTCGCTGTGCACCGACTTAAAAGCAGTAGCATGCACTGCTGCTACGTGGAAGATAGCACTGGCATGTGGTTACAACCTACTCCATCTCGCTGAGGCCTGTGGTAGGCGGCCATTTTGGTTAGACCCAAGTCGGTCTGTGCTGGGGGTTTCAGTACCGCACCCTTCCTCCCCGAGCTCCTCCTCCCTACAACTACCAGAGAGTTTACAACGTCGGAACGCGGTCGCCGTGAATGTAGAGTTTTGCAGCTCGTGTGACAGAACTGACCCGGACCGACAGTGTGTGTGCTTCACGGCAGCTCCAGCGGAGAATATCATGTGAAAGACAGCAGTATTTCTGCAGTGTGTTATCAAGGTAAAAATAGACAGCCGCTGCTACATCTGACAGGGTGTTGTGACTGCAGCTATGGAAACAAAAGAGAGCCGGGCCCTAACAAAAAGTATGAGGAAGTACAAAGAGTGACACTCACCTTTGAGATGAAAGACAGGAGCAGGAGGCGACCACAGACATGGAAGAGAGGAAAGAGAGGGAAAAGTTAGACAAATCTCCTTCAGGCGTTCAGCACAGAATCATAGAAAACTAATTGCACAATAAAACCTTGCTTCACAAATTGGTCATTAAGGGGGCTCCAGCAACATGAGGAATAGCTTCATTTCACTTTAATTGAAATTCTCCTCGTTAGAGCATGTGTAAGACGTGCTGCTCCTACCATTAGTTTCACTCCCATCATTTTCATTCCCCACAGAAAGCCCAGACTCTTCACATATGGGGCCTCTTCTGGGCTGGGGCCCCAATGTGTGACTGCTAAGACTTTCAGGGAATGAAAAAATGTTTCTTTTATAAAGCAATAAATACCACAATTTACTATCTTATGTGTTCTCTGTGAGCTGGTGACGGAGGTGCTTATTTTGAATCTGTTGATCAGTGCACATGTGAACACATGTTCTCTCTTTTATTCCACCGTTTCAAGATGGGCGGCTGCCTCTCTCTGTAGTGGTTTGATATTTTTCCTGCACTTGGCTTAAGTGACACGGCAGAGGGGGCTGGTGAAATTCCAGACAGCCTCATTAAAGCACAGTAATTGCTTTGAGAACAGCAGCTCATAAAAAGGCCCCGCTGCCCCATCTCTTCCTATGAAAGGCAAGGAGGTAGAGGGGTATAGAGGTGCAGCACAAGTGGGGGACCCCAACTGTGAATGTGTTGGTGGAGGGGGCGGGGGAGTTGGAGGGGATGGGGGTGCGTGTTTCAGGCCATGATGCCTCAAATTACCTCCCCTCCATCTTTTAATGCCACAACATGCTGAGGTTCGAGCCTTTCATGGTTTGATCACTACGGCCGATCTGATCAACACAACATTTGTCATGTTCGGGAAGCCGCTACGTTCAGGGAATATCAGTAGGGGTGTCCTATCACCAGGCGTGGGGAGTAACAGGATAAGGTAATCAGGATACCACAGAAAAGGGTTACTGTATTGCCTCAGAAAAAATGTGTAATCAGATTACTGGGACATAATTAAAAAGGGGGATTACTAGAAGGATAACAAAGTTACAATACACTTCAAAATAAATATAGATATCATTGGTAGATTTCCATTTAGTTTTTTAATTTAGGCTAATTTCATTTGTCTTTATTTTGAATATATTTTGAAATGCAGTTGGTAACTGATTGATGAAACACAAAGTCTGTGTTTGTTTTAATGCATGTGTTAAATTAAAACATCATTTTTATACTATACTATTCTGTAAGCATGTAGTATAATTTAAGGAGACATTTTTATCACACATAATGTCTGATTCTTCTTTTCTAAGGTTACATTGTTCTGTTTTCTTACATAATACATACTATTTATGTGCCTTTCATTTCAAATTGAGGTTATCCAAAAGTAAAGAAAGCAATCAAGTTAGCAATCTATCATTCTATATTTGTTCTATTTGAAATTCCTCACCTTTCACACATATTGTACATATTATATTCTGCTTTATATATATTATTATCTTTTATAATTTCTGTACATTTCTTGTCCAAATTGTATATTGTTTACTTTCTTTTTAAATGCTATTTTATTTTATGTTATTGTAATTACATTGCCTTGTTTTTTATGCTGCAGTACCATCACTTTTAATTTGTGATACTCAGATCAGATTCCATTTTTTTTATAGGTAACTAGTCATTGCAACGGAATGGATTTTTGAAGCCACCATCCCAACCCTTCCTAACACCCTTTCATACCCACACTAATAATTATTCATCCATACACCATGCAGGCGCCCAAACAGATTAGCTAACACACACCACCAAATGTGCCATGACTTTATGTACTTAACTGCAGAGAGTTGGTGGACCCCCCAGCGCAATATTCCCCTACATTTTTTCTGGATTTCTGTCTGGCAGAGCCCCGCTGACATCGCTCTCTCAGCACATAGCCAGAGGCTTGTAAGAGGAGTCTTCTCCTTCATTGCACCACCTAATGAGGTAATAACGGTGAAGCTTCACCAAATGTGTTTGTTTTTCACACCCCGGCCCTGCTACAGGCCCACCCCCTCCTGCATAATGAAGCTCCTCCTATGCTAATGACGAGGCCATGTCAAAAGTTATGTCAGCGAGTTTTTGCAAATCGTATTTTCATCTTGAAGTTATTCCAAGTCATGTGGTTGTGTGGGTGTGTGTGTAGGGATGCAATATTATTTGATGACACCCATACTTGATCAACTTAAATGTGTTTAATTAAAGTATTTATCATTTTTATTCATTTTTTTGTATGTGTTTTCATTTTAGGTTATTATTTTAAGTTTTTTGGAGGAAGTGACATTTCGTGTTGTGTTGAAATGTTGAATGTACTTTATTCAAACCCCTTATCCAGTAAAAAAAAAAAAAAAAGAAGAAAGTTATTTAACATTTTTCTACTGAATCATGTTGATAAGGTCGCTATAAAAGTGTCTCCCCTGCTTGTGGGTGAAAATGCAATTACCTGAGAGTGTACCGAAGTCAACGCTGAGTGACGGCTGCATTTCATCAGCTTTGATTGAATGTGTTTACAAGAAGAAACAATAGCACACTGAGGGTCGCTCAGATTTTGAGGTGGAAAAAAATCCCACAGTAGGTTTCACTTTCACATGGTGATTAATCACTTAAGAAGATTGCGCCCCCCACTCCCTTCCCCAGAGCTGATGCTCATAACAGGATTGGTCTGGCTAATGTCTCTCCACTTAACACATTTCAAGCCGCAGCTAAAAGCGGCACGTTTTCATTTGAAAAGGCAGATGAATCGCAAAGACAAAAGACAGATGATGGTTTTTGACTTTCTCCTGACGGGGGGGTTGCAGGGGTTTTCCCTCCCCCTAATTTATTAGCTTTCCTCTCCACACTGGATAGTCAGAGCGAGCTAGCAGGGGGTCCCCTACTTTCTCTCCAACTAAAGGGATTATCTGTTATTGGGACAAAAGTAGTGTCCTTAAGCTTTTTTCTCCCTGGGCCTCCCTCTTTACCAGCTAACTACTGTCAGCTCCTCTGCATGCATTTATCAGTTCTGACTCGTCACATTTCTTCTGCCTAGAACACAAAATGATCTCCAACAAGCTCGCATTAAGGGACTGTGGTTGTGAGGTTAAGAATACATGTTGGACTGTGGAAGCATTTCAATTATCTGTAACCTTTCCACTGCCCTCGGCCTTGTCTAGTTCTGGAGGCGCTGAGAATGCTCACATGTTTCCTTTCTCACTCGCTTATCTGACATGTCTGCAGGGCCTAGGCGAGTGATGTCACTGAGAGTGTAGTAGAAGGCTGGGGAAGTGTCAGTAAAGCGGAAGGAGGAGTTAGCGGCCGTTTCTGCATGTTATCTATTTTAAGTCCCATAAAGCTTCACCAGAGTCAGCTTTTTTGAAACTGGATGCGTATTGAACACTGCAGCAACATCCTCCATGTAACCTTCAGCGAGCGGCAAGGAATCAATAAATGATGAAGAAGTGCCAGTCGTTTGGCAGGTTACGAGATTTGTCATGATTACAACCCACTGACACAGTTGTTGCAGGTCTGAACGCTCCTTCCTTCATCACCGTCATACGTACACAAAACTCAACAGGAAAACTTCTGACCTTACTCTAATGACGGATTAGGGTGCAGTCTTAAAGTGAGGAGCAACGGGCAGAACAGAAGTCCCACCTAACCTCACCTCCAGAGAGCCCCATTAAACAGTACAAAAGTCAGGCTTACTGGGCTGACTTTATGGCTACCAGATGGCATGAGAGGGGCCTGGGCTGCCAGTGAACTAGCCTCCACCCCTGTAAAACAGTGACCAGTTGACCCTGGAGCCATATAAACCTGGCGTCTAAGACAACAAGGCTCCAACCGGCGAGACTCGTCACTCCGGTCAAGTCACCTGAAGAGGCCGGACTGTTGTTTAAACTTGCCCCCCCAACTCTCTACAGAGTTCATATTATGCGAGTACAAGAGGGCTGACCATCTATTCATAAGAACAAACTAGGCTAATCATTCAATTAAAATACATTTTTCTTGTGGAACTGCTGATGAAATACACGTGAAATCAAAGGTAACCATAGAATTGAAAATAGATCGGCTCAAGTGTCACCGACACCGAATCTGTTTCGCCCCAATATCTAATATTTGCATTGTGGCATACCTCCTACTCTAGTGTAGGAAATATTGCCCTGTAGTTATATGGAACCATGCAGTGGGGTTTGCACCCAATGAGGGGCTCTAATCACACCGACTGATAGAAATGAGTATTTGACACAGACTTGCCTCTGAAGGCTCGTTCCTAGGTGTCACAGAAGGTTCACGACCCTTCCTGACCTCACGACGGAGCAGCCAAAGCCACCTCTGGACTGACTTTATGGTCTGGCCCACTGTAAAAATAGAACAAAAAGGAAAGGGGGTGGTGCTGGAGGGGGGGCCGAGATTGCGTCTGGCCTTTAGAAATGCAGGCTCACTCTACAAACACTATCTTGAGAAGTAATCAAGGGAGAGACACTTAAGGCTTAATTGCGCCAAATGTCCTTTAATGACCAGAAGTCACAGCCCTTCTTTACGTCCTCACTTTTAATGGCCAGAGAGTCCGGGAGAGGTCAGGGAGGGGACAGGTTGATTAACAGGCCAACAGAAAAAGTTTGGGAGGCATCCAGAGCGACTAGCAGCGGTACTGCCCACTTGAATAGGGCTGGGAGGTTGGAACTGAAGACCTTAGAAAGAAGCTGTTGTGGCTTCTGGGAAGAGGAGGTGTGGAGGCCGGAATATTCAAGGCCAAGGGTACATCAAGGGAAACGACTAATAGCAGTGTGTGTAAAATGGACTCCATTGCAGAGCAAACAAATGAGGAAACTGGTGGGAGGGTTGTGTCAGACCCTGCTGTTGGGTAAGAGATGTTTTGGCTTCATTGGGTTTGGATTCAAGAAGGGTGACACCTTCAATCCCTCAAAAACGACCGCCATACACTGAAACTGGACCCGAGACGATTCTTTAAATCCGTTTGCGTTGTCACACTCTCTATTGTCCCTCCTGTTCTCCTCATTTCCCTCCTTTTCTCTCACATCTGGAAAGCAGGACTGGTTTCTCTGCCATTCCCCATGCGCACACACACACACACACACACACACACACACTCACACTGACGTCATGTAGATCGCTCTGCCTGATGGGAAGCATATGAACTGAGAAAGGAACATTGGAGGAGGGGGGTGGTGTTGTCCCCAGAACACACAAGTCATCTGCCAGAACTCGACTGAAACTCACTTTTTCCAAGACTTATTTCTTAATCACACAAAGCTGCTGCTCTCAGACCGCCGGACATTAGGTTCTTCTCCTGCTGATTGCAGTGTAATTCCACTCTCTAAACAAGGTAAAGTGTTTCTACACGGCGGTAGGTGATGATAATTGTAGTTTATGGACTGTAGCATTTAGGAACAAGGCTAGCCGACTCTGCATGTGGACTTTACAGACTAGGAGAGTTCTTGCAGAGGGGTGTTGGAGAACTCTTCTTGGCTCTGGCAGAGTAATTGTTGCCTGCCTCCCCACTATTCATTGGCTAACTCTTTCCATGGCTGCACCAATCTCTTGAGCCAAAACAAATCCACCCCCCCCCCCACAACCACCAATACCTCCACTACACTAAATGTGTATATGAGTAACTGCACCAGATCTTTTACTGAAGTTTTTAAATCAAAAAAATTACCCTGTCACTACTAAAAACGGTTTGACTTCTAAGATGTTATCTCCTATCCATCATCTCTGGCAGTATTTAGATATTGACTCAGATCCCAGTGGAACTCAGATATAGTCGTTGATGAAAAAGACAGTACTATAGAAGTGCACCATGACAGAACTGAATCCGAACACTTTTATTGAACTTTTTCTGGAGTTTTCTCTGGTAGGAAAAGCACTGTAACACCATATTGGGGCCACCTGCCACCAGGAAAAAGCTGAGAAGGCTTAAATTGATCAGTCACGCAACCACACACCACCTAGCACACACTCTTATACAGCCACCATAAGTGCTTTGCATCCCAACAAGAAGGAGTGGTAAACAACAACACTAGTGAGGAGAAAACAGTGGAAAACAAGAATCCGATTAAAGTAGTGAGCAGAGCGAGGTGGCGCTGGAAATGAATTGTGCGCACTTTGCAGTTGGTATATAAGCCCTTTCGTGCTGAGGGGCGATTACCTAGTTTGCAGCGCTGGTAAGCTGAAAAGCAGCTTGGGGAGAGTTTTTAAAGACGCAGCAGTGGTGGCAGCCCGTCCTCTCTCCCCCCTCACCCGCATGGGCCGGCCTCACAATACTGCTTAAAACATAGAGGGGCAACATCAGATGTACCCCCCCAATACGGAGGCGATTAGTTTTGTCAGGGGGCGATACTACATTTACTCAAGTATTCCACTTTTTGACATATGTGTGCTTTACTTAAGTGTTTCCATTCGAAACTATACCTTATACTTTTACTTCGCTCCATTTCAGAGGTGAATATTAAACTTTTTACTCCACTACATTTATTTATAACACATATATGCTGATATGGTATAATGCAGGACTGTTCAACTAATGTAAACAGTTACAAATGTGCTCCACATTGACAAACTACAACACTAAAATGCTGCTATATGTTTCAAACAGAATGAAATAATAACCATAATAATAAAATACTGAGTTCTTTCACTGTTGATACTTGAAATACGTTTAGCTGCTCGTACTGCTGTTCTTTATATTATTTTGAAATAGGCCATTGTCCAGAATGAAAACTTTTACCTTTTGTACTTTGAGTACATTTGATGCTTTTGTACGTTTACTGAAGTAGAATTTAGAAATCACAACTTTCACTTGTAGTGGAGCCTTTTAGGACCCACCTATTTGTACTTTTACTTCAGGAAAGGACCTGAGAACTCCTCCCAACACTGAGTTTTGTGAATTAGCCCATTCAAGCTGGTCCCCCATACACATAACGGGCCAACCACTACACTATTTTATTATTGCCTTTTTGTAAATTTGTATATTTTATTTTTATTCATTTTTATTTTTACTTTATTTTTTAGTTTATAATTTGTTTTGCTTCTCTTTGTATTTCGCTGCTGCAACGCAAACATTCTGATTCTGATACAAACAGGGCATCAGTGGTGTTCATTGACTCTGTAAAAAGTGAAGTCAAGGGAAACAGATTTAATATGATGAACTTGTCAGAAATCAGTTGTAGTGTCGTTTGTAAGCCTGCAGACACCAAATCACTACTCTGACTACAGGACAACACATGGCCACAGGAGGAAGAGCAGTGCCGCTCTATTTTGGATGCTGCTGACCTTTGTCTTGGGTACTGAGTGGAAAATGATACTGGCTGCCAAGGAAAACTAACCTATCATTTGAATAAAAAACGTATTTCCAATTCTACGCCGTTTGGATGTCCATGTGAAGGGCCTAAACGTTTTTACGGTTTTCAAAAAGCTACAATTTGTGTTCATGCAGACGCTAAAACACTCATTTGCATTATGTAAATAACTTTGTGTTAACAGTTGCATTGTAACCTGAAAAAACTATTATTTGACATAGCTAAGGGAATTTCTAGACTTAATATCATAAAAAATAGCCCTCTGACACGTCTATTTATGTAGTGCGCCATAATAAAATGAGGTGGCTACTAAAAAGCAGCAGCATGATACTGCACACATACTGTATCTGCCTTAATAATCCTTACATAAGGCTCTCAGACAATGGGGTTGCTCGCTCTGCCATTTTTTTGTGTACTAACTGGAAGAATAGAGGAAAAAAGAGAAAGAGAAAGGGGGGATTAGTGGCAGGGCTGGAGGCAGAGGCCCACATCTGGGTAATTGGGGTTGACAGGCCTTGGATCATCCCCCCACGACAACAGAACCTCTGAAATGTGGAGGGGTGTGGGGGTGTGTAAGGGTGGCCCGAACCCTATGGAGTGTATAATAAGGCACAGTATAGTGGCAGCTCGGTACAATAGCAGCTACAGGACGGTTCAGATGTTTTTTATGTGCTTTAAATCGTCCTGCCAGACTTGTGACATTTGGACCCTTTTGTTTATACAAGTTATGTTGTGAGCATGTGAAGAGAAAATGGCCAAAATAGAGAGGCTGGACTCAACAAGAAGGGTTGTATCATAGCCATGATGCACTGAGCTAATACATGTAGAGTGTATACCAAAATAAATCAAAACCATTAAGTAGTTAAGGAGTGAATCGTCTCACTTCTCTATTGAGAGTTGCACATGGACAGTTCCAATTGGTCACCAGTGAAAAATGGCGGCAAATAAAGACAAAATCTATTAACTGAAGCACAAGCATGCGATTAGCAACAGAGGCATCGCTTCTGTCTAACAGTGTCTTCCCACCTGCCCAGTGAAACATAAAATGTAGCAAAGTATTCCCCCCCTGCTCTCGCTGGCACACATCCAGCAGCAGGAGGGCAGGTTAAACTCTCACGGCCCCACTAATATGGTTTTGCTTCCAGTCATACACAATCTCCTTCTAAGAGTTTCTTTCAAAAACTATAATATAACAATAATAACAAATCTTAAATATTGCCCGAGATATGATAATTTCTGATCCTGTCAACATGGAGGCAGACAGTGTCTGCAGTAAAGCTGCTGTGAAATTGTTCAGTTCAGCTCCACTGAGGTGAGCATGCTGGGAGCTTGTGGGACCCAGTGTGTGTATGAAAGAGTGTTCAAGTTAACTGTGCAGCATGGGCGGTGAGGCACACTGTAATGTGGGGGGGGGAGAGCGGAAAAGAGAGCAAGAGAAGAATGGATGGAGAGAGATAGAGGGAGAGTGTGGCAGTGGGGAGTGGGTGAGGGGGCGAGCGAGGGATGGATGGATGGATGGATGGATGGATGGATGGATGGATGGATGGATGGATGGATGGATGGATGGATGGGAAAGAGAAAGAGAACAGAGAGACGCTCTGGTCAGGCACGCGATGCTTGGCTGGAATCAGGTCAGGCCCACATGAGGCCTTCCTCACTAACAGACTCGACAAAAAGGATTCCACACAGCAGCAGAGAACACTTGTAGTAGCTGTACCACATTCTATTCTGGCCAACACTTCAGATCAGAGGAAGATAGGATGCTGGAATCAAACCTCAATGATTGCAAACAGCAAAAAATAGAAAAAAAGCTGAGCATGACAAATGTTTAGCATTTTGTCTTGAAGAGCACTTGAAAATATTAAACAAAATACTTATGATAATATAGCATTACATGGCTATACCCTGATATGTCTTCAAGTGTGTGTCCCAATCTTTTTTTATAATTGACCCAATTCATCATGACAAATCTTTATATTGCTACAGCTCATAAAATTAAATAATACAATTAAAGTTATTTTTTTATATTTTTTAAAAGACATTTCTTCCCTTGTTTTCCTCATTGTGGTGCTCCGCTGTTCCCTCAAAGTTTACATATCAGCTTTATATAGAATACACACACAGACCAGCCACATCCTCCAGAATTGATTTGTTTCCTTGGCTGAAACTGTTATTTCTAAACTGAATAAGAAAAATGGAATGAAATGTACTTTATTGCTATTGAAAAGCCAGAGTATCCACATTTGTACAGAATGTTTTGGGATGTTTACACAGAAAGAGTGCTCCATGAATTAGAGTAAGACATACTCAGCAGTCAGTGGAGTAGCTTTGACGTAAGGTGAGGAAATGTGACACTGTGAGTGTGAAGCTAAAAGTAGATGACATCCTGCTCTCTTGCCCAAACCCCTACACATATATAGACAGTACTACTACCCATAATGTTTGAAAGTAGAACCCTGCGCGTACCTTGGGGCGCTCCACATAACCACCTCTTGACTTCTGGACGAGATAATTGCCGACGCTCTTAGCTCTCCTGACAAGAATGTGTTGTGGTGACCGCTAACCGTACTGGGCTACTGCTTTAATTTAAGCCGCCTTCAAGTAGTGACCCCCCCACAGCCCCCCTCCCATAGTAGCACCTCCATATCTTTCTTTGAAGGACAGTTGACCCCAATCTTCCTTCTCACCTTACCGGAAACACAAGCCGCTAGCCGGCGGGCTCACCGGCGGGCTCACCGGCAACCAGAGAGTGATTTAGACCAGACTCCTCGGCACAACACTATCTGACTGTAGAAAAGCATGATGTGCTTTTTAAGAAGTTATGTAATCTGAAGGTTTTTTTTAAATAGTTGAAAGACATTCAAACTAGACTGATCATAACAAGTAATTATGCTGTGAAGAAAAAATTGTGATATATCTTGAGATGGATGTGTTAAAGTAACTCCCACTGCTCACTTTTCCGACAGAAATGTCACTAGCAGCCTTCAAATACACGAGTTTGTTTTGTTGCATCATGTGAAGCCCTTTGTAGTGGCCCACCGCTATTCTTTGATTTGTGTTACTCATAATTAGTCATCATTTTATCAGCCTGAGCCGCTAATGCCACAACAGTTGGAAAGGTCAACTATCATCGGGTGGAATTTCACTGACTGCTTTTCTATCAAGCGAAAGGACAAAAGGCAATGACTCAGTTCATGAGGTGTGATAAAATATAATCACGGCTCTGAGAAATTAACGAGTAGTCGATCCAGTGGACAAACACAGGTGGACTCATCAAAGCTACTTTCTAAGGTGCGCCCGGGTTAAACACACACTGCCATGTGCGTGTGTGTCTCCGTGTGTGAGTCATGTAGGCACACAGTACCCAGGCCCGGCCCACTAGCCAGCCAGCCAGGAAGCAGTCTTGCCCAGTCCGATTTAGTCCAAGAAAAACTGCATTTCCTTAGCAACCACATTACCGCTCCAATCACAGCAGCAGCAGCGTTCGGGATAATGTAGAGCCAGAGTGCTGTGATGTGTGTGTGGAGGCGGTGCATTAGACACACACACACACACACCCTCGTCTGATGCCTCCCTCACTTTATACTGCAGCTCTCTCCAAGCATGAAAGGAAGAGGGAGAGGAAGTTTTTTTATCACTCAAGACCGCCTTAATGCTCGAGCGCCAGCGTAGCCCCCTCTGAGATAGAGAGAGAGAGAGAGAGGGAGAGAGAGAGAGCGAGAGAGCGAGAGAGAGAGCGAGAGAGAGAGAGAGAGAGAGAGAGAGAGAGAGAGACACTGTCTGGCACCTTGAAACACACACTAAATTAAATCCATTATCGCTTTTCCCCTCCCTCTTTCTGCGCCCAAAAGGTGTCTGACAGTCTGCGGCTCCATCGAACTAATAGACTGAAATAGAAATTTCCGTGGTAGCCGGTGCTGCTGTGCCCTGTATCAATAACACACACAGTCACGCACACACTGGACACATTTCAAGCCATCCTCTCTAGGACTTCAGAGCTATTTCTGTAATGAACTGCGGGTCGCTGAACTGCAGGTTAGCCTAATTAACGCTCTGAATGGGACTTTGTACGACGCGCCCTGCACGCAGCCAGCAGTCAACACTCACCGTGTGTGTGCGTGTATGGCAGGTATATCTGATGCCGTAAAGCTGAGAAGGTGAAACACTCAGGTCCCCGCAGTGGTTGGCAGCATTATCAAGGGCAGAAAGCAACATTCATGCGGCTGCCAGCTGGGGTTCTACTATCAGGCTCAAAGGTCATTAGCACTACTGTATGGAAACACACTCACACGCTGCGCAAATAAAGCCCTGCCGAAGAGGGGTTAATGGAGATGTAGCAGCCAGCAGATTGCGTCTGGCTATCTCTTTATGGCTGTCAGAGGCGCTGATAGTCATGAGTTTGTTATTTCTTTTTAATGCTGTCCCTGTTTGTCACCGTCTGGGCTTTAAACCTTATTTGCTCTTGAGCACAATTACCCCATGTGACAGAGGAATTTCACTACACACTCTCTCAGAATAGAAACAAAATCTCTGTTTCAGACCCAAATCCCGTTACTTATGGCTCGATACTCAAACTCACAAAGAGGAACACTTGTACAGCCAAGATGTCTAAGCACATGGGGAATCTGAGCAGGCGGGCCCTTCTCAGTTGCAAAGAAAAACTTCCTTCCTCTGTTTCCCTCTGGCTTTTTCACCAGGTTTTATTTGAAACCTCCAACTCTGGCAGCTCCTCCACTTGGACCCTGCGTCGGGCTGCAGGCGGGCCCCCCTAGGCGGGACACTGCTGTTGGTTTTTGTTTTTAGGGCGTGTTTTTTTTGCTGCTTGGGGTACATCTTTGTGAGCGCGGAGCACAAAGAGGCCCTTTGGTTCACTGCAGGGTGCTGGGCAGCCTCAAAGTTGAGCTGGCTGGCCAGCACATACTGGCACTTTCCACTCAGGAGCCGGACATTTTGTTCCACTGTTGGATTCTGGGAGAGGCTGAACCAGTCAAAGAGAGAAGTAGGGAGTGAGAGGCTTCACTCTGGAGCCAAAACACATGCACTCCAGCGGTGAGGGGGGAGGGTCTGAAGTTTGGTTTGACACATTAAGGTTTTGGAAGGGGGGAGATTCCTTTACCCAGTATTATATAATATTTAATATATTTATTTATATTTATATAATTTGGATTTTTAGTTCTGTAGTAGTTTCCCATGTAGGTCAGTTATGATAACAATGTACTCCAGGCACTGTTGGCCTTTGTTTCCTTTAAATAAGTTTAACTTACCTAAGTGTAGCCCATCTGGCTTTTTTCAGCAGTCTAGAGACTTCTTAAAAGGAATCATTTTAGAAAAGTTGTATAAAACTAGCTCTATCCTTTAAAAACAAACAAGCAACGTCTGACGTCCTTTAAGCTTTCCCATAGCAATTGGAGGACGAATGTCAGCCAGATAGTCTGAGGACTTTGTAGACACAGACTGACATTGTGACAGTTTTGGACAAGAACATGTAGACAATCGGGACGGTTGCGCAAGGAGCGCTGAAGACGCTTCCGACAACAGGGCGGAGGCACCACAGGAAGTTGGTGTTGTGTCAAAACCAGAAGTCTAAGTCGCTGCTCTGCGGTGCGGGTTCAGACTGAGTCTGCAGGGTTGTTGTGGCTGACAGCCGACACGTTGCCATACCGAGAAAAAGGGAAGTGGGAGGGCTTGCAGTGCAGCAGGTTGCCATGTGACACTGGATGGGTTCACAGTTTTGTGTATATTTGCTGTGTTTTCATTTTGTACAAAAAGGCCCATCCCTGTGCTTCTGGCTGTTGTCTACTGACTGTCACCCCATACAGGTCACATGATCATGGGGGAGAGGGCTTCCATTGGAGTAAGCTCTGGCATCGGCGACCTCCCTGATCCCAGGGATGATCTGTGGGCCAGGCAGGGCACAACCGGATAACCTCAGTAAAAAAAACATTTACACTTCCACAGAGGTCAGCCCCTACAGAGGGAGATGATTCTGCACGAGTTGGAACAATATATGAGTGGGGGTTTTTATAAAAAATGTCGTTAAGAAGGGCTTTGAATTTAAAAGCTGTGACAAAGCTTTTATGTTGTTTTCAGACTGAATAACCACACCTGGTAGACCACCTCACACACATAGACTTTGAAACCCCACATGTGCAATAACTACGCCTGTAAATATACAACTTTGAGCACTATACCATTGTGAAATTTACGGGGTTTTTTTCTTTTAATTTTCAATCTGTAAACAGTAGCAGCTACTTCTATAATTTTATATTGTCACTTTTTTTATATTCTTTTATTCTGCTACTTAGTTTTTTTTACCATGGTGTACTCATCTGTTTTTTGTTTTATACTTATAAATAATAAAGGAAAAAAAGAAGGTGATCTCAGACAAAATGCTACACAAATGACCATTAAGTGCAGTTGTGTCCGAGCAGCGGGTCGAGAGGAAAAAGGTAGAACTTGTGTCATTTCCTGTCCTCCATCTCATCCCTCTCCCAGCCATGCAGGTTGGTTCTTCCTCCGGAGAACGGGAAGACTAATGGAGACATTACCCGCCGGCTTGTCCCTCCGCGGCGATTATGTGGCTGTGAGGTCATCCCTTCACTTCTACTCCCATCCACATCAGGGATCTATCATTTCATTACTGCAGTTGGGGAGGAGAAGGAGGAATGGCTGAGGCGTCCGTCCATCTATACATCTGCGTACTCACTGTACTCTGCGGATCAAACGGCGACTGGTCCTGCCGTCACTCAATGCAAACCTTTTCCTGTGCGCTTCCTCGCATGTAGAATGAGTTAGGTATTGGTGACTCCTTATTAAGTAGCTTACTATTTTACCACATTGATGGTTCCACAATGTAAGCATTTAATATGGGGGCTAACTGACTCATTATTAGATTATTTGACAGCTTTAAAGAACGTCCAGACCTTTGCAACGTTTCCTTCTTTACAGTTTTAGAATATAATGTTCTTGTCGTGTGTTGTGAGTAAAAGCCCTTTTTACAGGCATCCAGTGCAAAATCACACCAGGTGTTTGTGTGTGTGTGTGTGTGTGTGTGTGTGTGTGTGTGTGTGTGTGTGTGTGTGTGTGTGTGTGTGTGTGTGTGTGTGTGTGTGTGTGTGTGTGTGTGTGTGTGTGTGTGTAAAAGTACATGTGAGTCAGTGCATTCTTAGCCCTGGGTGAGTGTCTGCAGGACCTGAGATGTATCGATTGCTGCAGGAAGTGGAATCTGATGTTTCACAGCACTTCCCGAGCTTGATGGCTTCACCATGGATGGTGAGAGCAGTGAAAGGTGGGGTGGATAGAGGAAGGGATTTGACACAGGGGAAGTAACCAGTTCAAGGAAACATGGAAAAGTGAGAGAGAAAATAACACCTCTGTCCTTGGGCCGGGTCTAAACACTGCCTCCTGTCTCGGCTACTTCTCAGAACAAACACCAACTCTGGAAAATCAAGCAAAGCCTTGACGTTTCCTCTGTCTCAGGCCCGGGTGTCTTGTATCATGATATCTCCAGATAGTGTTTAGATCTAGATAAGAGGGACTACAGTACACACCTCAACCTGACTTTAAAACAGCAAATGCATCTGGGCCAGGCACTGGAGATCGGATCTAGCCTCCTTGCTTGCGTTTGATTATATCTATGAGAAATGAAACCACTTCTGAAGAGAGAAACAACAGTTGAACCCGTGGCCATGCTGTGTGAACAAACATTAGTTTCAGCTAAATGTTATGTAGCTGAGAACAGTAGCCGTTTCAGTCCTGACTTCAATAAACAAACCATAGGTATGCACTATACTTGGAAACATACAATAGTGACAGTCCATGGTTGCATGGAATAATATGTAAAGATAGACTTTTCCAAAATGCTTTAGTGGTTTTGCATTGTTCAAGGCAATTTAACATCTGAATAAAACTGGGAAGCATTTTTGCCATATTGCCAAAGCACAGAATGTCATTTATGCGTATGCTGCCTAGGTGTTAAATCATTCTCATGAGGATGCATGTGTTTGACTAGGTGCAATACTCATTAAAAACAACTGTCTGGGTGGTAATCATAATCAAATGTACATTATTGGAGACATCTGATGGTCTTTACCCTGAGGCAGCCCTAGCCCTAGAATGTGGTAGACGTGCATCGTTGTCGCGATAATGCTGGTGAGACAAGTGTGACAGCTTTGCCAACCACAAGAGCTGTCACACACAGACGCACACACAGCGCAGACATATATGAATGGCAGTGGGTTTTATATAAACAGATGTCCTAACGCTCAAGATAGCCTTGGCGCTGTTTCTCTAAAGGAACACTGTCTGAATAATGTCTTGGAGCTCACTGCGGGTCAGAGGTGGTTACACACACCATACATTACACTGTCCTACAGATCTACAATTACATTAATTATAAGCCAAGGCCTTCAAGAGGTCTTTTGTCTGCTCTGTGCCAGTGTAATACGTGTGTGTGTGTGTGTGTGTGTGTGTGTGTGTGTGTGTGTGTGTGTGTGTGTGTGTGTGTGTGTGTGTGTGTGTGTGTGTGTGTGTGTGTGTGTGTGTGTGTGTGTGTGTGTGCAGGAATTTGTTTAGATCTTTTCTATGTCCGCACGTGTGTTTGTTCTTAACAATAAGAAATTAATGGTGTGGGCGACGGGGGAAGGGACGGGAAATCAATGGGTTGAGTTGAATGGAGGGGGGGGGTTGGTTAAAGCAGAGGAGCGAGTCTGGGCCTGGTGGAGGCTTCCTGAACCTGAGAAGCAGGCATCCATGCCACGAAGAGGGATCTTCTTTCAGCATATTGTTTTATTTAGCATCTGCATGGTCGCCTCATTTGCCAGAGTGCAGCGGGGACGAATGAATTCAAGACGTCGATGGTGACTTGCAGGGGGGAGGAATGGCCGGCCAGTCTGGGGAAAGGATGTTAACCACATCATACGCCTTTGTTTGCAACACTTTAATCCAGAGGAGTAAACTGAGCCTACTGAATGCTTCAACCAAGAGGCCCTGGTTCGCACGCACACACACACACACCTTCCACCTTGATTTCCTGACAAGCTACAGCTGAGGTGTGGCTACGACTTGGTTTCTGTTTCTGCCCAGACAGCCTAAATGAAAGCTCTGCCAGTCCCGTGGCCAAGTTTACCCCTCAGAGACAGGAACCAGTCTAAACCTGTCCTTCACTGACGGCTTTCTCTTCAATCCAGGTGATCTCACCCATGTGAAATTGCTCTCCTGCATCTACTTTCAGTTGTGTCTTTTCGTCTTGGCAATCCTGGCCTCACAGCATTCAAATAAAACGGTTGTGAGAAAGGCTGTAACGGTCTGTCAAAGTTCAAGACAAGTTTGCTTTGTTGGAACAAAGGGGCAGGTTGGTCCACTCCCTGATTAATCCAGTATAAGATTAACCCATACGGCCAAACCAAGAGCGACTAGACGTGACTGTGAGTCAGAGCAGACTAAACAAAAGATCAGAGGTGTGTCTTCTGTACTGACATGAACGTGCACATTTTTTTTAACCTTATTTCCAATCCGTTTCAAATGGTCAATCTCAAATAGGAAGTGAAAAAACAGGCATTTTTGGATCAATCTCAGACCATACAGCTCCGGAAAACTTTTAGGACACACACTCCAAATTGTTCTTAAATCTTTATCTCTACATGTATGGCAGCCATTCCAGTGTCTGTTGAATTCCAACACAGAGAAATGTTGTCAGTAGTTTAGAGAATACAATAAAAAAAAGGAAAAAAATAATTGAACTCAGAGACATACTTGTAAAAAATCAAACAAGAGAAAATGATAATGCTGAAGTGGTCTCTTAATTTTTTCCACGGCTGTATATCCTCATAGACATTTATGGTGATGAAAATTGAAAAAGATAGCCAAAGAAATACAATTGTTGGCTCATTTCTCATCTTCACACACCTGACCAATCATTTCATGAAGTACGGTTTCTGATGGTTTGATTAAAAAAGTTAAAACACAGTGATCTTGATAGTAAGCTAGTGATTAGTTGTTATTATTAATACCCCATTTGAACCGTGAAGCACACCAAGTTATTGTTCCAATTCAAAGTTCAGTGAGAAATGTTCAGTAAAATCATGAACAGATATTCAAATTGTTCTCAAACTCAGTCAACTGAAGTTTTATACTCAAAGAGATGGTTAACACACATAAATAAAATTGAGCCGTGTCTGCCTCACCTCTTTGTTTGTTTGTGCTGGACAGCAGCAGCCATGATGCTCTCAATAGAGATGAGCAAACAGACGCAAGGGGGGGAGCACTGGTCCATGACTCAGGCGCTTTGGGAGCACTGATCATCCAATAGAGGAGGGGGATGGGGGGTGGGTTATCACCTCTATCAGTCCCACAATCACAGATCCACAGCTGATACCCACCACAAAAGGAGGTGACAATGGCTAGCCAGCACACAGCGAACCCCCGCCCCCACCCTCAACCCCTCCTCTTACAACATCACCTCGCAGAGCTCCTGGGAGCTGCCCTTCCACATGGCTAAGGCCAAGCCATCGTGACCCCCCACACCCCCACCTTGCAGTGTCAATGCAAAAACAGAAAAGCACAACAAAGAGGTTTCACAGGACATATACCTAGAGTCCTTTCAGACGCCTCTCAAAGTCTGCCTGTGGACCGGCCGCCAAATGTTTGTTCTGGGAGCTGATGCAGCATTTTTTAAAAGGGGGGAGAATTCAAAGCCCCCCGCTAGCCACAACATTCAGGCTCTAAGAAAATTATGTTTTCTGCTCACTTCAATGCGGATGGACCCGCACAGAGAAATAAACCTGCATCTTTTGAGTGAAAAAGAACTGCTGAGAACAAAAAGGACGCCAGATGTGCAGTGTGAAGTTGGTCACTGAATTCCCTTAAATTCTGATGTACCATGACGGCAAAGGCAAGCCAGATGGTAAAATCACTGCAGGCCAATGTTGGCTAAAGTGAGTCCTCTTTCTTTTAGCCTTTTTTAAACACTAGCCGGTACTGTGCTGAATTGTAGTACACACTGGGAATAACATTTAATGGCCTACATTTTTAACACTATTAATGTGAGCAGAATAGCCAGATCATATATTCCAAAGTTTCCCCGCCATGGGTTTCCCAAAGCAGAATTCCAAAGGGATGATTAGCAAAAGGATATATTTTTATTTTTATATTCGGCACCGGCAGAAAAAATGCTGCTCTGCTTCTTTAAAATAAAATTCCAGAGTATCTCCAGCATATCCACTTGACAGAGATCTTTCAAGGCTGCTGAGTTGACTTGGCAGCTTCCTCCTCAGAGGAATCGTGCCAGTTTAATCAGAAGCAAGATTAGCCCCGCTTATTATTAGCCTGAAAATCTCCCTGTATCTCCGTCTCTACCTGTCCTCTCCAGACTTTGAGACGATTAAGGAGAGGCTTTGTAGAGAGAACAGCCCACCCGTCGATTGTTGACCCAACAGTGTAAGACGGGCCACTGGCTTCTGACATGACACCATGAGATGATATTCTAGGCCATGCCTGGTGGATTTACAAACTGCCAGCTAACAAGTCAGTGTGTGTGTGTGTGTGTGTGTGTGTGTGTGTGTGTGTGTGTGTGTGTGTGTGTGTGTGTGTGTGTGTGTGTGTGTGTGTGTGTGTGTGTGTGTGTGTGCGCACGTGATTCTGTCTGCTTCTGTATTCATTATAAGACTAAGGAGGTATTGCGGGGGTGGGATCTGGATGCTGTGTGGATGTCTGTGCTTGTGTGTGTACTTTGTGGTGTGTGTGGGTGTGGGTGTGTGTGTGTGTGTGTGTGTGTGTGTGTGTGTGTGTGTGTGTGTGTGTGTGTGTGTGTGTGTGTGTGTGTGGTTGGGGGTGAGGGGAAGCATCACTGTGGGAGACAGGCAGATGGGGATGGAAATGAGTAGGCAGTAGGCAGTGAGCTCATGCTAATCTCCTCCTACAGCTGATGCAGGCACACACACACACACACACACACACACACACACACACACACACACACACACACACACACACACACACACACACACTACTTCAAATCCTGTTCTCAACCAGACCCATGCACAATCACACACCAAATGAGGCAGAGGATGCCGTTGCTATTCAAACGTTCTCATGTGTCTTACATATTTTGTGCAAACCCCAAATCGTTTAAAGAAATCTGAAACACTTTGAGTGCCCTCTCATCAGGCGAACATGCATTTCATCACATCACGGTACCGGTGTGTGTTCATTTGTTGGATAGTCGTGTGTGTTCGAGTCTAGCTGCTTCCGTCAGACGCCCATCTGTCTCGTGGGAGTTTCTCAGCAGCACGCAATTGGCCACACCAAGCAGGCGAGGGGTGAGTTGGGTCACCTCTTTATTTGGGGAGGGAAAGGTCGTGTGGTGCTGGCTGCTCCTCCAAACATATGGGTGCACAGGGGGGGGGAAATGGATGGGGGTGGTGACTCCAGAGGGCCAGCACTGCTGTCATACACAAAGAGTGCTCCTGGGCTGATGCAGCACAAAGTAAACCCCCACCCCACCATTCTTCTACGCAATGAAAGCTCCGGTTTGAATCCTCACATCAGTCCTGCTGTCCCCAAACATGTGTTTTGAATGATGTTGAAGCAATTTTGCATTTCAGTCTTATTTACATTTATAATGAAATATTATGAATGTTTGTATATGATGTTTTATCATCTATATCTATAATTGTTTTGACAGATGCCGACTATCAATGTACTGACGTTATATAGGTGTGGCTTTGGCCCTTTAAAAGACGACAGGTGACAGGTTTGTAGGATGAGTGGAAGGCAAACAACGTATTAACCGCACGATAGAGACCACATGGGGAGTGAGAAAATGTACCCAAAAGATACGCCGTATTTCCTCACATTTCTGTTTAAAGGTTTAGAGTTTTGTTAAGCATTTTGGCAGTTTTTCTTGAAATAAAGGCGATATCTGATAGCCTAATTAATGTGGATACGCGTTCATTTTTCTGACGGTTCATAACAAATGATAAGGTATTGATGGTAGAAAAAATACATTTAGATGATAGGAACACTTTCCTATGGATATCAGATGTGATGCCTCTCAAGCATCACCACAGTTGGACGCTATAGGTGTGGGAAAAACATCTGGAACCACACTTATAGCCCCTTAAATGTAATACACGTCAACATAAACACTAAGCACAACTCAGATGTGACTTGTTTATCATGTGCGGGATCCACATACAAAAGGTGGAGGAGCAGCCCCACCCAGGGCTTCCCTGCCAACATATATGTCTTGACATTGATGGGTTTGGGGAAGGGATGATCCAATCTATCAGCCGCCGATCATTATCGGCAGATATTCACTCTTAATAGTTTGATCTGTATAAAAGCCAATCAGATGATGCAAAATACAAGCGCAATGAGACTTTTCTCTGTGCGCGGCAATAGAAGGTCGCCAAAATGGCTTCACCAGTCTGGCAGTTTTTCAAGGTGTCCAAAAAAGACACTAAAATAGCTATGCGACGTGTATTAAGCAGAAATCCCTCGTGGTGGAACACAACAACGACAATTTAATACCACAAACCTCATTATACATTTGAGAGTTTGTCACGTCAAAGAATACGGCGAGTATGAAAGGCAAGCCCCCACCCACCCTATGATCAGCGATCGCTTTCGGCCGATTCTGATTCCGGTGATCGGCCCCAAAAACCCTGATTGGAGCATCCCTAGTCTGGGGTTAGGAGTTTAAACCCAACACCTTGTATAAGCCAGCAAAACTGCATATAAAATCGCCTTAACGTTCCATTTGTTCAAACTCTGTTGTGTCTGACAGGGAGAGTCTGTGCAGCAAGAAGCTTTCTGCCACTTGGCAGGCACAGAAATGCTAATGCTGCGCTGCCTGCCTGAGTCCCCCCCCCCCCCCCCCCCGCAGCAGCCCCGGGCAGGTAAGGAGGCGAAAGGTTAGCGGATGGTGCTTAGGGATGTGTAGTCAGGACAATAGTTTACAGTGCTTACAGTGCCATGTGTGTGGATGAATATTTCAAAGACCCTTACATTAAATAAACATGCAGGACCTCGCCGCCTACGGAAACCCACCATCAATATTGAATGCCCACAAAAAGTTGACACAGTTCTGTTAGCAAGCCAAAGCTCAGGTCACACATCGAATAGCACCATCTGACTGAGGAAGAGCTGCTTTACCACGCAACACCTGGAGGAGGTCACCGGGTTCTTTCTTTAGTGCCACACTTAAGATAATGAGACGCTCTTCAGGTCCTTCGGAGACATGAGCATAGCCACTGCAAGTTGAGTGTTGGATTCCCGCTTTATCAGAGAGGCTGAGAACATTCTGAGAAGGGGGATTACTAAGTGGGAGGAAATACTTAATAGCCTAGGTGATCTTGGCTCCTCATTTGCTCTGAGTTTTCATTGCGCAACTTGTTTAGTTTCACTTCTTTGGAAGTCCATGTTCCCGCCATCTCTTCTGAATGAACAGACAGATAGGTTGGATGTAGCTTACCCCTGCCCTGATGTACTCCTCCACACAAAGACTGAATAAGTCAGCCAGTTTTAAGTATTTGGGGTGGCCACTCAGTCCATTTGTCAAATGGGGACGCTTCTGATGGATGTAGGAGTCAGTGGGCCAGGATGGGAGAGCAGCAGAGGGGGTGGAGGTCAGACAGCGGCTGGCAATAAGGGCTTGAACTTCTCCTTTTCTTTCTCACTGTCTCTTTCTGAACAAGACTTCTGCTATTTGTCAAAGATAGCAACAATATTGAGGTTTTAGAACTAACTTAGCAAAGAGGAAAACGTTCACAGTGGGTGACTCCAATACAATTTGTTCTGCATGCTTTTAACATACAAGATGGTTCTGTGCAACTTAAAAGCAGAATCAGGGGATCCATCTCTGTGTGTCACTAGGTATTGTGCCAATATGATATCTTCAGAAATAGACAATCAAAAAAAAGTGAGGAAAAATGAAAATGCATGTCTTAACACAAGACAGAACTAGAAATGTTGCTCAAACGTCTTAAAAGGAGAACCAGTTTTACATAATATGAAGGTATCTTACAAGATTACCAACACAACACACTTAATCCTATCCTATCAATGCTATAATTACATTTGTGAATTAATTGATAAGCAAAGGTTTGATACTGAGCCCTAATTACAGGTTCCAATAGGAAAACCATCAATCTCTTTGCATTGTTTAAAAAACCAGGCGTCATTGGTTTGAATAGAAAAATCAGAGTTATGAAGGGACATTTTGAATGCTAAGATAAACACACACACGGTGGTCATGTAAGTCAAGTGACAGTAGTCTGAATCCTACAACAAACACACACCAACACATACTGTTTAAGATACTTCGAGCAGCTACTGGGAAAATCCCCTTTTGTTGGCAGAAACCTAACCACTTTGAAATAAACAGCGTCTGGCAGGGAGACATGGCGTATGAAAAGAATCCCTGCACTTAGCTCATTTTCCACTCATACTCCTATGGCAGCCTTTTGAAAATGTTTCCAGACAACACAACATGCTATATAACCTGTGATGCTCTGCCATCCTCTCCCTGTTCCTCACACATCTGGAAACTCAGACGTTTAAATGCCCATCAACATCCTCACGCAGACCTGTCATCCTTCCACACAAATGTTCCTTAAATGTTGTGTCGAGGAGCCTAAAAAAGTGTGTGTTTTGTGTGCTTTAGAATGTTCCATTGAGAAAGCCACGGCATGTGGAAAGTAATAAAAGAATCGAGCACACAAACTAAATGACTACTTAAACAACCTATTTTTAATTGACTTAATTTGCATAACATTCAGGCTACGAGCAATTGTTGTCCAAAATCATTTTAAAAAGCCTTTTTTTTATCTTAGAACACCAGAGAACTCTACTTAGACAGCTCCTCCTTTAATTGAGCTGGAGAAGTGATGGGGTTTTCAATCACACTTGACACAAAGACACTTGAATGTCAATTTGGCATTGATCTCTGTGATCCTCAGTCATGCCTCACAGCATGTTCTGACTGTCTCCCGTTAGAAACCCAGACTGGCAGCCTGGCAGAACTCATTATACAGGCCTAATTGAATTGGTGGTTTCCTCCTTTTCCAAGCACAGAGCACCAATTTTAAATGATGCTATTTAACAGGCAAGAACACAGAACAAAAAAACTGAACATGCAGCATTGAATAACTTAAAAACACTTTTCCCCACAACCACACGACCACGACAAATTGGCTTTAGACTTTTGCAACTGTCACGTTTTGCAAAACAGCCATAAAATGAGACTGGAAATATTCCCTGAGCAGCCATTGAAATGCACAGCTCCCAGCTGTTGTCCTGTCCACCGTGTGGACATGGCTGGCTGTCAGCAGGCTGAGCAACACTGCGCCTTGCATATGAAACAGGACATGGGCCTATATCCCCTTGGGGAGTTCACTTCCTCTGGGCCCCCACCACCACCACCACCGCCCAACCTCCCTCCTGAAACAAGCGGCCCCTTCAGCTGGAGGCCAGATATCACAAGCAGCACTGGGGGCTTCTCAGGGTTGGGGGTTGTTGGAAGTAAAAGGGGAAGTTTTAGCCCCTGCACATCAGAGAATGGCAGCCACATATTGGAATGCAATGCCTTAGAGGCAAATATTCACAGTTCACAGACGACAAACGTTTTGTTTCCTTTTGCCGTTTTCAGGCCTTTATAGCTCTGCCACAGAACACTTGGTTCAGTCTTAGCTTTTATTACAACGAGCCACAGGATAAAGCTTGGAAACAGCCTGCAGGAATGAGTTTGGTGTCATTACAGTTACTTAATGGAGCAGCACAGAATCATTGGACAGATTCTGACTACTCCTTTGTCTCCAAACACATCGCTTCAGAATCAAAATGAGTCTCTGGATTAGGAGGAAATCTGGATTTAAGCATCCAGGTCAGGGTTAATATGTTTAATGAAAGCCAAGTAAAGAGTCTTTTCAGATAACATCAGGTAACATGCTCATTGAAGGAGTAGCCGCTCTGGAATTATACACACTGACTGCCACCATTAAGGAGGGCATTAAAATATGGAATTTCTGACATATACTTGCTGGTTTTGAACCAAGCATGAGTCAAGTTTTAGCTGGCTCGACAGCGAACACCCCCTCAGCCCCTCAATTCTCTTGCTCATATCTTGTTTAAACAGATGGACTTTGTAGAAATCACATCATCTTGAGGGCAAATTATAAAGTTAGCAACATACTAAATCTGAAGCCGCAACCCTTATCTAAACATCCTGATGCGGAAAGCCACTGATTATGTGTGCCACCCACATGTGTACCAGCCAGAAACCAAAAGACTCGCAGCCAGGGGCTGGCATCAGCCGCTCGGGGAACTGCTCCACACCCAGCTTATAAACTCATTTCAACAATTCAATAGTCCGCTGCATTTGCTGTTTACAATCAGAGTCGGGGCTCATATCCTCTAAGACTGGAAAGAGAATGCAATCTTACTGCAAACTCAAGCGCCTTCCTTCACTTCCACAAATGCGTTGCTAAAAGTGAAAAGCTGTTTCCACTCATACGGTGTGATTCAGATATATGCATGTCTCAGAAGGAAGCTCTGAAAAGAGCATCTGCAAGGAGGGAAGTGCGACAATATCACTTCCTGTGTCTGTCTGCATGCGAGACTGCTGCTAACACTTTTGAAACAGCCTCATTAATATTCACAGAGCTGCCCGGTTACTCCGTTGACAGCACGCAGATGATGGCATTTTCTCGTGCGCTGAAAGGTAGCAGGCAGCACGACACAGTCTAGCACTCTGCCTCACATCCTGTAAGAGCGTTTTCAAAGTGCCTCGGCTGAGCTGAAATGTGCTGACAAAGGGGAGCTCTGTAGCCATAAGTTAAGCAATATTCCTCAACTCCTACCCAGCATGCATTCCCTCATTAGCATTTCTTAAAGCAAGGTACTTGCGAGAGAAGTACGAGGCTACAAATTAAAAAGCGGGGCAGAGGCTCAAATGAGCCTTGGGCTTAACACTTGGGTGCCCCGTCGGCACTTATAAAAATAGAAGAGGCCCCTGAAAGTGGGGCTCCTTGAGGTGTGCCCACTTGAGTCTGAATGAAAGTGTGTGCCAAGAGTGGGTATTCACCATGCATGGCAGGGCTTTGGCACTCTCTAGGACTTCAATGGTCTCCCTGATTTCTCTTTCTTTGGCAGATTCCTCTGAAAGAAGCCTCAGAGGAGAACTGGATGGGAGCTTCTTGTAAACACTTTTGCTTTCTGTGCCTCATCAACAAGTCTGCAGCCCAGAAGTCCACTCAGTTTCAATCAGATTGAAGTAAAAAGTAGGTAAGAGGGGGAGGGGAGTATGTGTGCATGTATGTCAGAGGTGGGTGGGTGGCTGGGGTAGGTGGATGTTTGGGAGGGGGGTCCGATGTTTGCTGAATGCTCTCCTTTGTTGGGATCATATTATGTTTCCACCACAATACTTCTAAACCCTGCTCCATCAACTCCATTCATGTGTAACAGCTCATGCAAATGGCTGCACTAGCCTTTTTTTCTAGGGGTGGGTTGGGGGTGGGATTCCTTTTATCAGTCTACCACCCAACTACTCTCTCTCTCTCTCTCTCGCTCTCTCTCTCTCTCTGAAAACTCCTGCCGGCACACCAAAGCACAGATTATAATCCCTTCATACACTTTTACAGTCAGTCAGCCCAAACCAGATTCAGAGGTCTCAACTACTTCATTTGGTCAGAAGCCGGGTATCTGATCACATAAACCACAGGAAACATGCAGAGCCAAAACCTGCATATGAGCTCATTTAGATTAGATAGACATTTTAGAACCATCTCACAATATTGAAGCTTATATCTCTGATTAAACCCACAGGAAGCCAGGCACATGACAACCACACATATAGTACATTTAGTGTGACACAAGGCTTCACACACACACACACACACACACACACACACACACACACACACACACACACTCACAGACACACACACACACACACCTTGTTGTAAGAACAGTAATCCGAATGCATTGGCAGTGTATCCCTCCCCATGGGAACACACGTGCTGTGAAAGAAATCTATGTGGAAGGATATCCCACTGGATAAAGAAGGAATTATTTCCTCACTTGGATCCATGTTTAATTGACACACTGCCCCTAACTGTTGTTTACCATTTCCCATTGAGCCATTTGTTAGTAAATGAGATTGTATTTACAGTGCAGGCCAATAAAAGTGATACTGAGAGGTGTTTCACAGACAAATAATGGCTTTATTGCCACCAGAGGCGTTTTGTTGTCATTGCTGGATGAGGCCCAATTAGTAACAATATGTCAAAGATGGACAAACAGGTTGACACACATTACACAGCAGGACATCAATATGATCCCAGGTTAGTTTTGTATGTGTGTAAGTGGCTCAGAATAACTGTGTTAATGCATTATTTGACGGGGACCAGTTTCAAGGGAATCCTCTGAAGGCATTCCCAGGAGCACAACTATGAAACCAATACATCTTTGTCCAATGGGGTGCAGGGACATTTGAGAGGACCCTCCATCCCGTTATTGAAAGTCACAAATGACCAAGCTGTTTGATATTAATACATTATAAGGTCTATATAGAACATTAAAGAAAAAACAACTACTGCCAAAACTCGTATCCGAAAGAGCAAACCAACACAGCGCAACACAGACTTTAGAGCTCGTGGGGGAGCAGTGTGGTATGAGGACCAACTCACCCTGGACGATGCTTTCCTCTTGTACTTGTTGGCGAAGTCAAATTTCTCCTTGATCTCGTCCAGGAGCTGCTCCATACGGGCCTTCTCCTCTTTCCCCGAGTAATCCTGTCCCAGGAGAATGTACGCCCTCCAGTTGGCCGAGTCGAAGCCCCAGTGGCAAGTCCTGTTCTCCTGTGCCTTGTGACTGTGCACCACGAACTTATGGGTAGGGTACATGAGTCTGCAGTCCATGCACTGGATGCACGCTGCGTTGGGGTTGTTGTACAGCTCCGGCACGAACAAACCCTTGCACTTGCCGAAACACTCGTGGTAGACTTTGAAGCTCCTCTCGGTGAGCTCCAGCTCCAGGGAGCCTCCGTTCAGCTCCTTCTTGCAGCGCGGCGGGTAGGCACCTCCGTAGATCAGGGCGTTGCAGAGCCGCTCGGAGTCCGTCTTGGTGATGAGGCCGCAGGACGGTGCAGAGAAGGGCAGGATCCCCATGACTTTGAGAATCTCCAGCTGGTCCGCCGTGCACCGGGAGCAGTAAATGTGCAGATCATCGCACACTGAGTTGATCTGCTGCAGGGTGAAGTCCCGCAGCACCGTGTTAAGAATCTGCGGCAGGCACAGTCGCTTCTCCCCGCCGACCACGAAGCAGGAGATGGTCTCGCTCTCCAGCACAGTCTCGCACCTCTCAGTTGAGCGGTCCGACGGGATGAACAGCGGGCCCGGCATCACCGGGGGCGGCAGATGCTGCAGAGCCGGCTCCGGCTCCTTTCCGTCCTTCTTGAAGAGGAGCTCATGTTGCCATCGGGCAGAGAAAGCCGCCGGTCCGCCCAGAGAGATCATAGAGCTGAGGTGGAACTGCTTGAGAGTTTGTTGCAGTCCCGGATGAGGCTGGAAGCTCTGCCGATTTACAGTCTCCATGTTTTTCCTGCAACTTTAGAAACGTAAATCCTTCTGGTCGTCGACAGGGAATCACGAATATCTATCCGTTTCCGAACCTGGTAAATCCACGGTGTCCCAGAACTGACCAAAAATGCAAAGCGCTTCATCAAACATCCAGTAAAAAAAATCCCAGAAGGCGAGTGGACAGTTTTATTCCCGAGTCTACTGAGGGTACACCGGCCAGTCGCTCCCTGCAGCGGGTCGCCGACTGTCCATATCTGAAAAAAGGCTCTCCAAACTCAAGATAAGTTCCGTTTGTCGAGTTCTAAAACAAAACAGGCGAAAACAACACAAAAGCGGGGCTGTGAGTCGAAACAGCTCGGGAAAAAAAATCCTTTGAGGCTCTTTCCGCTGTCGGTGACTGCAGAAATCCACTCCGCGTGCCCCCGCAGTTCACTCTGACTGTACTGAGAGAAGTCTGCGAGCCAGCCTGCTCGCGTTCCCTCGCTCGCTCGCTCGCTCTCTCTCTCTCTCTCTCTCTCTCTCTCTCTCTCTCTCTCTCTCTCTCTCTCCCAGTCTATGGCTCTCTCTCTCGCTCGCGCTCTCTCACGCGCGCCCCCTCCCTCTGTGTTTGTGTGTCTGGCTCAGTCATTGAATCCCAGCCAGGAATGTGAGTGACTCTGCAGGCAGGCTCGGCTCTTCCAGGAACTAGCAGTCACCCCACCACTGCCCCGCAGAGTGGATGAGAGGAGGAAGAAGCGAAGTGAGAAAAGGGAAGAGGGTGCTGCGTTCATGACAAGTGGGAAAAGTAGAACACTTCAACTTCAAATTACAGTAAATTCTTTATTTGTGATAAGTAAGCAAGCACAAATATTTCTGAGTATACCATTTCACACTAGCCTACGTCTTATTCTATAAATTGAAGGATAATTTTATTCTATTATGTTTACGTTCACAACTTGTGGTAGATTTAAATTGTGCATAAAACCAAGATGCTACACTTACATGTTAATGCATTAATATTAATAACTCAATATGCGACGTTTGCATATATTGAACAGAAATAATAATAATAATAATAATCGTATTGCTAATAATTAAAGGAGACAAATATTTATGTAGGCTGGATGTGTTTTCATTGGATATCATTGGGACGCAATTATTTTTTTTACAAATAAAGGTAGTTCATAAATGAACCTATATTTAATTTAAAGGAATACTGATGTTACTTTTGATTTTGGGTAAGTAAACAAGCAAATGTTTCTCTACTGTAGTGTAGTTTCCATTTTCTATACCTTATTCAGATGGATAAAATGTTGGCTGCTTTTCTTGTAGCCTACCATGTTTACTAATCAACCGATGAGCTACACATACACACACAAACGTTAATGCATCAATAATAATAACAGTAGGCTACTTAAGCATATAATAATAATAATAATAATAATAATAATAATAATAATAATAATAATAATAATAATAATAATAATTAGGATTATTATGGTTTATTTATTATACATAAATAAGCTTACATTTCTATTTTTTGGGGGGAAAATCCCTACATGACTTTTTTTTTGCACTGCAGTTTTTGGATCTCTTTGAAGTTCCTCCATCACGGAAATCACTGCTTGAGAAAGTAAGGGTTTGGTGCTGAAACAGCAGACTCACTCTCTAACTCAATAAAGCTTTAAATAATGCTTCGTTCATATCATGTGATAGTTTAAGTCATGTATTGCAGTCTTGTAGTAGCCTATTCTTTTTCCAGTTGTTAACTGTGTTTGGATTTAACATGCCATTTTATGACTGCAGACTGTTTGGTCTCAACGTCAGTGTGGCCATAGAGTGGTGCAGGAATGAGTCCTTAAACGTGGAAATCAGTAAGCATTTCACCAATTCCAGTTCCCTCATCTTGAATTCGAACACTTTTTAGATGCCTGTTTAACAAAAGCTGGAGAGATGTTCACGTTTTGTGCTATGACATAACATGTGTCATTATATACCGCACTGGTGAATATCTGAAGCTTCTATGCAAAAAAAGAGACAATGCTAACAAGTGACTAAATGAGACTCTTCTAAATCAGACCAAATTGCCTGTATTGATGTTATCGTTTATTGCGTAACATTAGATATTAAATTCCAGCAAATGCATTTACGCTTCATAGACGTGTATTTAATCAATAGAGATAATCCTGCTGAACAAAACGGGAAAGTAACATAAACATTTGTTTGCCAAAGATCCTATTTCCTCCAAAATCAAATACATTTAGTTGAGGGAGCCCTTGAGATGCTTACTTCCGGGTCCACCTTAAAAAAACGTGCACCTCTCCATTCACCAGCTCAAACAATCCTGAGGTGAGCAGGATTTGCATACAGGAAGCTCATATTTACAACTTTTCCCATGGGCCTTGAATGTAGCAGAAGAATAGAGTGTTTCTGTGAATCATTTGGTTCAGGGCTGCAGAGAGGAGCCTGCAGAGGATGGGGGCTGTTCTGCGAGACAGGACACTTTTAGCTTTGGAAGGGGAAATACAAACTGCACCACTTCTTCCTGAACGTGCTAGAAACGTTTGGCAAGAAGCATAACATAAACACTTTTCATGTGTTGGCAACTGTGAGAGACACTCTTTTGAATGAAAAGAAGATTTTAGCTAATAGAAACCGTTTTGTGGCAGTCAAAACAGAACCACCATTTTTTAATTACAGTTTTAGAGCACAATTATACCTTATACTTATACCTCTCTAAAGCCTGTTCCAGGAAGGGATGGAGGTACGGTCAAGGAGAAGTAATGTATTATTAATTAACGCCCAGAACCCCAAGAGGTCATGTGTAACCCCCAGCTGTTTAACTCCAGCCCTGAAGGAGCAGATTGGTGTTCCTGTGGCATCCCCTAGCCAAACATCACTGATACTGCAGCATGAAGTTGGGGGGGGGGGGGGGGGGGGGCACAGCAGCACAGCAGCTTCTGACCTAAGTCACTTTTTCAGATTGTTCAGGAAACACAAAAAACTGAACCATTTGTTGAATATATGATATTTGCCAACAATCTTAATCAAAACAGTTATAACAACAACAGTCTATTGACATACAAACAACAAGGTCAGTCAAACATGGAACATGACAGAATTAAATGACTTTTGGCAAATTTTCGAACATGCCTTTGTGACTTAGGCAATTATTTTAAGAGGGTGACGATATTTAAAAGTACATTTTACATTTTTAGTATTCCTTATATAATGTTACACATTCCTGCACAGGCCTCCACCATCATACACTGCAGTTTGTCATATATTGAAGATTTTTTACATTTGACCTTTTTTAGTTCTTTTTGCACATTTAAATTTGGTGTAAAAACGTGTCTTTATTCTTTCTTAATGTTACATCTTTTTATATATATATATTTTCTTTTTAATAAAGTTATATTTTTGACCTCTTACAACTTATTTTCTTGTGTAGTTATGTTTGGACCACCATACAGCAAAGCAAATTCTTTGCATGTGTGAACGTAACTGGCTATAAACTCGACTGTGATTCTATAAAATGAATATACAAGAAAATGCGGGTAAGGTTTGTCTTAGTGAGTTAGTAATTATACTGAGAAAAGAAACGACAGGGAAATGTACACAGCACACACGGAGAAATTGAATCTCGATGGGGGGGGGATGTAACACTGTCACTAGTTTTTTTTTCATTTGGTTTGTGGAGGTCCCTGATGTGTTTTAACAGGGGCAATCTGAACAATGTCCCCAGGTCCTTTTCCTGTAGGTGGCGTTTGAGAGGCAATGGTGCCATAGTTGGCAACTATTGCCTCTTTATGTAAATAAAGAATTTGAGAGTTATAGAGGGTTTGCCCTTGAATGTTTTGTGCCTTTGCAGAGTCTGAGTATAGTGTGCTTTATTCTTTTGGTTGCCAGCAAGAAAAGACTGCAAACCATGCAATACTGTGGTTGTGGGACACAGACAACCGGGTCTATTGAGAAGCAGTCTTAAAGTTAACTTACAATATCCTCCAATCCAAGGTTTTAAAGATAAGCCAACTGAGGCTAGTTTGTCATTTAAATACGGGGCTACATTAATAAAAATGATTATTTTCATTGTTACGGCCAGCTGTAAATCATTAAGACTGATACTGACCCGTTACCAACAAGAGAAGTCTATTCATCATGTTATCAAAAAAAGATCATTTTAGATTGTGGACTTAAAGGCCTCAACAGAATCAAAAATGTTAATTTTCTAGCTACTGCTGCAGTGAGTTGTGGATTTAGGGGTGTAATGCTCTTTCCAATGATTTGAATACTTCTTTTTGAGTATTTTGTTGCCATGGCAGCACTCTTGGAATCTGACACTCCTGCCCTTGGACTCAACAAGATTTACGTTAGTTTACAATATAATTATAACCCCATTCATCAAAGGTCTAAGCCTTATTGTTCTAACCTAATAAATGTATTTTTTTTTTTAAATGCTAGCGTCTGGATGTGGTTAGCCTAATTTTAGCTTTTCTCCTTTGATCTTTTGTGTGTAACAGTGACAGTTTGTGGGTTTGGGGAGTTACATGCTGGAAGTGGCTGGTGAACAACCGTCAGGTGCTGTGACTGTTTGCAGACGCCTGAAGTGTCACAGTGAGGTCATCATGTTTACCTTGGTGTCTGTACAGACACTAAAACCTGTTCTCAATGACCCTCTCTGATCATAAAGCTGAGGAATATGCACAGAAGCACATGGCCGATGGATGAACTACTAAAAAAGCACACACCTCACTCCTTTTCCCCCACAAATGTAATAAAACAACATATTTAATTTCATAATCAGTGAGCATTAGAGATTAGAACTAGGTTTATTTTCGGAATTTCGACAAGGCCAGGCTAACCACATGTTGCTCCCATCATGTACACACAGATCTGAAACTGATATTCATCTTCTCATCTATCTGTCAGAAATGTTTAACTACTCAACACCGGACTCCCTCAGGGCCGCGGGCTCAGCCCTCTACTGCTGCATGTTCCCACATGTCCTCGGGCCACCCACAGCTACAGCGACGGCGATGACACGGCCTGCAGAGAGAAAGTCAGAAAACACCCCAGAGAGATGAATGGGTTTGAGATGTGGCGTGAAGGAGTTTTACTTTGCAACGCACCTGACCATGTAAAAAACTAATGCATCAGCATGGCATGACATCAAGACTCACAGGATTTGACTTCAAAATAATGGGCCAGTCATTAGTCCATCAAGACATTTACATATTTTAAGAAATAGCTCATTTTTGCTGTTTTTAAACTAACCCTTATTGTCTGTTAGAATGTTACTTATTCAAGCGCATTGAATTACATTTGGCAGCAGAGACCATCTACCTATCTAAATGAATAGTTGTATCCCACTCTTAAAGTTTACAAATACTCTCAGATACATGAATAATACAATATTTTATTTTAATTCCCTTGAGTATATCTGATGTGATATACAAATGTTTTTCAGATGTGATACACCATTAGAGAAGGGTTCTAAATAAACTGCATTGCCTCATGATACTTAATGTTGTGTGTATTTATAAAAGCGATGTTTATGTGAGTTTGTGTGTTGGTTTCTTCTAGTAAATCAAGCCTTTTAAAATGACACCTCAGTGCCTGGACAACAGACTCCTACTCAATGTCAGCAACACTAAGGAGCTGCTATTTCTGCAATCCAATTATGTTTTTTTGTCAGCTGTAGGATGGAAAGTATACGGAACGAAATGTATTGGAGAACTCAATAGTTATTTGCCACCTTATAATGCCCGAATTCTTTCATCACTCATGTTCATCACTTGTTTCTTTTGAAAGGTAAATTCTGATTTGTCATTAGATAGTACTAAGTAACACTGACCACTGAAAGAGAGAAAACATTTTTGAACAGCTGCCCATGATGAACTATTCAAATCAATTCCTTGAAATTATGGAATATAGAACTTATGCTATTTTTACAGTAAATTACGAATAATAGTGGTTGTAAATGACATATCGTCTGATTATACAGTCAATGCACTATACCCATTATCCTGGCAAATTACAGTACCTATCTGTAAAGGTGTTTGTGGTGTTCTTTTCGTGTATTTTGTGATATTTAAATGAAAAAAAGTTTGCTAACTGTAGCCTGCTAAATAAGCTGCATCACATTACATTTCATGTCCTGAAAGCTGATGCTTTTATCCAAAGTGACTTACAATAAGTGCATTCAACCAAGAGGACCCAAACTCAGAGCAGCAAGGACATTTGCTTCAAATAAAACAAACCAGTGTAAGTGCTGGTGCATGAGTCTCAGTTGACCTGAATGTTTTAATAGCTACAATTTTAGTTTAGGTTTATTGGCCAAGGTGCAGCAGAAGCAGCTGGGTTTTCAGTCTGCATCGGAAAGTGTGTAGACTTTCATTAGTCCAGATATCAATCAACCATTTTGGAACCAGGATAGCCGACAGTCGTGTTTATGTTCTGTGAAAGACACAGAATGGATGAGATTTCTCTGATATCTGTGCAGCATATTACATATTACAGTAATAGTTACTCACTCAGCAGTCTGCAGTCAGGGGTCAGGTGGCTGCAGGGCTGCAGGACAGGCTGATCAGTGCAGGCATGGAGACTTTCCTCCAGCAGCACTGAGCCTGCAGCGCTGCGTGCTGCATCTCTCTCTGTGTGTGTACATTAAGTGGTAATGGATACAAAGCTTGTGTTTCCGTCAGCCTTCTCATTCTATCAAGGCCAGAGCTGCTAGACAGTATCGAGTGTGTGCCAAACTGTTTTCAATGATTCATAACGCTGCCAGCATGCAGCGTTTGTCCTCTTGCTCTCCTTTTTTCATCTGTGCTCATCATCTACTTTATCTGCTGCCCTTCCCTCTCCTTGCACATTATCTGTGAACATGAGGGTCTTGCTGGATGTGATGGCCATGACTCCAGGTCCTCTCTTTTTTTCTTCATCACAGCAAAAAGATGCGTTGCATTATGTTTTTAGCAGAGTTACTTTACTATTTCATGGCAATGGATTTGCAAGTATGACTTGTTTGGAAAACTCCTGTTGCTGTTTTCGGGGACGCTCTGACAACCAGGATTCACAGTCACAGTCACATGGGGCTGTGATTCAGGCCTGCTGCCTACTTCCACACCTCCACACACCCGGCTCATTGCTGTTTAAAGTAGGCGGGATTGTCAAAATGTCTGTTTTGGAGAGTAACTCAAATTCTGGGATGCCTTTATGCTAAACTAAACTAAGCACATCTTGACTCTTCACAGATTTGAGATCCTCTCATCTCACTCTAGTGAAGAAACTTCTTCTGAGTTTGCATTTGTATTTCCCAATTCAAATACAGCAACCACTAAGTATTCAAATAAGAATTCCTCTTTTAAAAAAAAAATAACTAAATTGCTCTTACCTAATGTCATCTCTACTCGGCTCAAGCCCTGCAACCCTTACAAAGGATAAGTGGCCATCTGAAAATGGGCAGACTTCTATGGTTCTACTATGGATAAGAGCGGACATTTGGATACACAAGGACACAAAATACAGAACAGAATTTTAGAGTCTTCTTCTTACCTATAAAACCCTAAATAGCTATCCTATCTTAAAGAGCTCAGGGCACTGTGTTCTCAGAATGTTGTTATTAGTGAAAGCCTTTTGCTATCAAGCTCGTCTTCTGTGGAACCAGCCTCAAGTTTGTGTTCAGGAGGCAGAACCCCTCTCCACATTTAAGAGCAGGCTTAAGAATTCCCTTTTTGATGAATCTTATAGTTAAGGCTGGCTCAGGCTTGCCTTGAAGCAGCCCTTAGTGATGCTGCTGTAGCTTATATTGTCCTTCTCTTTCTCTCTATCTCTTTGCCCCTTTTCCCAAAACCCAGGGGGGGTTTTCCTAACTCAGGGTCTGCACTACAGCCTCAAAAACATATATATAACAGCAACATCAAGGAAGCCAAAGCTGATATGAAAGGATTCCACAATGGAAGACTCAAAGGCTATTCCACATCATTTAAAGATTGGGGTTGACAAAAAAAGAAGTCATTAGTGAAAGAATGCAGAGGTGACTGCTATTCCTGGGCCATTTGCTTCAAAAGGAGATGCTTTAAACCCCAGAGGCGGCTTTCAGGTGGACTAGCTGGACCTGTGAAAGAACTAATAAGACTTAACTTGAAAGGAGACTCAGCGCGTAACCAAGGACAGGGAGCGATGGAGGGAATTCATTGTGGTCCTATGTCCCAAAAATGAAGGAGAAAATAAAGTAAGTATATACATTACTGGTTTCAATAAGTTGCTTATGCACATGCATGGTTTTGTATTATTTTTATTCCATGGAGAAGTTGCTGTTGTTGTAACCTCCCAAACACTCACACGTGTATTTCTTTAACTTAAACAGTTAAGGCTGCTGCCTCACTTTTATTCCCCTCATCATTTTCGCCGTCACCATGGCAGCGGAGCACAACACAGCATCACGTGAGACGGATGACATAAGGTTTCTTTCCAGGCGCCGGATTGCTTTTTCCCAGAGTAGCACTATGTACCACAGGCCTGGCCCGCTGCTCTGCTTTTGTGTTTCCTCCCCTCTGTGGTCGAGGTAGAAAAAACCTGATTGGCCGATGTCAGCAGTTCAGCAGCAGTCCTTCTGGAATACTCATCTTGTGGCACCTCTTCCAGAAAATGCTCTCACCTTATTTCAAAGTGGCAGGTTTTCCCATAGTGGTGTTTTCCATTCTTTTAAATAATGCCCGCCTCTCCGCTTTCCTTCCTCTCAGTCCAGCTTTCCCTTGTCTTTTTCCATTGCATAATTGTAGCCACTCTCCGTTGGTCCCTCTCTTCTGGCCAAAAGCTTTTAAGGCTCAGAAAATCCCAACATTACTATGACTTCACTTTCCACTTTATGTGCGTCCTTGCAGAGGAACAAAGTATAACCGTTACAGTTAGTGTGCTTGTATGATGTATCCTCCTTCAGTGTGACATAATATATACTTTTGCATATTGTATTATTGGCTCTGCATCATGTTGTTTCATCCTGTCATACATCACACACTTTGATGAACTCTTTCCATTTTGCACAGCTTGTTCAGGACAGGGTGGAGGAGGCAGCAGGGTGAGCAAGATAATCCAGATGTTTGTTTCCACAGCAACTGTCTTTGAAACAATACATTTAATTTAAGATTCAAGATGTCTTTCTTCTTCTCTCTATGTTTTAGGCTAATCTAAATTGCCACAATAAGAGCCACAAAATCTCTGTCTGAAAGTTGAAATGGTTCTATGCTAATAATAAAATGATTTAATGCAATAACATAAAACAACAACATATCATATATATATGATATGGTTCATTTCTGTGCAGTGGTTTTATTTAATGACTCAAAATGTTTGTGCGCATTCTGAAGTTTATTTTGCATGCTTACTAATCTGCATGACAGTAATCTGAGCGTGCTGTGTTTATCTCTCTGCTGAAGGCCACAAAAACACAGCAGACTTGTCATAAAAAGACAGAAGGAGAAGAGAGGAGTCTGCATGAAGTGAGAGCCTGACATTATGGGATGTTACATCCTCCTGACAGCAGTGGGCGGTGTTCAAATTCAAGCTGCTCGACAAAGAGAAGAAGAAGAAGTTCCGTCTCGATCCGTGTTCCAGTAGCGCCAAATTTCGAACATGTTGTTAAAAAGAACTCAAAGAAATGGCTGAAAAATATTCCAAGTCTAAACTTAAACGGAATAAAGTGCCGGTCAAAGAGCTGCAGCCGGAAGCAAGGTTAGGTGGGACAGCGCGGAGGAGTCCTGCCTACCCCAGAGACAGCACTGCGCCTATGGGAAGGTGGGTGTTTACCTTCTGTTTATCACATTGAAACAGAGCAGAAATTTAGAATATTGTTTTCATACATGTTTCACAGTTTTGTCAAGCGACTTTGATAACGTTTTTGTCTGACGGGAAAGTGAACCGCTAAAATAGAGAATGAACCCCGTTGAAAACATAAGTGTTATTTTTTCTTGGTTATTAGCGGAAGAACATGACATACAGACAGAGGTGGTAGAAGTACTCAGATATTTACTTGAGTAAAAGTAGAAGTACTCAGATCTTTACTTGAGTAGAAGTAGAAGTACTCAGATCTTTACTTGAGTAAAAGTAGAAGTACTCAGATCTTGTACTTGAGAAAGGTAGAGTAAAAGTAGAAGTACTCAGATCTTGTACTTGAGTAAAAGTAGAAGTACTCAGATCTTGTACTTGAGTAAAAGTAGAAGTACTCTGATCTTGTACTTGAGTAAAAGTAGAAGTACTCAGATTTTGTACTTGAGTAAAAGTAGAGGTACTCAGATCTTGTACTTGAGTAAAAGTAGAAGTACTCAGAACTCAGTACTTGAGTAAAAGTAGAAGTATTCAGATCTTGTACTTGAGTAAAAGTAGAAGTACTCAGATCTTGTACTTGAGTAAAAGTAGAAGTACTCAGAACTCAGTACTTGAGTAAAAGTAGAAGTACTCAGATCTTGTACTTGAGTAAAAGTAGAAGTACTAAGATATTGTACTTGAGTAAAAGTAGAAGTATTCAGATCTTGTACTTGAGTAAAAGTAGAAGTACTCAGATCTTGTACTTGAGTAAAAGTAGAAGTACTCAGATATTGTACTTGAGTAAAAGTATAAGTGCTCAGATCTTGTACGTGAGTAAAAGTAGAAGTATTCAGATCTAGTACTTGAGTAAAAGTAGAAGTACTCAGATCTTGTACTTGAGTAAAAGTAGAAGTACTCAGATCTTGTACTTGAGTAAAAGTAGAAGTACTAAGATATTGTACTTGAGTAAAAGTAGAAGTGCTCAGATCTTGTACGTGAGTAAACGTAGAAGTATTCAGATCTTGTACTTGAGTAAAAGTAGAAGTACTCAGATCTTATACTTGAGTAAACGTAGAAGTATTCAGATCTTGTACTTGAGTAAAAGTAGAAGTGTTCAGATCTTGTACTTGAGTAAAAGTAGAAGTACTCAGATCTTGTACTTGAGTAAAAGTAGAAGTATTCAGATCTTGTACGTGAGTAAAAGTAGAAGTACTCAGATCTTGTACTTGAGTAAAAGTAGAAGTACTCAGATCTTGTACTTGAGTAAAAGTAGAAGTACTAAGATATTGTACTTGAGTAAAAGTATAAGTGCTCAGATCTTGTACGTGAGTAAAAGTAGAAGTATTCAGATCTAGTACTTGAGTAAAAGTAGAAGTACTCAGATCTTGTACTTGAGTAAAAGTAGAAGTACTCAGATCTTGTACTTGAGTAAAAGTAGAAGTACTAAGATATTGTACTTGAGTAAAAGTATAAGTGCTCAGATCTTGTACGTGAGTAAACGTAGAAGTATTCAGATCTTGTACTTGAGTAAAAGTAGAAGTACTCAGATCTTATACTTGAGTAAACGTAGAAGTATTCAGATCTTGTACTTGAGTAAAAGTAGAAGTGTTCAGATCTTGTACTTGAGTAAAAGTAGAAGTACTCAGATCTTGTACTTGAGTAAAAGTAGAAGTATTCAGATCTTGTACGTGAGTAAAAGTAGAAGTATTCAGATCTTGTACTTGAGTAAAAGTAGAAGTACTCAGATCTTGTACTTGAATAAAAGTAGAAGTATTCAGATCTTGTACTTGAGTAAAAGTAGAAGTACTCAGATCTTGTACTTGAGTAACAGTAGAAGTACCAGAGTGTAGGAATACTCTGTCACAGCAAAAGTCCTGCATTCTAAATGTTCCTCCAGTGAAAGTAGAAAGTACTCTCATCTAAATGTACTTAAAGTAGCGACAGTAAAAGTAGTCATTGTTTGATTGGTCCATTTCAGAATAATATCTCTGATATGTTTCATAATGATTGATCATTAAAGTGTTCTCAGAGCTGGTAAAGGTGCAGCTAGTTTTAATGGCTTTGTATACTGCAGGGTAGCTGCTGGATTTACTGCAGGTGAACTAAAGTCTGATTTAAGGGAGATCATATTTACCATCATTAATCCAGATCTGTGAAGTTACTAAAGGCATTAAATACATGTAGTGGAGTAAAACAATTGAAATACTCAAGCAAAGTATATCAAAATTGTTTTTAAGTACAGTACTTAAGTAAATGTACTTAGTTATTTTATACCACTTCATACAGGACATAACTAAAGACCTTCTGCACTCAAGCCTGAATAATATGGCATGTTGGTCATCAAACAACAACAACAAACTCTTAACGAAAGCTGAGACCATAATTATGGTTATAGGAAACATAGGCAAAGGTGGGAGGACACTTCCCAAATGAGTTCTGAAATCCCCCCAGGGAGACATTAATACAATGATTATGTAATTATTTGGGTAAACTGTGCTGGAAATAGTAGCCTATTGATTAATCACAATAAGAGCTCTAGTCATAGAAATGATTAAACTATTCGATGAGACTTTGCCAACAATAAAGGAACACAACAAGGCTCGAAGAAGGTGCCGTTTTATTTAGGTGTATTATTGCAAAGGTGCAACTAAGAGTCCTAATTTAGTGTAAGGCTTCATCCAAGACGAAAGGAATTCCATGACAGCTTTTAGGATCATTTTGTCCCGAGTGGTAGAACCAAACAGGAATGCACGGATAGATTTCAAATAACTGAGAGAGGTCAGAGGTGGAGCCCGGAATCTTCACTAAAGGAGAAAAAGCAGATTCATAAACCCGTCATAATTTACAGAGCCAATTTTAAAACTTTCAAATTGGCTCTAGGGGGATTACCAATCTGTACCGTATATAGAGAATATATACGCCACATGACCTATGACCCTTGGTAGAACTCCCAAAGAAACCCACAAAAGAACCTCAAGAAGAACAGCAGAGGAGGATCCCTCTCCCAGGACTGTGAACACGTGAATCCAGGAGGCTTTAAGGGCAGCCTTGAGTAAATTGCAATAGCGATATGATTCAAAAGTTGAAAGAATTTGTGCATCATAATTCTCATGATCATTGTAAAATATATTAAGTGATTACGTGAGACGTTTGAACAGGATATTTAATAAATTAATGTATTTTTCAAAGTCTCTAGAATACGATTTGCAGCTCCACAATTCCAAATGATATTTTTACAATTTTTTTGCCATTGGAATAAATGAATAAACAGTTAGATGAAAAGTTGGATTTATTGTGCGGCAAAAATATTAACACGACATCCGGCACGGCAACCAATCCTGATTCATGTATCCAGCATCAACCTGCCGTTAGGATGCAGCTGCATAGCACAACAACAGCAACCTCTATTGGAATTTTTAAAAGTAAATGAAAGACCTGTCTTTTTAATTTGGCTTTTAATTTGGGCTAATTGTAATTTTAGTAGTATCACTGTTCCTGTTTTATTGTTTTCTGGTTTTATGATATAACTCTTTCTGTTTGTTCATACCTTGTTTTTTATTATGTTTCTCCATTTTTATTGTCATACTCTGTAAAGCACTTTGGACGGCGTCAAGCATGAATGGTGCTATATAAATAAAGTGTATTATTATTACTAACACGTTATGCAGTTGATTTCAAAATATCACCTTTATTCTAAAAATAAAATCACATTCATGCTTTAACTTTTTTAATCTGGCAGAGTGGATTTACATCTTCCTGTCTTACTTTGTGATTTACACAAGCAGACACTGTGCACAAGATCAAAGAGCATAAATAATATATTGACAGATTAAAAATGTAAAGAAATAAAGTAAAAAGAAAATATACATAATAAAACCCGTCACCTGAGCTCTGTGAATGTCTACTCACATAGTACACATATCTGTTATAGTACACATATCTATATATTATACACATCTGTTATACGTAATATATGCATCTGTCCATACCTCCTCATTCAACAAGTGTTTAAATACTCTCAATGTATTCCACATATGTATATATTTCACATCCTCAAATCTTTATTGTTGTTATTGTAAATATTCTTCTCTCTTTTTTCACTATTTTATTGATCTTATTTGCACCATGTATGTTGAGTTGTTGGAGGAGCATGGGACATAAGATTTTCATTGCCAACATATACGCTGTATCTGCTGTGCATATGACCAATAAAACCTTGAAACTCGAAACACTGTTGGGTATCAGAAGATAAGATCCAGATTTTATACATCTGAAAAACTTGATCAGATTACAACTCCTGTGATACACAACATGTGGTGGGGTTTTTTCTGAGGGTCTGTAAGATAAGTGGAGAGGTGCTGTGTGTAATGGGATGTATTACAGTGTGTGGTGTACCCAACATTGGGGAGTAATGGATTACATGTAACAGGGTAAATACAAAAAAGGGAACTGTGCCCTTACAGTTACATAAACGTAATCATATTACTGTTGCATTTCCAAAAATAGGGATCACTAGCAGGCTTACAGTGTTAGTAAAACCTAAAAGATCATCTAGTGTTTGTTGTAAAGGATCAGATGTTCTCTCTCCTCTGTCAGCTGTTCTGTTCTGTAGGCTAATACTTTAAGAGTGAATCTATTCTTTCTTTGGTTCATTGGTTCTGTTTTTATTCAGCAGGTGAACCTACAGTATATGTTGATAAAATAGTGTGTGTGAGCTTAACTGTGTGTGTTAAACTAAAACGTAGCATTTTCTCTCAGCTCAGATTTGAGTCCTGCTTTTTTAAACTGTAGTGTGTGCTCTTGTGTTTCAGTGTTGGTGTATAGGCTGCTGCCTGAATATGCTTCATGAAAGCAGGCTTTTCAATAAAATCATTTCTGATCCTAAATATCTTGGTTCCTTTTTTAAGGTCACAGTGTTTGTTGTGTTACATACTTAATAAAAAAATATCCAAGAGTGACAGAAAGTAATCAGGTTACTTTGATATGGATACATGAGTCTGCTGTCTAACTCCTGATAGTAACAGACTTGTTGTACCCCCGCTGGGACAGGGTGGGGGCTCCTGTGCGGTGGTGGAGCAGACAGCAGCTGCCTGCAGCGGAGCGGCTGTGGGCGATGGCTCTGGAGAGCGCTTTGCAGGAGGACCAGCTCTGGGACCTTCCTCCTCCTCTCCCTCCTCTCCCTTCTCTCCCTCCTTCCTCTGCAGCGGTACGGTTCCTCACATGATGAAACTCGTACAACACTCACATGACAAAGAACACGTTCCAAACGTTCTCTAATGTTCTTGCACATGCTGCAGGGATGTGTCGTCATGCTCCAGGTGTTCTTATGATCACCTCGTACACCCAGAGGAGGGCCTCACCTGTAATCTGGGTTTTTGCATCTTAAAAAATATTTTAAAAAATAAAATATACATTTATATACATGTGGTTAGAATCATAACCAGGATTATTCTGGTCATTATTGAAATATACAACGTTTTTCTATCTTCATAACTGATAAACTTGCGCATTTATTCCAATAAAAACACATTTTTTCTTGAATTCCAGCTGAATTTTGAAAAAAGTAAAAAACAAGGTAAATAATAACATCTAATGCAGTGTACTTTATTCATAAATAAGAAACACGTTGAATCCAAATGAATAAGATAAAAATAAAAACCATTAACCATGTTTTAACATACTCTAAGTGCACTCCCAAAACCTACATATCCAAATAAGTATGATCAGGTTGCTGCTTAAAAAACTCCAAAACATATCATCGACATTCCAGGGTTGTCCAAACTACGGCCTGGGGTCCAACTGTGGCCTGTAGTCCATTTCTAATGGGCCCTCAGCTACTTCTAGAAGTATAACTGAACATGGCCCACACTTTAAACTTCTTATTTTGTACTTCTTAAATATATACAAATTAGGGCTGGGCAAGTTAACGTGTCACTGTCACTTTAACGCATTATTTTATCCGCATTAACAGTTTTTGATATGATTGTGAGTGCCCACACACTACTTTGAAATTCATTATTGAATTTTGCACTTAATACGATTAATCGCAGAAAATCCAGTGATTTAATCCAGATTCAAAATTGTAATCGTTGCACAGTATCCATGAGTTAATACGCCTTTAAATGAAAGTTAAAAACATCTTCAAACAAATCTTAGTTATTAAGAAAAGGATCAATATCTTATTAGCATAACCTGCTTGAAATATACCCTTCATATTTCACCATACCCCCCCTCCTGTTTGAACAGTCCTCACTCTTTCTTTCAGAGAGCTGCAGCTGGACAGGCGGATGAGCAGCGGTGGTGTGACCTCAGTGGAGAGGTGCCCCCCCTCCCTGTGTCTTCCCCCCCCTCTTTTCTCAGGCAGCAGCAGCCCTCAGTGCTGTCCTCTCATTGCAGCAGGCCCAATTTAGCCCCCATCCAATCACCACAGCCCCCACTCACCAGCTGGAAGGAGCCACCATCACCCAGCAGACCCTCAGGTGGAGACAGGTGGAGTAAAGGAGGAGAGACTGGAGCGCTAAACAGAGAGGGGGGGGCCAGGAGGAAGGATTCTCTGCAGAGGGTGGAGGAGCATAAAGAGGAGGGGGTGCATAGGACTGTTGGAGATGCGACAGGAGGGGGGGAGCGGCACAGCTGTCCCATATGCCTGCTGGAGTTCAATGAGGGGTGAGTGATGCTACACACTTCAGGAGTCAAGATTCTTTCTCCCCCATTTCTCTATTTCTCTCATAATATACCGTTTTGGGAGAAGTGGGGCTTTCTGTCCCCCTCCCCCCCCAGCTCAGCTCTAAGGTCAACATTTCAATCTGCCAATACTGGGGTTTATAAATAAATACTGTACATGTTAAACTAAAGCCCTTCCCATCAGCCTCATACTTTGCAAATCAGCGAATGTTAGGATGCTAACGTGCTAATATGCTAACCGAAGGTGGTTATTGAGAGCATGCTACCTTGACATTTACTTCTTTTTAGACGCATTTATTCAACGTTATTAAACTGTATATAAGTTCACAGTTACATGTTGCATGACAAAGGAAATGTTAAAAACAGTTTTATACTTTATTATAAGATGGGTACCACTTTACAGAGAGGCTACCCTTATAAAGGGTTTACGAATAGTTTCAAAATCATTTATTCATCAGGTTGTGAACACTTTATAAATCATTAATAAGCTTTTATAAGACAAGAGATAAACAAAACATCAAGATGGAAGAGGGGGGGGAATCAACTCAGTGAACAACAGATGCCAAGGATGCTGGCTGATGAAGAAGATGAAGCAAGCTAGGTAGCAAATATAAGGCTTAGTCATCTCGCCAAATAGTGAGCCTGTGTTGATGTATATAACGGATAACATGTAATGTACCTTATTACTTTTTAAAGTAATAAGGTACATTACATTATTCTTCTTAATCCTCTTGGCCCCCTTAGGAGCATAGGGCGTCCACCATGGATCTCCACTTCACTCTCCTCTGCGCAATGGTCTTTGCTTCTTGCAAGGAGGTCCCCGTCTTGGTCAGTTTACCAACCGTGGACCGCCTCCAGTTGAATTTAGGTCTCTCTGCTTTCCTCTTGCCTTGGGGATTATAGTCCAGAGCTTGTCTTGCTATATTCCTCGGATCCTTCCTAAGTGTATGACCGATCCATCCCCACTTTCTGGTTTTGATTTCGATGTGGATTTGCTCCTAGTTCATGTGTCTCCACAGGTCTACATTTGACATCTTGTTTGGCCACCAGATCCTCAGTATGTATCTAGACAGTTGTTAATAAACACTTGTAGTTTATCAATGACTGATTTGGTGGTTTTCCAGGTTTCACAGCCATAGAGAAGGACAGATTTTACGTTTGTATTGAAGATTCAGATTTTGGTGTTTCTGGAGAACTGGGAAGAGAGCCATACAGGTCGGAGTGTTCTAAAGGCATGTCTTGCTTTGCTGATGCGCAGCTCGACATCTTTATCAGCTCCTCCATCTGTGCTGATGGTGCTTCCCAGGTATACAAACTCGACCACATCTTCCAGAGGTTGCTCCTCGATTGTGATAGGTTGGTGGGTTTTGGTGTTGAGCCTCATGACCTTGGTATTCTCAACGTTTATCCTGAGGCCTATCTGTTTACTTTGTTCTTGCAATCTGGTGGTCTTGCGTTGAATGTGTGTGTCTTCCTGAAAGCAGAGCCAGGTCATCAGGAAATTGGGGTCTTCCAGTTGCTCAAAAGGGTTCCACTGTAGTCCTGTCCTTTGACCATCCACTGACATTTTCATTGTCCAGTCGATGGCGATAAGGAAGAGGAGGGTTGACGGTAGGCAGCCTTGACGTACTCCTGTTTTTATAAGGAGGGAATCCGAGAGCTTACCATTTGAGATGACTTGACCTGTGAGTCCATCATACATGCATTTGATGATGTTAACCAGTTTTATGGGTATTCCATAATGTCGGAGCAGCTTCCACAGAATGTTTCTGTCTAGACCTTTCAAAAGCCTTTTCAGTCGACAAAGTTTATGAATAGTGATGACTGCCATTCGATGCACTGTTCGACAATTATTCTGAGTGATGCAATGTGATCTGTGCAGGAGTTGTTTTTCCGTAAACCGTCTTGTTCTCTCCTGAAAATCTTGTCTAGTGGTTCTTGCATTCTGTCTAGGATCATTCAGCAGAGGATTTTGCTGGGGACTGAGAGGAGCATGATGCCTCTCCAGTTTTTACATTCGCTGAGGTTTCCTTTCTTTGGGACTGTGACAATTAAACCCTCATTCCAATAATTGTCCAATAACTTTTTCCCAGATGTCATTTAGGAGCCCATGGAGGATATCAGTGGTGGCGTTGATGTCTGCTTTCAGTACATCAGGTGGGATGTTATCCTTCCCTGGTGCTCTGTCCAGGTTTAGGTTTTTGCTGGCTCTCCTTATTTCCTCCTTTGGTATCCTACCGCAGTTGATATTTAGGTCTTTTCCTGCCTCCTCGATGACTGGGGGGTTGTCTGGGGGGAGTCTGTTCAAAGTGTTCCTTCCAGCGCTCTAATTGCTGGGAATCTTTGGTGAGAAGTTTTCCCTGCTTGTCTCTGATAGGCCGGCTTGTGGTCCTTTTTTTTCCCAGACAGTTGACGGGTTATTCTGTACAGTTCCTTGATGTTCCTTTCTCTGGCTGCTGGTTCTGCTTCATTGGCCAGCTCCTCCACTTGTGCTTTCTTGTCCCTCTTGCAGCTTTTACGAACCACCCTGTTCTTTTCCTGGTAGTCACATTACATTATTACTGTCTCTGAACTGTAATGCGTTACACTGCTTTTGCGTTACTTTGAGTTACTTTCACCAAAATAACCACAAAAGTATGGCTTTAAATGCTAAAATGTAGTTTATTGCAGCTCATTAATTAAAGCTATCTATCTGGCAGTACATGCTGAAATTAAACGTATGCTCCGTTTAAGTGTGCTGAATAATATGTGATACCGGTAACATTACGTCTCTGTGTGTTATTAATAACATGTTAGTGGAGCCTCTGCACGGCCCTGTGACCTGCTGTATATGAACCAGTCTCTATGGCAGCGTTAGCTCACCTTGTCATTGGTGTGTTAACGGGGATTTGGCTGACAAGCTTTCTAAAAGCCGGCGATTCCACAGAGGACAGAGGCTGCAGATCTTCAACACTCTGCCACAAATCTCTGAACTTCTCGGGGTTCAAGCAGCAGACCCAGAGAAAGTGACCTTCTGTTGCTTCAGCCTGCGCGCTCTCCTGTCTTTCTCTGTTCTTTTCTCAGAGCCTGTAGCTCTGCATTGTGAGCCTGCAGCTCTGCATTGTGAGCCTGCTGCTCTGCATTGTGAGCCTGCAGCTCTGCATTGTGAGCCTGCAGCTCTGCATTGTGAATCTGCAGCTCTGCATTGTGAGCCTGCAGCTCTGCATTGTGAATCTGTTCCTGCAGCTCTGCATTGTGAGCCTGCTGCTCTGCATTGTGAGCCTGCAGCTCTGCATTGTGAATCTGTTTCTGCAGCCCTCTTAACCAATAGTAAACAGACTTACTGAGTTACTATTCTACCTGCACAATTATTTCTCTGGTGTCGGAATGTCTCGATGTTTGTGAATTCTTAAAAACAAACACCACATCATTTCGGGTTAAAATGTGTTGTAACTGCGTTACTGAGAATTGTAACGGGTATTATATTACCTACATTTCAGAAGTGATGCGTTATATTACTGCGTTACAGCAAAAAGTAATACATTACTGTAACTGCGTTACATATGGTTTGATTTCCAATATGTTGCTTCAGTTAAATTTGTTCGTGTTTAGCCTGTCCAAACTTGTTCCATATATATTTATTTTGAGGGTCATGATGGTACTGCATTCCAAGCTTCTGAATAGTACAACTGAAGCTTTAGCTGTCTGTGTTACAGCCTGATACCTGTACACTCACACAACAACAGTCAGTGAAGAGGTGTAACCCTGCATGCTGGCTGTCAGTCAGAGTCTTTAGTTCTTAGCCGATGTTAAAGTGAGCACCGACAACTTCTCCCTCTCTCAGCTCCACACAGATGGAGCGCGACGGCCACCTGGCCCGCTGTCTGTCCGAGGTCAACGTGGACATGAGCTGGTGAGAGGACAGGACGCTGGCCGCGCTCCAGCAGGAAACACTCACCACACACACTGACTCAGGATCAGATGGTGCAGAGAACACCCAGCCGCTCACTGACGGAGGCTATCCTTCACTCTGGGTCCTGACTCAAAGTGACAGAAACTCTCTGGAGAAAACACTGGAAGAAGTTTCACACTGACAGCTCTGCTCTCAAAAAACAACTGAAACGAGGTGCAAAGCTGCTAAAAAAGAATATGTGACTGGATTCTGTTGATATGAATTAATGAATTTACTGTCAGGTATTAGTTTTTTGTCTCATCTTTTGCTGAACGGATGAATTAAAGAGAGCTTCAGAGTCTGTTCCTCCCGCTGTCAATATTTATGATAAGCTAACCAACGCATGTGCTGAGGGACATTGATATTCATTTAATCTTCTCTAGCACATAAACATATTGTTAGACTTAAAGCTATAATATGTAACATCTCTGTAATAAAATGTCTTATAATGTCTAGACCTGTAATTGACTTTTGGTTGCTTGTGTAATAATGGTATGCGTTTAACTTCTTGTAACTGCATTGTAATCATCTTTGAGAAGCTTTCATATATTTACTTTCTATCCAGTTTGGAGCAACATAGGAGCTATCACTTTAAAGATCTCTGTGGTTTTTACTCCACACTTTATCTGCATGTCTGGATTTGAAGTTATCAGAGCCGAGCTAACGTTAGCAGTTAGCTCGCAGCTTCTGTGGAAACAGATTCCAAATGTGACAGTTCTTTATTCGGTGTTCTGACTGGTTTTATTCCAGGGGTCCAGTGTTTTGGGGAGAAGTAGACATCTGCGGTTATTTCTGCTTCGAGTAAACACCAGTATTTTCACCGGTGTGTTTGCTTTGGAAAAGGAGAGCTCTGGGTCCTGATAGGAGCCAACACTGAAGAAATGACTACAATGACGGCTGACAAGAAAACAACTCCCATGATCCCACACTACTTCACACCTCCCTTAAATTCTGCTTTTGATACTGTTTATAAAACCATCTCAGTGACAACCGTTCCTGATCTGGCGCAATTATATTTGTAATGTTATGGCACCATCTGACTAACACTTTTAATTTTCTCCATATCCATTAGTGGTGTGAGGAGGTGGAAGTTGGTTAATTGCATTTTTTTCAGAGGAAGTGCTGGTGCGTGAGGCCAACTCCCAAGTGGCACACACACACGCACACAAAAAAACGTAGTATCTGCAAAGATTTTCTGCTGTGGTGTGCAAAAAAGAGGGACTCAGTTCACGGAAAACCAGTATCATTTTTAATAATTACACATATTTACAAAGATGCGGTGAAGCAAATTAAGCATATCCAACCAGCAAGATTTCCCAGCAAGAATCATGGAGCGACTTCATTCATTTTCAGATCAAGAGTCTCTTATTTTAGTCGGGGTGGCCTTCACTGCTCTGGAAAGAGATTTGAAGGACTCCCAGGTCATCCATTGGTCCCTCAGGAAAAGACTAAACAATGCCACTAACGTTTGTGCAAATAGACCAACAAAACATGGCATTAATGAAACGCAGCGAAAGAGACGGAGTTCGGGGGGGTTGACAGAGGAAGCTTCCTCCTCGAATGTTAAGTGATTTCTTTCTTCTTGAACTGTGTGTGTGTGTGTGTTGGTTGTCTAATCGGTGACTGTGAAACGCTTTCATTATCTCTCCTCTATCTGTTCCTCCGCTGCCCGTTAAGGCCCTGCAGCTAATTGAGACCATTTGACTCAGGATCAGCTAATTAATCCTATTATGAGCTTATCAAATTAGCACGGGTCAGATTTCATCAGCTGAGCCTCAGCCAATAGAGAGCTGCGCTGCTCAGATGTGGAGAGGAACACAGAGCTCACTTCAGAGGCGACGGCTCTTCTCTATTGGGGCTTAAATCCCAGCTTGTAGTTGATATTCACAGATTTTATCTCAGCCTTTCAACAGCACACGGCTCCAAAATATGGATTAAACCTGCGTAAAACACCCCTTTCATATGAAGTCATGGCTTGTGCATAGCTGTGGAGGAGTAGACTGATATCTGATGCCTTATAACAGGAAGTAGAGATCGGACAGCACCATGGGTGAGGCTGGCTTTACACGGGGGACTGTTCCAAACTCCTGCAGAGCACATTTTACACAAACTCAAGAATACTATAACCAATACAGTACTTCCTGTCAATACTTTGGTTTGTTTGATTGAACCAAATAAAAAAATAAAATAAAAAAACCTAAATTGGATTAAAACATATGTAAACAAATAATTATCAAAAACAAGAATAAGAATCTGAACAAGCACATGATGGCAACTTTGGATATTTGATCAATCATTTCTAAGATGTGCTTCACGTTCCTTGGCATGTTATTTATTATTATTTGGCAGTATTGTTCATATTAAATAAAGTTATTTCCTGGACCTGGGCCTTTTTCCCCTCTGGTTCAGGATACGGTTAGGCCTGGAAGCAGTTTATGAATCCAGGCCTGGTCTGAAGAGGCTCTGCACTTCCATTGTGTATTTAGAAACCCTATAAGGGTCTTACAATTGTCCCATTGGACTGAAAGCCCTAAGCACTAATTATTCTGCAGGATGACGTGAAGTGAGGGCATGTCCCGCCCTACTCTACCCCTGATTGGCTTGATGTGATTGACTAACCACACTCCCTCCTCGTGCCTGACCCTCACCAATGAAGGTGACAGGTGCTGGCCAATCAGAGCAGACGAGGGCGTCTCGTGCTTACAGTATCCAAAAAACAGCTGTAATTCTGCAGTGAAACAGTCTTATATAATAACATCCTTTTGGAGATGTTTTTGAAGCAATGGTTATTTGTTATGGGGATAGCAACACCTGGAACATCTTTTTGGACTGTTTGGGTTTCATAAATAATGTCCAGTCAATCTTGTGCTGAGCCAAACTCTCTCTGGGACTTAATTCACCTGATCAACCGCTTCTCTATCAGAAAAACTGTCAATTCAACCCTTTAGTATTTGGTTGACTGGGTCTGATTTCACATTATGTCATGAAATTACTAGGATGTGACCTAGAATTGTTAGATATCCTTTCTTTTGAGTTATTACGAGTCTGTAAGTATTACATTTAAAAATAATAACATATGCCCAATGAGAGTGTCAGTATGTGATGATATAATGAGAGGAAACGTGTGACTGAAACAGCATCTGCTCTGTCATTAGTCCTATGCTTTTAAGACAAAATAACCCGTTTTATTTTTGATATCTTTTGGTTTCTTGCTCAACACCACTGCTAACCAAAGGCTGCTCTGTGCTCTTGTCCTCCACAGCCACTCTGACGGATCTATACAGTCTTTACTCTTAGAAATAAAAGCATGTAAAAACAATACATTTAAATATCATTAATAATTTCTCAAGATGTGGGACTGAAAGAGATCAGTCCTTTCCCTGGTCTCTTAAAAGCAGAGGAACGATGTAATAATGCAGACCGCGCTGAGCTGTAATTGCACCGTGTAAAGCCAGCCTAACACAATGAGCCCAAAATGGAAATGGAGACACTTTGCCACATAACAGCACAAACCATCGGGCCCAGGGTATTTTCGCCCGGCTGCAGATGGTCCCGCTGTGGCATCTGGTGTAGGAGAGTCTGAGCCGGCAGCCTGCTCACTGAGGAGGCCGACGCTCACATCCTGGTCCTCTGCTTCTGAAGACTGACCGCATCAGAGAGCTAGCTGCAGGACTGGGATTGGCTGTGACCGGAGACACCTTTACATTGGACTGAATGCTGCCTGCTGAACCCCCCCCATCCTCCATTGTCTCTTACCCTTACTGACCCTTTCTTGTCTGCTGTAAGCTCAGATGCTACTCCTGTGAATCACAAAGCATCACTTCTACATGGATTTGTTTAATTGATTAATTCCAAATAAAAAGATTCAGTGTTGTGCGGGCTACTTTCCATCCAATAAATCGATTCCCCCCTAAAAATGTGAAAAAAACCAGTTGCGATGGTTCCAGTTTCCAGTACTGACCTCCTGAAGCCAGGATGTGTGAGAAATCTTCAATAAGAGATAAGTGCAATCAGAGCCATGGCCATTAATACGATCTTTGAGGCACTTCTTAAATAAAAAGTTGTCTCCCATGTGTCACCCACCCCCCCCCCCCCCCCCGTTGTTTGTGAAAATCCTAAAAGACAACGAAAGACATGTTTGTGTTTACGATAAAAATGTGCCACTTGCATCAATAAAAAGGCATCATCAATCCTGGAGTCACTACCTACATTATATTACACAATAATAACTTATTTTTTTCCTTTGTCATTGTACATTCTTGTTTTTTGTGAGCCCCCCCCGACCATAAGATAGAAAAAGAAAAAAGAAAAAAAAAGTGCACGTAAAATTTCAAGTTCTTCCTCAGAACCGTCATATTGATCCAGGGATGTGAGGCGGGCGGAGATGTGTTCATGATGGCAGGCACAGAATCAAACCGCTCTCCGTTCAACTGACTGACGCTTCCACGTGACGGGCAGACATTCAGAGAGGGGAAAGGAACGAAGCCGACGGAGGAAAAGAAGAGAACAGAAAAGGGAAAGACAACAAAACGTCAGGGAATGTTCTTGAAGTCTGTGTTTTCCTCGTAAAGAAATGAAGAGTTCCCAACAAAGCAATCGGTCCAGGAAGGGAGCTTTCTCCCGTCTGCTCGGGCCTTGTTGACAAGGTCCAGAGGGTGAATCCGTCCTACCTGTTGTCCTTCCTCCCCCTCCTCGTCCTCCTCATCCTCGCCTTTCAGAGTTGGCTTGCGACTGGATTTGGCTGAGACGGCAGCTTGGACAGACCGGAGGTGGGCGAGGGAGGAAGCTGCTCTCCTTCATACAGACTCCTCTGTGGATAGCAGCAGGGGGTTGATGTATTCAAATCCCTCGAACTCTGACTGGTCTATTCTCTTGATGACGTCCCTGCGGAGAGCGAGTCAGAGAGGAGAGTAAGAGTTGTTGCTTTGTTACAAACACAGAGCCAGAGGTGGATAGCAACAAATGTTTACTCATGTACGGTACTTAAGTACAATTTTGAGGTTCTTTACCTGGGTACAGATTAAGATATCCAGCAGCAGTATATAAAGTTATTTAAATGAGCTCTACATGTACCAGCTGGGATATAAACACATGAATGATGATAATAGTAACCCAGTCACTCAATATATCAGTGTTGTGCCAGTTCACAGCTTTTCTGAACTAGTTCAAGTTCAGTTCATACATGCTCAAAGTGAACAGTTCACGTTCAAAGTTCACAATTTTAATTCTGAACTAGTTCAAAGTTCAGTTCATTTCACTTTTTTCGTGAGATATTCAAATAAATACTTTTTTTCACACTACGAGCTAGAAATCACTATACGTTCTTTGAAACTGTTCATTGTAGACATTTGCTCATAACACTGCTATTGTGGGTTTCTTAACAGGTGCTGAAACTTGTAGCAATACAGACAAGATAGACCAGTTCTATACTTAGTGCAATGAAATCTACTAGCATTCAATTAAATAAAGAATATATAATAGTAAATATGAATATATGATTTGATATATATGATATTATATATACCTATGTGTGTGTATGAAATGAGCAAAACTCTTGAATTGCATTCACACTGGATGGATGTTTTAATTCAATGTGCCGTTTCAAATTCGAGAAGGACGTTGTCGATGTCCTAACTTGTTTTTGCTGCGCAGGTGGACACATCTTACACAGGAAGGAAAGAGTTTTGCCGTCGGGGTCTTGGTTTGCAAGAGTGTAAAATTGTTTTAAATGTTCGTGAGGAGAATCGGAGTCCGTCTCCGTGCCATCACTTCCACTAGCCATCTTGTTTTTTTTTTTTTTAAATCGCAGCGCTTTCTCTCACTCTGGTCATTGGTCTCTCTCTCTCTCTCTCTCTCTCTCTCTCTCTCTCTCTCTCTCTCTCTCTCTCTCTCTCTCTCTCTCTCTCTCTCTCTCTCTCTCTCTCTCTCTCGAGCCTCCAGCCCTCCGCGCTCTCGGCGTTGCTATGCCTAAGCCGCTCTGCTGCAATTCATCATGGGTAACGTCGTGCGGAAGCCAGTACGTTTCAACTATTCTCAGCCGGACACTACGTTGCCCGCAATGCATTGCGCATACAGTGCCAAAACTATCTCTGCGTTGATACATGATTTAAGCGGCACCTACAGGAGGGAGGAACTTTCTCTCTCGTTGCGTTTCAAAAGAGAAAACAGATGTCACACAGTTTTCAATGGAAAACAAATGCCAACGTTCATTTACAGTGATGTCTGCCGTTCATGACACATAATGTGAACTAATTCACGTTCAAGTTCTTTATTGAAAAATGTGTTGCGTTCAGTTCAACGTTCACGAAAAAATGAGCGTGTTCAATGAACGCGTTCTTTTGAACTCGTTCACGCACAACACTGCAATATATATACCGCTCCGGAAGAAATACCACTCCAAATGTGTCTTAAATCTTTATCTCTACATGTATGGCAGCCATTTCAGTGTCTGTTGAATTCCAACACAGAAATGTTGTCAGTAGTTTAGAGAATACAATAAAAAAAATCATTTAACTCAAAGAGATGTATATCAATAGTAAAACCAGAGAAACTGGTAATGAAGAAGTGAAGTGGTGGTGTCAGAGCTGTATTCATATTCTTATACTTTTGTACTTTTATATAATTAAGATTTTGAACAGGACTTTTACTTGTAAGTTAACAAAGTACTTCATTACTTCTTCCACCACTGCCACTACCCATCACTTATCAGCCTGAGTTCAGCATGTCATGGTGAGTGTGGACAGGTGAACTATTTCCGGGGCATTTGATGCATTGATTTTGAAGTAGACAACCAAGAAGTGGGGAAAGAGAGCGCCGGGGAATGACAGGCTGGACTTTGATGTTGTGATTCCCCCCTAGATCACACGGGCTTCTCCAGAACTACACTTTTTGTTGTTTGATTTCACAGAGGCTGATACATTTATTGTGGCAACATTAAATTAGATATGATATACTGTATGGATCTCAATGTGGGAATCTTTTTTGTCACATCAGCATGTAAAGAAGGCATAGCACACAATATAAAAAGGAGATAAAATAGAAAATAAACAAACTAGTAGAATATACATGTAAACAGTAGAAAATAACAACAACAGGTCTGGAAACCTCCCTCAATATCCCCGGCACTGCACTCTCCAGGCTACAGCCATACCTCACAAACAGACAGAAATTCATCAGGATCAACAACTGCCCCACCCCCCTGCTTCCCTGCCCCAATGTGTCCCCCAGGGTTCAGTGCTTGGTCCTCTCCTCTTCATCCCTAAACTGCTTTTAATCTGTAGTTAATGTTGTGTTTTACATATTTTAAGTGTGTTGTTTTAATTATGTTTTTATGAATTCTTGCTCTGTAAAGTGTCTTTGAGTTTTTAGAAAGAGCTCTATGAATAAAATGGATTATTATTATTTTTAGAAAAAAATATAGATATTGACAGTAAAAGATATAGAGTATCTCTAACACCTATAAATAACCAAATGTTAAGTTACTATTTACTATATACCTCAATATGTGTATGCTTTAACATTTGAACCAATCTTTGAGAATATTTGTAGTAACTTGAAAAATAAGCAGGTCGAGGTGCTTCTTTAATACCCTGAATTGGAGAAATGTACACAGGTTGTGATGTCAGAACCAGAGGTGGGACCAAGTCACTGTTTGGCAAGTCCCAAGTAAGTCCCAAGTCTCAGCAGTCAAGTCCAAGTCAAGTCCCAAGTAAAGACAGAGAAGGGCAAGTCGAGTCCAAGTCCAAGTAACACCAAAGCCAAGTCGAGTCCAAGTCCAAGTCCCAAGCTTCTTCGAGTCCTGAACAAGTCATCATGTACTCTTCACTTAATAATGCCATTATCAGACTAACGATCACACAATTTCAACATATCAACCTAATCTTCAGTATTTTTTTATACATACAGATTAAACTATGCCTATATTTTATATATCTGTATATACGCATGCGCCCAAAGACCTTCAAAGTATTGTGTGTGAATGGTGGGTTAGAAATGTATGAGCACGGAAGGCACCACTGTCATCCTAAAGTTGGTAAAGCGCCTTGACTAGTGAGGCATGGACTGTGTGGATGCATGTAACTGGCATTGATGCTTCAGTGGATGCCAGTTACAGTAGGTCAACATTTTGCTTAAATCACAAAGAAACCTAATATTTCAATAAAACAATGTTTAATCTGCATAACAATTAAGCAGCATGACTACACACAATGAAAGGTGCTGGGGGTAGGCGCTTGAGAGACAGACAGACAGAGAGAGAGACAGAGTACACCTCCCTAATCTTAGTTATTTGTGTACATACCTGCAAACTCAGAAGGGCTGAAAAAGGTGACAAACTAAACCGTTGTAGGGGGGTCTGGGGGGTATCCCCCCCCACCCCCCCAGCCTTTGTACACGTTGCCTAGCAACGTCGCACATGCGCATTATATCCTGCTCCGCTCCGAGTTATAGTAGTAGGCTATTCATGGGAAACGCATGAACAGCACGTTAAGATCTCGGCCAAGTCGTAATTAAAAGCAGTTGTTCATTATTTAAGTTAAGCGGCGGTAACGCCAGTGTTAAACAAGGTGTTAAACACGCAAATGCCGGTTGGTGTGCGTACGGTACTGAGTGTTTATCGGTCCACGGCCGTAATGAACGTGTCGCATTGGTCCATATGTAATGCGCACGTTCTGTTGTTCCCATTGGCATAGAGCTATTGAACATTAATTTTAACAAAGGATACGGATAACATATCGCCCACGGCAGTTTTGTCATTGTATGTATAGCCTATATTTGTATTACGCTATCATCATTCAACATGTAGAATGAACGTGTAATCTATAGAGTCGATTTACATAGATAATTCACAACCATGAACCTAATCTGGATCTTAAACCTGCCAATTGCAACTGAGAGAGACGCAGACCAGACGGACAGCTCTCGACTAGGCTTCCCTTCCGTGGCACAATTGCATCTTTTCCGTAGATGAAATCCGGGGAAATCGTGAATATTAATGAGGGGAAACCCGGGGATTATCCAATCACGCTGGTTAGGTCCCTGATCCAATCCAAAAAGGCCAAAATCCACCACATGATTGCATTGCTCGCACTTGCCTGCCGGCTCTCTCACTTTGCGGTCTTTGGGGCTTCGCAGGTTCGCATTGCAGGGAAGGATGTCCATGATCAGGAAATTTAGCTTTTGACTCGAGGCATGTCAAGTCATTACAAGTAAAAGAGGCAAAGTCCGAGTCAAGTCTCGAGTTAATAGTATTCAAGTCCAAGTCGAGTCGTAAGTCATGCCGAATTTGATCAAGTCAAGTCTGAAGTCATTAAAATCATGACTCGAGTCTGACTCGAGTCCAAGTCATGTGACTCGAGTCCACATGTCTGGTCAGAACTATACGGTAGAAGCCCCACATACGAGGTGGACACACACACATACACACACACACACACACACACACACACACACACACACACACACACACACACACACACACACACACACACACACACACACACACACACACACACACACACACACACACATACTCATTCCCCCACTGCAGGGAAGATGTAAGGATGGAAGACCTGGAAACACTGATCAATCAGAAAGTGAGCGTCTCAGAGCATCTGAAAACAGCTGTATCAAGCAGACACCATGAAACAAATACCGTGTGTCTCAAACTCTGAAGCATTTACTAGTGGAAAGTCGAAATGCAAGTATTACATTGCATTTTATGCAAAGTACTAACCTAAAGATAAGACAGTAGATCGCTTTTGAGTTTACACAAAAAGTGTTCAGGCTATAGACAATCCGCTCACTCACAAACCATTAGCATCTTTCAATCACATATCTCAGATAATAAACCCTGAGGTTGACAATGACAGAAACTGGTGTTGGAAGCATTAAGAAGTGTGCTTTGAGGAAAGAACGATGACATGTGACTGAGATGATTGTTTTCTTACCGAAGGCGAACATTTAATACCAAAAGCTCCGTGTTTTTTTGGGTTCCTGTTCTTACTGCTCTGGAAAAAGTCTTAAACCTGGAGACCACCTGATGGGTTAATTTGTCTAGCTAGTTTAATTCAGAATGAATCTTTAAAATCCTTTAAAATGGCTCCCTAACATGCATGACGTCCAGTGAGACAGAAAGAACGAGGAACTCAAACGGCTCCTTTGTTTCCTGAGTGCACTGCTTCCTGTAACAAAGGCATAACCACAGGTAAATGGAGCGGAACTCATAACTAGTGGGCTCAGAGTGGCTGGGTAAAAATAAATGTACTCCCTGAGCAACACTGCTGGCTGCCTCTGTGTTTGTGTGTGTGTGTGTGTGTGTGTGTGTGTGTGTGTGTGTGTGTGTGTGTGTGTGTGTGTGTGTGTGTGTGTGTGTGTGTGTGTGTGTGTGTGGTTATATGAAGCCCAAAAAAGAGGCCTCTTGCTGGGAAAGGCTGAGAGGCTTTCTCCCTTCAGATGCTGGGCAAGAGGCTTTGAAGTTAAAACAAAAGGTGTGTTCACCCCCCCCCTCCCCCTTTTGGTGTACCAGGTGGGTGGGGGTCTCACTTTAGGGGCCACCGCCGGTGTCGTACAGGTTGCAGATCCCACCCACATAGAGGGACGGCTGAATGAAACGCTGCAGCGTCTCTCAGAATACTGATGAAGCTAACAGGTCCTGCATGTGATCTCCTGTGAAGCCCCCACTGAAGCAGGAGGTCAACCAGCCATACATGAGACCAACTCCAGAAAATAAGAGTTTTTTTTCTATTTTGGAGTGTCTGAGAGAAAGAAAAAACACAAAGAGGGAGGCACAAAGAGAGGAGAGGGTTTGGGAGGTGACCAAAACAAACAGTGTGTCCAACCAATGTAAATGTTGCTGGTTTTTTTTTTTCCAGGCCTGAGGACTTGAAAGCATTTCCAGATGCAGGATGAAGAGAAAGAGGGAGAAAAAAGTGAGGCAAAGAAGCATTAGGGTCCGGCTTTTCCTCCCACACTGGTGTTTTATTTATATAATTCATTGCGAGACGTGGTGTGACATCAATATGTCACACCAATATGAATTTTCCCCAAACTATTACAGTAATTACTTCTATACACTACCTCATCACTATGCATCCTGCAAACAGCTGTTGTTGTGTTACCACAGACCTTGTGTCAGGTTTTAACCACAAACATGTTAAAAAAAACTTGACTTCAAGACGAGGGATGTGGCAAAATGCTAACTAATGAGACTTATTACTGCACCACTCTATTAGCAGCTAGCTGCTGCTAATATTTTAACAAATGGTGCTTTGGATTTTTGTTGCTAAATAATAACTATTAAATACTTCTGCAGTCCTGTTTGTACAGTCAAGGTGAGGGGAAACTCTCTCCACACCCATCATGCATCTCAACATCACAGCCATTCTGGCGCGTACGGCTACAGTAGAAAAAGAAACAGACGTAACACCGGGAGAGACTTCCACTGATGACTCTTCCACACATAGGTTGCCGTCGTATTCTCAGTTTAGTTTAGGAAGGTTCGACCCGGAATGACCCGGAAGTCCCTCAGTGGCAGCCATGGTAAGAGCTGTTGGAATTCTCTAGATGATAGGAAATGAGCTCTGAAACTTCCTCTATAACCTCCTTTGTCTAAGGAAACACTGGACTTTCCTTTACGAAAGGAAAGGAGAAATTGCTGTCCCTCAATGCCTTGCAGCCGCAACTTTTCCCATGACACAACATTCGGCCGTTGATGGAAACAGCCGATCGTGACGAGAAATGAGTATCATGAAAGAAAAACGTTCAGCACTATATTAATCAAACGTTCATAAAGCATTAAACAGTACATAGAACTGTAGTTTCCTCACAGCAGACGCACATTTATAACGTCCGCTGGTGCATCATAAATACGTCGGGTACTGTAAATGCAGTCGGATTCTCTTGAAGCCCAGGCGTCTTTTGCTAAGTTCTAAGTTACTTTTGAATTCTCCTATCCACTATTCCTTAACCCTGTGTCATTTCACGCAGAGGTCAAGGAAAAGAGCATAGGAGAAGACGATAGGAGCTGATTTTTGGACAATTTGACCGCACCCATAGTTTTTTGATAGGTATGAAGAAGTATTGAGCCAATAGTGATAGGGATTAAATGCAGACCCAGCCTCGCCATGCTCTTAAACAGACTGGCTGTGTGTATGTATCAGTCTGGATCTGGATCAGTAAAACCCAGAGGTATCGGCTCAGTGGGGGATGAATATTCTCCGCTAAATGTCCATTAAAATGTGCCGAAAGCACTGGTTCTACTCTCTGATTGTTCTGGGTAAGAATTTGTGTTTCCGAGATCATAAGCGGATATTCTCTGGAAGTTCAAGGAGTTTCTTGCTTGTTTGCTGGATCTTACATTATGATATCCAAACAGTGTAGGAACTGGCTCAGGTCAGAGAGTACAGAAGATAATTAGGGTCACGTGTGATTCAAATTAAAGTCAGAATTCTGATTCACAGTGCTCTGACTAGAGAAAAATCACCTGGCCATAATTCTCTTCAGTATGGCAGCAACATAGAGTTCTATGATACATTTTAAAATGATCTTTAGGCTCTATTTGACTATAAACAGCTCCGTGATCAAGCTGTAATGAGAAGACTTGACAATAGTGACTGAGACCATGAACATGAATGTTTACTGAGGTCATGAATCAAATAAAGTCATTTTCTCATAAACTTCTATACATCCAGAGTTCTTTCTGCAGAGGACTCGGCCCCTGCTGGCTGTTGCTAGGCAGCATTAGCTTTCAGATGTTGAGCTTGCTGCCTAATCTGCATCCAGAACAGACCAGACGTTTCCAGGTATGAAACAGTAATATGCACCAAGCTACAGAAGAAGAAAGAGCGTTCTCTGGGCACTGTCTGAAGCGGCCATTTTCTAAGACTGAGAGCTGGCATAAAGAAACTACAACCCCCCCTCCCTTTACCATGCTGGCAACGGCCCCCAGCAAATCTGGCTTTGAATGTGGCAATGTAAATCTCTAACATGGAGGGTTTACCCTTTCTCTATCCCGACACAGCGCTCACTGCTCTTTCTTCTCGTGCCAAGCCCATCATGAGTGGGAGAGAGGGGAGACTGGAGAGGCTTTTTGCATCACCCCCTCCTGGAGCGGGAGTGGGCGACATCAGCCTTGGTAACAGAGGGAAGAGAAGGGGTTAGGGAGATAAAGTGTGAGACGCAGGGAGGAGGCGTGCATCTTCTTTTGATGTGCGATGGTGTTTGATGCCAGGTTGATATCTCCACTACTGAACTGGCAGCGTGCTCTCCACCCCTGCTCCCCCCCCCCAACTGCTCCACCACAACTGCCTCCCCTAAAATACTCTGTCACGGACTCCCGTCGTCAGGCGCTGTCACAAATGAGCTGGGATGAGCTTCAGAGGCGTCTCCTGCAGCCGTAATGAGCTCACACACTCTCTCTGAGCAGGGTTTGAAGTTCAGTGTGTGTGAGCAGCACCTCCACACTGAAGGAGAGTCATGGTAGCTACCCAGACATCTGTCAGGGGTGCAGAGCATGATGGGCATTTTAATAAGGCTTCAATTACACTGGGAGCTCCTGCTGCACCGCGCTATTTCACAACAACTTAGTTATTGCTGTACTTGTTCAACAGTCCCCGGTTACACGAGTGTGAAGCCACAATGGCGTCTGTCGGTGTGTAACCTGGCTCGTCTGGTGCTTATTATAGCACCACTGACAGCTTGAAAGGCACTATATATTTTTGATTCAATTCTAAGTATGTCAAGTGTGATTTGCATTATAATTGATTAACATACATGGGAAAATAAGGCCATCAGCTCCCTAATAGCTGAGCACCAGTATGATCCAGTATTGTTATCCTATATGGAAAGAGCAAAGACATTAAAGCTTGCAGCAGCACTAACGTGTGCTTCCCGGGCTTTTAAAGGTTTTATTATACTTCAAACCAAGTGCCTCACAGCGTCTAAACGTCTCCTAACTCCATGCAGTGACTAAACAAGTACTATAATGATTGCAGAGTTTGAGTTCTCTCTAAAGGTCTATTTTCATTCTCAAACTTTCTACCATTTACCCACTCTAAGTATGATTAAGTGCAACACAGAATATCCTCAGGGAAAGTCTGTCAGATAATTATCACGGTTTGATGAATCATTGTTCCGAGAGCAGGAAGAGTCAACAGAGAAAGATCAGTGATCTGAAGCAAGGCTGCTCCCCTTATTCAGTGTGGACTTTGAACAGGTAGACTAACACCTGAGATGCAGTCTGATGCTGAGGTTAGCTGATTGGGCCAATATTGAAAACCTAAAAATAAGTGATTTATTCTTTTGAGGATAACACAAGCAATTGTCCAACCAGAATGTAGTTGCACTAAAGCAAAAGAACCAATTTATCGACCAATGGAGCAAAAGCTGTCCTTGAGAGGACTTTTGTTTGTTTGTTTTAAGCTTACAGAATCTTCATGCCTAGCTGCTGCACTCATAGGGTTGGGGATCTGAAGGATCATGCTTTGAATGACCTCACTGTAATTTGTTTAAACACAAGGCTCACCAAAGTTTCTACAAAAGGAGTAAGTACTAGTCAAAGTTCTGGGAAGAAAACCTTTTGAGAGTCTAACCCAATGTCTTCTGTGAAGCCGGTTCATTGTGACTTCCTGTTTGTTTGTTTGTTTGTTTGCCTGATCTATCATCTCTCTGTATGCTTTCCTGCTTCCTGTTGCATGTTGGTGAATAAAGCTTTGCTTGTCTTTGCTCACACCAATAGTCAGAACATCTCAGTATGTACAGTGGGGAGAACAAGTATTTGATAGGCTACCGATCTTGCAGGTGTTCTCACTTACAAAGTATGTAGAAGTCTGTCATTTTTATCATAGGTACACTTCAACTGTGAGAGACGGAATCTAAAAAAACAAAAAATCCAGAAAATCCCGTTGTATGATTTTTAAATAATTAATTTGCATTTTATTGCATGACATAAGTATTTGATCACCTACCAACCAGTAAGAATTCCGGCTCTCACAGACCTGTTAGTGTTTCTTTAAGAAGCCCTCCTGTTCTCCACTCATTACCTGTATTAACTGCACCTGTTTGAACTCGTTACCTGTATAAAAGAGACCTGTCCACACACTCAATCCAACAGACTCCAACCTCTCCACAATGGCCAAGACCAGAGAGCTGTGTAAGGACCTAAGGGATAAAATTGTAGACCTGCACAAGTCTGGGATTGGCTACAGGACAATAGGCAAGCAGCGTGGTGAGAAGGCAACAACTGTTGGCGCAATTATCAGAAAATGGAAGAAGTTCAAGATGACGGTCAATCTCCCTCGGTCTGGGGCTCCATGCAAGATCTCACCTCGTGGGGCATCAATGATCATGAGGAAGGTGAGAGAACAGCCCAGAACTACACGGCAGGACCTGGTCAATGACCTGAAGAGAGCTGGGACCACAGTCTCAAAGAAAACCATTAGGAACACACTACGCCGTCATGGATTCAAATCCTGCAGCGCACGCAAGGTCCCCCTGCTCAAGCCAGTGCAGGTCCTGGCCCGTCTGAAGTTTGCCAGTGACCATCTGGATGATCCAGAGGAGGAATGGGAGAAGGTCATGTGGTCTGCTGAGACAAAATAGAGCTTTTTGGTCTAAACTCCACTCGCCGTGTTTGGAGGAAGAAGAAGGATGAGTACATCTTGTACAACAACCTCCTTCCCTCAGTAAGACCATTGAAGATGGCTCGTGGCTGGGTCTTCCAGCATGACAACGACCCAAAACACACCGCCAGGGCAACTAAGGAGTGGCTCCTAAGGAGCATCTCAAGGTCCTGGAGTGGCCTAGCCAGTCTCCAGACCTGAACCCAATAGAACATTTTTGGAGGGAGCTGAAAGTCTGTATTGCCCAGCGACAGCCCCGAAACCTGAAGGATCTGGAGAAGATCTGGATGAAGGAGTGGGCCAAAATCCTTGCTGCAGTGTGTGCAAACCTGGTCAAGAACTACAGGAAACGTCTGATCTTTGTAATTGCAAACAAAGGTTTCTTTACCAAATATTAAGTTCTGTTTTTCTGATGTATCAAATACTTATGTCATGCAGTAAAATGCAAATTAATTACTTAAAAATCATACAATGTGATTTTCTGGATTTCTGTTTTAGATTCCGTCTCTCAAAATTACAGAACTCTACATGCTTTCTAAGTGGGAAAACCTGCAAAATCGGCAGTGTATCAAATACTTGTTCTCCCCACTGTAGATCTAAAGATCGCATCCAGGCCTTCAATACTGTACATTAAAGAGGACATATTCTGCTCATTTTCAGGTTCATATCAGTCTGGGACATGTCTCCATGCTTTAATGTTCAAAAAGCTCTTTATTTTTCTCATACTGCCTGTGGTGCAGCACCTCTTTTCACCCTCTGTCTGAAACCAGAGCCCGGTCTGCTCTGATTGGTTAGCAAGCCGGCTCTGTAGCTATTGCTCAACTGCTTAGAGATGTCCCGCTCCTTAGCCTATCACATACAGTGTGTTAGAGTGCTAGCCAACAGCAGCATGAGTGTTTCACAGTGAAGTCACTATATTACAGAAGTACACAAAGGAGTCCATGGAGGCGTTTTAGGCAGTGTGCGGGAGAGATCTCCCTCTGGTGGGAACACAGCGATTTTAGCCTTTGCAGACCATTTACATGCACACACACACACCAATAGAACACACTACAGCAGAGGGGAAACCCTCAAAAATACAAAAGGGCCTCTTTAAAAGATTTGGTCTTATCCTTATCCCATATTTTGAATAGGGCACCATCAGGGATGAATGGCTAATCCACTGCTTGAGATCCATCCTCTTTTCTAAGAACATTGATGAAATTGCAAACAAGCATCCCATCTTGGCGTGGGGCATTAGCTTTTAGTTCAGCTCCTGCTTTTGATCAGCAGGGTTGTTGAGAAATTGTTTGCAAAAAATCTGTCCAATAAAAGCTTTGCAGGCAAAACATAAATGTTGAGAAATCAATCCAGCATGGATCTAAATGAAAATGTCGTCTAACATAAACGTGGTAAGAGCTATCGGCTGGGTTTGCCAAAGCCTGATGGGATCCATTTTGTGACGAGGAGGAGAACAGGCCACTTGTGTTCTGGTGCATGTCTGTTGTTGTGCCAGATCTCTCCACAGTTAAATCTTAAACAAGAGCTCCTGTCAGATCCTGAAGGCTTCATGTTTGCATTGATCAAAACACCGCTGATGGATAAAGACGGCGACGCTTGGGACTCGCAGGGGAGGATGATTGTCTTTATTGGACACAGAAGTCTTCTGGAAAGATGGCACAACACCCACCTACTGAAAATACATCCACACTCTCTGTTAGCTACATCTTAACAGCTGAGAACCACCACAGTTTGGTCCTGATGTCCAACCACCTGGCTAAAAGTGATGCTATTTATTGATTGTGACACAATTCAAAAGCTTTTTTTCAATTGTATTCTTATATTAATTCCAATTGTAGTTTTATTCAGTCCTGTGTTGGTATTAAGTGTTCCTATCAAGCACGAAGCTACTGTTTGAGCTCTGTTTATTACCTTTTTTTGGTTTGTGAAGCACTTTGTGTATAAAAAGTGCTATATAAATAAAGTTTGATTTGATCTCACATAATAAGCGAGGTAGTAAGAAATATAAGATAAATACTGAGGACAGTTTTGAAGATAGGAACCAACAATATAATGTGGAAAGAATTAAAAAATTGAAAATACTTTTAACGACCAAATCAATATCTTCTAATTATTATTTGTCCTTCCGTGATAGATCCTCTTCAGATTTCAATAATGTAATATAATCAGTGTGGCGGGGCCCTACATCCCGTCTTGTCCCCTCAGGCAGTTTCACTTACAACACTTTACTGTTTTGACTTAGCTGGGGTCCATTGACGCTGCCAATACCCCCCCCCCCCCATGTAACCTCAGCACTCTCTACATGACTGTGATTTAAACCAAAGGGTAGCGGCTTGATGTTATAGGAATCCCCTTCCTGTGAGTTATGAGTGAGTTCCAGAGACGGCTAACACTAGCTAGCCTCCTTCCCTTCATACCCAGGGACAAACACAGCACCGAGGGGGTTCACTTCTTTGATGCCTAAACTTGTGTGAATCACACAAAAATAAACTATTTGTATATTTGTATACAATAGATCTGCATTTTAGCCTGTTTAGTAATTGTCAGTGTGATAGACACTGTTGGAGCTATAAATCACCTTATATTATTTAATGGTCAATCGTTCATTTACTGGATGTTTTTGATTATATGGAATATACTACTTTATTATTATTATTATTATTATTATGATGTAGTATGTAATATGCTTTTATTTTCAAGGCATGTTTGGGCACCTGGTGTAAATGTATATATTGGAGACAGGTGGTGGGAGCAGAGCACCATTAGGCACATGTTTTAGGATTCTGGCCGCTACAGACATTAAGTAATGTTTGAAGCGTAATATGTGTGTACCTGCCCAAAGACTGCAGGTGGAAATGAGCTTTTAGCTATCATCTGGAATATAGATGAATATATTTGTATGCATGGTCCTTGCTCAATAAAGACACAATAATTACGAATATATACAAAGAAAATTGGCACAGAATTGGCCCCTTTCTATGCAAATGAAGCAGTCGAATTCACACTGTTAGCCTTTAGTATAATATTCAGTGGCATAACTGTAACAGTGTCTTCAGAGAGTTGACGGTAATTTAGGCGTATGATCCCTTCAGACTCATTTATTGTGGGGTGCACTGACAGTTGAATCATGAAAAATAAATGATAAAGCTTCCCTACATGTAATTGATCAAAATCATGAAAACATTAATTAAAATTATTATATAAAAAATAAAAGAATGATCTCCCTGCTCTCCAAAATCCTGTTTTTGTTCTCCCTTTCTTCTTTCTTAAGTGCCTTCAGGGAGGTTTGGCGGGACCTCAGCCCTCATAACAGACGCATTCTAACTTCACATGGATTTACAACTTTTTTCATGATTTGTTTTCCTATAATCTGTGAATGGGGCTTTGGAGCTGGGGGAAGGTAGCGGGGACATGTGATGTTCATTTATTGTGGTAGGAGCGGCCGCGTTCCATTCTGTGTGAAGTCTCCCCTGAGTGCAGGAGCTGCACCTGACTCAGCACGTGTTGAAATAACATGAATGGAACACGGGCCGGGCCAGGCCAGCAGCAACTTTCTGACTGGAGTGAAAACTTGACAGCGTGAAGGTCCTCTGACATGATGAATTTTTAAAAAGGCATAGATAATTAACAATCCCCCCAATAAATCTGTGTGTTTCCTAGCAACGCCTGTTTTTCAATCGACACTTAAATGATGTCATGGGAAATATTTACACGCTTGCAGCTTGGACATGATTTCAAGAAAAAAAGATTCAATTATAAGAGGGGGAAATATGTCAACAAGAAAAAAGAAAAATAGAACCATACACAAAAGCTGTGGTAGTTACATTTCCTCACACTCATTAATCTTAATAATAAAGACAAATACTACGGTGCTTTTTCATTTTCCAAACTCATTCACACATTTCAACACACATCACCCAAAACCTAAAACCTGCTTGACTTAGGTAATCTTTCCTAGCTGTCAAACGTTTCATCAGGTAGCGACTTGAATAGTCACATAACAATAAACGACTGACACGATGACAGAATCAACCTCAGGCACATTTCAGGTCCCTGCAAACCCGTCTTCATTCCAACGTTTTATTGCAGCGCTTTGGGATATTCTCACAGGGCTTCAGTGGTTAGACTTTAATTAAACTTGTGCGAACGGGCGGTACTTACTCATCGTCTGGTGTTAGCTGCACTGGTTCATTAGTAAACTGCGTGTCGAAGTTCTCGAGGCCGTAGTCATCAGTGATTTGAGGTTTGAAGGGCGGCGTCATCTCTTTCTTCTCCAGCTGAGGAAAACAAACAAAAAGCTGCTGTTATAAATAAAACATTTTCAACTCAATAATGGGGAGTGGAGACGATGTGGAGAACAAAAATAAATGATGTGGGTTAAGCTTGAACTCCAGGCATTGATTTGCTGACTGGAAACCTGCAGAGCCTTGGAGGGAGAAGCACTAACTACCTGACGGATGTGGAGTGAGTTTGGTTCGTTTCCATGAAATGTCCATTTTTCTTTTAGAAAATGTGCAGTCTTTATACTGAATGAAGCACGCTCTGTCAGACTGAAGGACAGCTGAAATGTCGCTGCTTCACCAACTCACTAACTACTTTATTCAATGCTCAGGAAGAGTTTTTGTACAAATTTGCACAAAGCATAAAAAAATGTAAGATTGAACTTAATTTGTAGCCGAAAATGTTGTTAAAATTCATGTCTTTTAAGAAATGGAAAAGCATGTGCATGGATGAGGCGTTCATTTGTTACATTTTGCTCATTTTACACGTTTAACTCCCTTTGCTTTGTCACTACTCTATTGCTTCATACAATTATCAAGTCTGTTTTTATATCTAGCAACAACAGATATTAAAATGTCGTCCACTGACCCTCCTGTCCGCTCTACTCTCATTCAAGTTTTTTTATTACGCTTTCTTACTGGGCATGCTTATATTATTTACGAACCTTAATAGAGTCCAAACATTTTGAAGTCATTCCCTACACTTGAAAAAAGCTCTCCAAAACCTCCTCTTTCAGAGTGTTGAGCTATCCAAAGTTTGACGGGCTGCTGAGCCTATTTCTAAGCAGGGAATGTATCATGTGTGTGTGTGTGTGTGTGTGTGTGTGTGTGTGTGTGTGTGTGTGTGTGTGTATAAAACAGTGAGATATTCTTGTTCTGTGCCAAAGACCTTCATTATTGTCCAAAAACTATTAAAACACATCACTGAGCCACACTGGGTGTCTTTCATCACCGTAACACGCACACTGCAGTTTATTTTCATGCAATCCCACACACACACACCTTCCCACAACCACGGATACTACAGTGACCAACTGCTTCAGATAATTACTGAACCTTTTTTTTAAATATATTTGTGAGAGGTTTTTAAAAAGTTACATCTCAAGTGGAAACCAATGATGTTGGAGCAAAGAGATGAAACAGGATATGAGAAAGCATTAAGAGATGGACAACGGGCTAGCTTTGATTCTGCTTTTGGGGCTCCTTTTCCTGTAGTCAAGTTTTGTGTGCATGTAAATGGTCTGCAAAGGGTAAAATCTCTGTGTTTCCTCCAGATGGAGTTTTTTTCCCGCACACTCCCCCCTGCCTGAATTGCCTCCATTGGACTCCTTTGTTTACTTAAGTAAAATAAGGACATCACAATGCAGTGTTAATTTCGTGAACGAAAACTATGACGAAAAATGTTCGTCAACGACCAAAAAAGGTCGTTGACTAATGTTGACTGACGTTTTACATGACTAAGACGAAACGATGACGAGCTAAACATAGATTTTTGATAATAAACACTATGATGAAATCTATATTTTGTTTTCGTTGACGAGACGAGACGGGACTAAAGTGTTAATGATGGACTATCGGACATTCAAAGGCCCTTGTATTTATTAAAACCTGTTACACATATGCTTTTGTTGTTGCTGTTCCGCTCACTTCTATAGACACATACACGCTTGCTCTATCATGCAAACACACATGCAGCGCCACGCCCCTCTCTCTCTCTTAAAGGGATAGGCGATATGCCTCTGTATGACCCTTAACACCAGATATTACACAAAGTGTTAAGAGAGTGAGATGTTGCTCTACGAATTTCAACACTTGATACTAACTTGATTCCAATTTCAGATACCTGTATTTGCTTAACTGAATTAGTTTATACAGAGAAAACATTTTGACTAAAAGTTGACTAAAACGTTCTGAGTTGTTGTTGATTAAAACTATGAAGGATAAAAAGGACTAAAATGTGACTACAACTAATAACCATTTTCGCCCAAAGACTAAGACTAAATCTAAAATAGCTGCCAAAATTAACACTGTCACAATGTAACACTCCCACTGCTATTGGCTACAATCCAATATATTGTAGATGATAGACTAAGGGGTGGGATATCTCTAAGCAGTTGACCAATCACAACATGTTAACCAATCAGAGCAGACTGGGCTCTGGTTTCAGACAGAGGGTGAAAAGAAGAGCTGCAGCACAGGCAGTATGAGAAACATAAAGAGCTTTTTGAACATTAAAGCATGGAGACATGTCCCAGGAGAGACACTAAATACCAGTGTTGAACCATATCACAACTGGACCTTTTTGAAAATGGGGTTGTTCTGTCAGACGGACGTCAAGGAGGCAGTCACATACTTGAATTACTGGTACTGTGTCGGGCATTGGACGGCCTGTTTTTATAATATCTATCTTTTCACTGAATGGTCGCACTAACAACAATTCCGCAACATCATCTTCACCTGTTGCCATTTCCACGTACAAAAATAATAAAACTTAAAATGAATTGCTTCCTAGCACTTAGCTAGATCCTCTGTCTGGAGCCAGTGAACTAACAGGTCTTCTACAGTACCCTGGAACCGTGCGGAAATCTGAAAGAATACGCCATTGGCTACAAATCAAATCCAAATGTACGCTCTCATTCAGTTTAAGGGCGAGGGCATTCTATCAAGGATATAGAATATATCGTTGAATGATATTTTTCCCAGAGACCCAGAAAAATATCCGAGTGGTTGCATTTTTTTTCGAACACAAAACCACTGAATGAACTTTATCTGAAGGTTCTAGGGTTTTCTCTGAATACCTTGAAGGCCTTGACGGTTCACCACTGCTAAATACAAATATGAACCTTAACATGAGCATGATGGGGCCCCTTTAAAAATAATGTTAGGCTATATAGTACTTAACAGTACTGAATTTGCCATGATTTTTTTCTAATGAATCAAAAGTTGAATGTCAAAAACTGTAACGGGTGTGTGACTATAGTTTGGCACACGTTTGACACACTTAGTATTTTTAAAACAATAACAAAAACCCTTGCAATGACATGCCCATAACAAATGTAGCATAGAGTACATCAGCAGGCGTACACACATGGTCAGATTCGCTGCAGCACCGTGTTGCTATTTCTGAGTGTAAAAGGAAGGCATGAGTGAAAAACAACAGAATGGAGGAGGCTGAGGCAGCACAGTAATTGTGCCCGGGTGATTCAGCCAGCAGAGTTTTTGTGTGCTTTGTTTCCATGGTTTCCCATCGGTACCTCATCCTGTTAAAATGTAACACACTGAAGTCAGACCCCAGGTACACAGGTCTGCTCTGCATACAGTGGTCGTTGTTTCCTCAGTGAACGAATACATACATTTAAAAAAACCTGCTGCTGTCTGATAGATGACACACAGCTGTCCGTAGCACTGTTTACATCTCAAGTGAATCATATTATTCAGATATAAATACACACTTGAACGTTTTTTGTCATGAATTTGAAAAAAAGACAACACTGTATAGTAAAAATAATAGTCTAACAGTAATGAAGATCTGTGCATTCGGAAATTCTCTTGAAATGACCGATTACAGTAAGGTTTAGGAGGTTTGCTTAGGATTCTTTTTTGGAGGTTTATAATTCTATAGAGTGATGCAAAAAAAGAGTCTTAAAACCCGCTAGTAACTCAGCATTTGACCACTTCCTGTCAAGTCAACAGTTTTTTGAATGTGTTTGTGCTTAAAAGCCTTAAATAACATCTGTTCTTAATAAAAACTGAAGAGATTTTAAATGTTTGAAGTTTCTACGTGTGATAAACACGTGACTGCAAGAGACTATTACATTTCAGAACTCATTTCCTATATCAAAATACAATGACGAAATCCCACTGCTCTTTGCAGAGCCTTGGAGGTGAACTTCAGGGTCGGCCTACAAATGTACGTGATCACTGCACCACTAGTGCAAACTAAATAAGTCAATGAAGTGTGAAGGTTGCATTTACAGCAGATTAAACAGGAGACACTAAAACAGGGAGGTGTAGTTCGGCAGAAAGAAAGTAGTTCCTACAAGAAATGCTCACAACAACAGCTGTGGATTCATTTGAGTAAGCAGGTCATGAATTCTGGAAAGAGACATTGCTGTTGGTTTTTTTTAATGTATTTTTTGAACCTTTAAGCACCACATAACGAGTAACATCTACAGTACGTCTACTGCGGACATCTGCAAAAATGAACAACTCACAACTGAATAGCACAACAGAAAAGAGTGTTTATTTGATGTAAGGGTTAACTGGCCTTTTCACCACGAAGATTTCCGATCACAACATGTTCTTCGGAAAGCACTGACACCTTTTTGCTTTTTTTACTGTTGAGGAATCTATTAAACACTCACAAGTTGCTTTGCAGTTCCACTTCTTGTTTGTCAGTTGTTTTCTGATTATGTGTGTTTGGTTCTCCTGCTGGTTTCTGCAGCAGTTTCTGTGCTTCATTAGTGTTATTGGTTCAAAGTGCTTTGCAGGAACAGCTTCAAACAAACAAACAAACAACTCAAAACAACTCCATTTCTCTTTATAGCTCTTCCTATCGCTCCCTCTCCATCAAATTGGCCCACCTTCCCCCGGTTTCTCTTTTCTCTTTCTCTCCCTGCTAATTTCTTCTTTTCGTAGCTTTTTCAGCGCCTACCTACACTCCTCTGTCAGTTTCACCCCCTCACATCCTGTCTCCATCTTCCTCCTCTCCGCTTGTCTATGTCTTACTCATTGTCAATTCTTTCATCTTTTCACATCCCTCTCCTCCTACTTTCCCCAGTCTGTCTGATGTGTTGTTGGGCAGGCTGAAGCTCTGTGTGCTCATAATGAAGCAACACACACACAGAGAGGGAGAGTGTCCCTGAGGCCAGAGGGGCACATGAAAGAGGTAACTGAGCGCCAGGGCTGTACAGGCGGTTCAATGCGTTCTCAGATCAGAGTACCTGTCAGAGTGTGTGTGTGTGTGTGTGTGTGTGTGTGAGTGTGTGTGCGTGTGACAGGATTGGACGGTCTAAGGCAGTCGTCGAGGTGACTGCAGACTCACCACAGACCACAGATGTGAGATCCTTACCTCACACACACTTGCATTGCATTGCTTAATTACACACTCTGAGTGGTGCTTCGGCTGTAGAAGCACATCTCCATGTGAACGAGCAGATTAACATGAGAGAGGCCAAGTGCCTTCACTTCACGGCTGCTTTGTAATCTGGAAGTGAAATAATATCTGCCTCTTGCACACACACACAAACATGTTGGTGTTTTTGAACACAGCCGGTTTTAACAGGATATTTCTGGTGTGCTGTGTGAACAGGCTTGGTTTCTGCAACGGTGAAATCTGCAAACATGGCAACTGTATGAAATGTTCTTTTATTCGAAGTCCAGGAGTAGATTTAAAAGAAAACAAAGTGAAGCTCCTCATAAGTTTTAAAAGGAGTATTTAATAAAAGGATGCAGCAGTAGGTTTTACAAAAGTTTCACAGCTGGGGCTCAATAGTTCGGAACACGCTTCACAGGCCGCTCTCTTAGCAGTTAACTGTCTGGCCGTCGGGAACAAAAAGAGATCGATTTTACGATACCAACATCTTTTGTGCTACCATCCCTTTTCGGTCATAAAAATAAACAATTTCAAAATCAGACGAGCTCTGGTCTCGTCCTCCATTGGTTGGTAGCGGGGGGCTGGATCCTATTGGTCCCTTGTCGTCACATGGGGTTTTCCGGACTCTTCTATTGGCTGATGTCGTCGGGGGCGGGTCCTCCTATATCGTCACTGTCGCCATCTTGCTAGCGTAGTCATGAAGCCTCCACATACGATAGGCCTTTTCCAAAGTGAAGGAAGCATACTTGCTAGAACACTTCCTTGCTAGTTGCGTTCTATGAAGAATGAGGCTAGAGTGCTACCTGGTGTTCAGAGCGTTCGGAGTTTGGAACGACTATCTAGTGTGGACGCGCTTCTGCTCCTGCTCACGCTTTTAATACTGCGTTACGCTTTTAAACCACGCGCTTCTAACCATACACTGGTAAATTACTAGTATGCAGGAAAAAAAGACAAAGAAAGAACGTGTCATTTTGGATAAACATATATATTTATTATAGGGATGCACCGATTGCAAAAATGTCGGCCGTTGCCGATACCGATGTTAAGAAAAACATTTTTGCCGATAACGATGCCGATGTTTTACTATGTAAACTGTAATGGTAGCACAATGCAGACTAAGGCAGCCTATCCCTTTAAGAGAGAGAGTGTGGGATACGTGTGTGTATGTGTAAGCGCGAGAGAGAGGTTGAGCGAGCCATAGTAAGTTTCTGGAAGTTAACGGGAGTAGCAGCAAGCAGTGTCCGAACTACGGGGGGACTCGGGGGATCCGAGATCCCCTGAAACTGACACGAGATCCCCCGAAAACATGATTTGGAAATGTTGGGGGGTCTCTAAAATAGTGTTTTCGAGATCCGCGCTCTGAGTCAAGCGCAAGAGCAAGCGCCCCCCCCCCCCCCGAGAGAAAAATGGGACCCCCGAAAATCTCGGCATAGTTCGAACACTGGCAGCAAGTATAACAAAGTCACAAATATATACGACGGCCTCCCAAGAACACTGAAGAATGGATTTAATTTACCGATCCTCCAGACACCCGGTACACGGGGCAGAGGTCCTGCAGCATGCGCAGCGTGCAGCAGCAGCTCCTCACAGAGGAGAGGAGACGGGCCCCCCCCCCCCGAATGACTTTAAAGTTATGGCAGACCCACAGTCACTGTTCTAATCCTTTAAAATGATGCCCTGACTTCAGATTTGGTCCGTCAGATTTAAAAACAACGACGCTAATGCGACTTCTCCCGGTCACGTAGCAAAACATAAACATCGGCGACTGCCATCGGTGATGTCACCTTATTTGGTATATAGGACTAACATCGGCCGATGCTGATGTCTCACCGATGTATCGGTGCATCCCTAATTTATTTTAATTATAATTATCTATTGCCTTTCAACAAGGTGCTCAAGGCGAGAGAAAAAACGGTCCGAACGCTCCCTGGACTCCCTCTCCCTTTGCTCATCTGCCTGGCGCTGGTACAGGATGTCCTCTCTCATAAATTGGAGGAAGGGATCCTCCCTCTGGCACTTAATCTAAAACAATATGCACCTCAAATTAAAAAATATATGTTTTAATGATTACTGTCATCTTGCTCCTCACCTTATATTTACTATTCAGGTTGTCCCATTTCTTTTTTTGCCTGAACTGGAGTGACCTGGTCTTCCAAGCTCATATGCTCAATCAAAGTGCTATCAACATATAGATAAATGATATAAATAACAATTACATAGGTACATTACAAACATTGCAAATTATTGGTGCATTTGTCTAACAACATTTAATCCCGCAAGAGCTTCTCACCAATAGCCATTAATGGCCGTATCCCCCCCTAAACAGATGATTGTGCGCCACCCCCAGGCGCACAAACGTTTCGGTTTGCTGGGCTGTCCCTAAAAAAAGAGTAAACACAAACATACATACATATATATACGTAAATAATCATTAGTTTATGTTATACGGTCAGGAAATGCGCACTAATTGTTAATCTTGTGAGCGAGTAACAGAGGTGGGCAAGCGTATTTTAACACTGTAAATCCTTTCCTTTCTCTTCATTAGTTTGCGATCTTTACATCTCTGCGTCAAAATCAGTATCATGGCAATGATACAGTATTCACAGTAGTGTGTTTATACACCAGCTACGTTGCATACAATTCATGCAAAATAGGCTACGTATCCATATGTTGCAAACATGTTTGAAAAATCGCACAGGTCTTTCAGCTTAATGCATTTTTTGCATTTACATTATATGAATAACGTAATACGGCACAAAATATTTGTGATGCGATGCAACCTTGAAAATTCTCAGAACTCTCAAAAACAAAGGGCGCGAGTTTTTGAATGTTCTTGACATTGGAACGGTGCTTGGCGGCGCTCTATGACGTAGCGTCCTTAAAAGGACGGCAGTTGAGCATGCTTCCTTGACTTTGGGAAACGCCAGATATTCTATTATGCAATCCTTCTGAGGTTTATTAGTTATTAAACACGTAATAGTATTATTGCAGCATCAATGAGTGAGAGGTAGAGGTGGTGCGTTTAGTATGTAGCTCCACGCGTCCTTTTCCCTCTACTCATATATACAATACAATATTAGCTACATGCTATCTGAGGCTATTTCTTACACAACACTATTATGGCAACAAGCACGAGTAGTGCTTTCCTGAACGCACTGAAGGGTCTATCCATCCATCTATCAGCTAATCTGGAGTTCCAGTAGGGGGTTCCAAACGTCCCTTTTCATGGCTACATTACTGTATGTACTTCTGATGGGGGATTCCAAGGCGTTGAGATGTAAGACCTTCATCTGGTCCCGTGTCAGCGCTGTGGCCTCCCCCCAGCTGGACGTGTCTGGAACACTTCCCTAGGAAGCTGACCATGAGGGAGATGTAAGCTCACAGGAAGTGCTCCGGACTCTGAAGAAAATATTCGTAGTGGCCAAACGGCGGTACTGCAACTTCTGCATCAGTCCGTGATGTCACCCAGCCCTGAAAGACTTTTTCCCATTGACTTATGTTGGGAAAGAGAGGTCTGTTAAATCGGTGGATAAGTTTTTTTAAACTAAATAAACTACCCAGTATGAACCCTAGTATAGCCCATATTAAAAACATTAAGTCCTTAAAGTTGTAAAATGCGCTAAAAGCTGAATCCAGGTTTATTTTCTCTCTCCATTCATTCCACTGAGTCGAGAGCGGGAGAACGGGGCGGGGCCTAAGGGGAAATTCAACTGCCCGTGCTCGATGCTCTTAACAGCCAGGCATGATGGGTAATTTGTGACGTTTTGCCCTCGAGAATCTCGAGAATCTCAGGCCATTTTGTCTTCATGCGCCAATGAGCAGCTCTCATAGGAATGAACGAGGCCCCGCCTCCAACGCTGTATCCACTTCTACATATATATATATATATACATCCATGTGAAAACCCATTGCCTCTGCTTGCATCTGCAATCTCATTCTTTCGGCCTTGACTCATCCTTCATGACCATAGGGGAGAGCAGGAACAAAGACAACTCTGGATCAAACTACCAGGAAACTGCAGGTCTGCTTACTTCCTTTCTATTTGCCGCCACCTTTTATTAAATCCAGTCACTGTTCACATCTTAGAGTGCACTTTTTTTTTTGTATTTTATACCTGTCATATTTCAATCAGCCTGTTTTAATTTGTCACAATGTTTTTATTTATTTATTTTTAAAGCACTTGGAATTGCTTTGTGGTTGCAATGTGCTAGATAAACAGATTTGCCTTTCTTATTGCCAGTAGAAAGTATGCTTTCCTATTTTTTTGTGGTGTGTCTCCACTGAAGTCACAGACACACCGCAAATAGAGTAAAACTGTTGTTTCCTCTATTTATATTTGTTACGATTCAGTCAAACTTTTAAACTCTCTAACCAGAGTTGATAATTGTTAGAACAGAAGACACTTCCAATGACCTTCATTTTGTTTCCATCACTCCCAGTCTGGAATGGAGCCAGCCATCAATTCCATGGCAACTGTTAAACTATGGAACCTTTTCCAATACGCCAGATGTTGCTTTTTGTCCATTGGGTAAGAAGTTGCCGTGTTTTAGGTCTGTGAAGGTATCGCCTCGTGGCTACGGTGGAGAATGAACACCGAAGTGACTCAACAGTTATCTTTATATATTCTAAAAACACAGAAACAAATCAATTTTTCTAGTTGTATGCCCTGTTCATCTATGTTTGAATCCAGAAGTGTTCCAAAAGTTTACATTTTTGTTTCAAGATCCCTCTCTTACATTATCCTGTAACACATTACAGTATTTTTGATGAACTCAGATGATTGCACATACATTTAAACATTAACAAATAAATGATAAATGACATGAAACATGCGACTTGCATGTCCCCTGAAGATTTGTCATCCCGGATCTGGTGTATCCTGTCATTAATTCATGATAAGAGTCTTTCATAGACTGCATGGGAGGGTTACTCTAAAAATGTAATCCATTACATTTACTAGTTAACTGTCAAGAAATATAATCAGTAATCTAATCCAAGTATAACAGTGTAAAGTAATGTAACCGGAACACTTCTGTTATCTTGGGATTCATCTAAATCAACTGCAATGCGAATAAATCAAAGTGAAAATAAATACCGTGACTTCAATGTATTATCTTAGACAACAGAACAATGTCACTTCCCCCTGTTAGTATCAGAAAAGTTTCCTCTGCTCAGTTTTTTATTTATCGGACAATAAACAAAATGTCAAAATAATGTTTGTGATTTGCAACAGAAGGAAGAGGGAGTGAGGAGAGGTTCAACCCATAAACAGGACATTTTAACATTACAGAAGAGTACTATTGCAGAAGTCTGCAGGAAAGCAAGCTCATTGATGATCAATGTATCTGTATTTTACCGTCTTTGGTTCGTATGGTATTTTATTAAGAGTAAGAGTAAGTCACAAATCCAGTGTACAGCAACATGTTGAATGCCAATTTCAACAGATATCAACATTTATTACATTTAAAAATGAATTTGAATGGAGACATGGTTCATATCCAGTACCATTAAGGGTTAGTCTCTACAGTACTACGAGTAAAGCTCACATTGACACGCTTTAACAGTTACAGGCAGCCGTGCCCGACAGCTACACCAGGCAGTGAGAACGCTTGAAGCCTACCAAGCAGTCAGCAAACACTGTGGCAATCAAAGCAGGAGAGTCAGATTCTTTTTGATGCCAAACTCATAATCTTGCCTGCACTCAAACTGTAATTAACTGTGCCAAGGCGAGGTGAAGAGTCTGCTCTGTGTGTTGTCTGTCAGCAGGAGACACTACTGGCTCGCTTTTCATGAAACTTGGTTAAAGGATGGTCAAGCAGGAACCTGCTCCATTTTGGAGTAGATCTGGATGATGGTGAATTGCAAGACATTGTGTGCATTCATGTGGTGTTGGGATAATCAGAAAATATAATCTGTGGTGAGGAAATGCTGGTAAATGCTCTCTAACATCAAACCAGTAACTCAGAAACAGATAGCAAGATTAAACAATCCGAGCAATAGTATCGTAGTGTCCGACAAGCCTTAAAGCTCATGAACACATTCAACTACCCAACCTCGGGAAGCAGGACAGTGTTGGAAGAAGTACTCAGATCAAGAAGTACTATGGTCCTATAACCAGTGTTGGGCAAGTTACTTCCAAAATGTAATACAGTACATATTACTTATAAGTGTCTCTGAACTATAATGCGTTACACTACTTTTGCGTTACTTTGAGTTACTTTCACCAAAATAACCACAGACGTATGGCTTTAAATGCTAAAATGTAGTTTATTATATTATGTGATACCGGTAGCATGACGTCTCTGTGTGTTATGAATAACATGTTAGTGGAGCCTCTGCACGGCACTGTGACCTGCTGTATATGAACCAGTCTCTATGGCAGCGTTAGCTCACCTTGTCATTGGTGTGTTAACGGGGATTTGGCTGACAAGCTTTCTAAAAGCCGGTGATTCCACAGAGGACAGAGGCTGCAGATCTTCAACACTCTGCCACGAATCTCTGAACTTCTCTGGGTTCAAGCAGCAGACCCAGAGAAAGTTACCTTCTGTTGCTTCAGCCTGCGCACTCTCCTGTCTTTCTCTGTTCTTTTCTCCGAGCCTACAGCTCTGCATTGTGAGCCTGCAGCTCTGCATTGTGAATCTGCAGCTCTGTATTGTGAGCCTGCAGCTCTGCATTGTGAATCTGCAGCTCTGCATTGTGAATCTGCAGCTCTGCATTGTGAATCTGCAGCTCTGCATTGTGAGCCTGCAGCTCTGCATTGTGAGCCTGCAGCTCTGCATTGTGAGCCTGCAGCTCTGCATTGTGAGCCTGCAGCTCTGCATTGTGAATCTGCAGCTCTGCATTGTGAATCTGCAGCTCTGCATTGTGAATCTGCAGCTCTGCATTGTGAGCCTGCAGCTCTGCATTGTGAGCGTTATATTACTGCGTTACAGCAAAAAGTAATACATTACTGTAACTCCGTTACTTTTGTAATGCGTTACACCCAACACTGCCTATAATACTCCATTACAAGTTAAGTCAAAAGATCTCACGCATCTGTATTAGGCTAGTTGAAAGCAATAATATTAAGTTAGATATTAATATTATTGCTTTCAACTAGCCTAATACAGATGCATGAGATTTGTTGCTATTTAATTAAAGTCAACGTTTCAGTTTGTTTAGTGTGTAGTGCACTGTATACTTTATCAGCATATCATGTGTTTTTAAATATACAAAGTAAATGTGGATGTTAAAATACATTTATACAAAAAAAATTGCAAGATTTAGTAATGATATTATTATTATTATACAATAATACATGGTATTTTTATAGCCCTTTTCTAGGTGCTTAAAGACACTTTACATTTTATGTTACTAGGCACTTTTATCCAGTATAATATATGTATAAAGTAGTATAAAATGAAAGTACTCAAGTAAAGTGCAAATATGTTAAAAAAGCACATAGGTACAATAGAGTAAATCTATTTAGTTACTTTTCACCACTGAACAGGACCATTTGGTTATCATTGGCCTTAGCAGAGGTGTCCTTCTAGTTGTTTTAAAAGTGCTGCCACCCTTTTAACGTGGAACAAAAGTTAGTAAACTATGTTTGGTTCAAAAGTAAGACAAAGATGCCAACAGATGAGCAGTAAAGGGATCTGATCTCCTGCATAATGTGATCTCAGTGTCAATGTAAAGTAACCTACAAACAGTGAAATCCCGCTGTAACTGCTTCCAAATGAAACTATCTTCTCAGCGCTCATCAGCCTGACAGCTCTCTGGCAGCGTAGAACTGTGGTTTTGGCGCAGGCATAAAAGAGGAAGACAGGTAAATGATATTCAAACATGTCATCTCTTCAGAGAGAAAGCTCGGCGCTCCCTCAGGAAGTGTCTGATGAATATTAATATGTGGTAACAACAGTCGCTGCGTACCGGGCCTGTCAGGTCTGGAGACAGGTTTGTGGTTTGAGGGCAGAGAGCGTCGCCTCTCCTCCTCTCTCAGCTTTGTCAACTTGTTTTCTCTCTATGCTACATGGGGGCTTTGTCGCTGGGCTCAGGATTTCTCTCTGCTTTGATATCTTTTCCCAGTTTGCCTTTGGTGTGTACTTCACAGGCGCTGTGGCAGCACTCATTAACACACTCCTGACGATTGTTTTTCTCTCTTTTATGCCACTACCGTACCTGCCACCCCACCTAATTGTCCCATGAGAGACATGGCAACGATGTGAATAAAAAAAGAATAGAGAAACGGCCATAATTCATCTTTAATCAGGATTTGTGCTAATGTCTGATAAAGTAGCATATTAATTGTGGCTTTAGAGTTATTATGAACGGGAAATAAGAGTACCTGTGATGATGTCATTTAGAAAATAAGGGCTATATTTCAAAAGATAAACAAGAACACGACGGAAATCACAGTTGGAAATGATAATGTTTTTAATACTGCTTGCATACAGAGGTGTAGAGTTACCAAATCATTTACTTAAGTACTGTACTCAATTTTATGCTTCTTTGTACTTCTACTCGACTAAAATTCAGAGGTAAATGGTGTACTTTTCATCCACTACATGTATTTAATCCTTTAGTAACTTTACAGATCTGGATTAATGATGGTAAATATGATCAGCCCTTAAATCAGACTTTAGTTTACCTGCAGTAAATCCAGCAGCTACCCTGCAGTATACAAAGCCATTCAAACTAGCTGCACCTTTACCAGCTCTGAGAACACTTTAATGATCAATAATTATAAAACATATCAGAGATATTATTCTGAAATGGACCAATCAAACAATGACTACTTTTACTGTCGCTACTTTAAGTACATTTAGATGAGAGTACTTTCTACTTTCACTGGAGGAACATTTTGAATACTTTTACTGTGACAGAGTATTCCTACACTCTGGTACTTCTTCTTTTACTCAAGTACAAGACCTGAGTACTTCTACTTTTACTCAAGTACTAGATCTGAGTGCTTCTACTTTTACCCAAGTAGAAGATCTGAGTGCTTCTCCCACCTCTGTTTGCATATAACGATAATGAGCTATGAATATTAAATTGATATATTTCATATTGATTTAACTGAAAAAAATGACAGTTATCAACAGTCTTCGTTTTCTTTCCCAGTCTATAAGCAAGCATTGCAGATATCTTGGAGTCATGTTGGAACTAAACCGCAAAAACATTCAGGGGTCCAAACCTGTTTTCATCATCTCATAAACATTTTTGAAAAGCTGATCATCTCTAAGTTCCAAAAATCTGTGATGCAAACACTGCCAGGTGTTCTTCATATCTTTTGAAAAACTCACTTAAGAATTGCTTTTATGTGGCTTGATTTATGTCTTATGACTTGTTTGTTTTATATTCAGTGTTATATATTGTTTTCAGTGGCTCTTTCTTTTGTTCATTCCATTCTTTGTGTGTATTTAAATGTGTCCAGTTTTTATTTGAAAGCACTTTGTACCTCTGTTTGAAAGGTGCTATACAAATACATTGTTATTATTATTATTTTATTATTACTAATACAGTAATGACTTTTAAATGAATGCTACTATTGCATGAATCATAAGCGTATGGATGTCTCATGATATGAAACCTTGAGTTTGGCATCATGCAGCATTAAACTAATACTAAAGATCCATCTAACTACTCAACTCGATGAAAGCTGAGTGAATGTGTGTGTGTTTCTGATAAAATTAATAATTAGCATTATCTGTATGTGACTCATTTGCTATGGACTTTATATAGAGCTACCTGTTCTGCTTCATCTGTTCATTCTGTTATTATAAGATTATTGCTAAGGAGAACAATGAGGAACGTTCACATCGCAGACATCTAGTCCGTCCGTCACAAAACTGCAGATGTGTGTCAGCAGGGATGTCAGGGGACACGCACACGGCTCTACATCCAGTGGTGGGATGTAACTAAGTACATTTACTCAAGCACTGTATGTAAGTAAAACATCTAGGTACTGGAACTTTTCTTTCATTTTGCTACTTTATACTTTAACTCTACTACATTTTGTGGGCAAATGTTTCTTTACTTCCTCTACAGAAAAAAGGGACAGTTAAAACAAAGCTGTCACTGCCGTCTGACGCTCTACTGTATTTGACACGGTTTTCATATTTCTGGAGTAATTATACCGTTTCTGCGACAGAAATATTATTTTCTGGCATCACTTTAACATTTTACTGGGAAAATTGGCATTTTGGTTTGAGGTCGCACACCGGCAGTAAAAAACCTGTTTAAAAAAAAACCTAGTTATTGGTTACTTGCAAATTTAAATGATAAAAACAAAATATAAATCAACTAATACATTATGATAGTTATTATAGGTTAGGCTAGCCAGTTGTAAATTAATTCAAATAAACTTTTTCAAGTGCAACATTGAAGTTGAATTCATCAATAATGAAAAGTATCTGGTGCTTATTTGTGCCATTCTGTACTTTTGGTACTTAAAGTATTCTTTTTTTGCATATACTTTTGTATTTTTGTTCAGTACAATTTTGAATGCAGGACTTTTACTTGTGCCTGAGTATTTTTACACTGCAGTATTGCTACTTTTACCTTAATAAATATCTTCTTCCATCACTGTCTACATCTCAACAAAGCGCTTGGTGACTTTAACAGGAGACTTGCACAAACACCTGACACAGCTGTGAACACTAGTATAAGTTGTCAGACCAAAATATAGCAACAACCGTTCAACCATTCAGTTAAATATCTATATGTAATCAGACATAGGTCATACAAGTGTCCCCCTCTGTGGATGAATCTGCACCACACATTATTATGAGGAAGGTTTCATCAGATCTGGGATGGCAAAATGATTTAAGTTTCAGTCAATGGAGGTATCTTAAGAATTGTACACCATTTTTTTTACCAGCAAATAGAAAATGTGCATAAAAGGATGTGGATGGAAACGCACCAAGACACTTTTTCTCAAACCAATCTTGGCCAGTTTGTCCATTTATTAAGAAGTCTTTCTAAGTTGAGGCTTTGTATATATTCCCCTGGCCATTACCTCTTTATCATATCACAAAGTCCTGCACATTTTCCATTTCTCTCCTCCCCTTTTCGTCAGCCCTGCTGGTGATCACATGTAAAGATCATCATTACTGTACGGCTTTTATCCTGCTTTCATGTCCTTTGAAATAGTTTTGTGCGTCACAGCTACTGCACCACAGCAACTGCAGCCTCCAAACACACACACACACACACACACACACACACACACACACACACACACACACACACACACACACACACACACACACACACACACACTTCAGGTGGTGTGGATGTGTGTGAATGCACGTTTGATTAACAATTCACTTTTATTTGCCTTGTTGCTCCGCAGAGGGGGGGAGTGCACTTTACTACACAGAGCAGTAGTCTACACACAATGTCTATACAATATCATCTAATATTTAATATACACACACACACACACACACACACACACACACACACGTTCAGATCACAATAGGAGGGAGTTCTTTGTGTTATTTCACTCTTCATACAGTAGTTCCATACTGACTGTGACAGAGGCAGTGGGGATGAGCACTGACAGCCGTGCCCTGTTGTCGGAGCTGATTGGCGTTTGAATGTGGGCGGGCAGTGTTTACTCTTTGTTTGTTGTTACATTAGTTGTGACAAACCCCAGATCAGCCGTCAGCAGCTGTCTGTCAGGAAGCAACAAGCAGCCTGATCCAACTGAAGAGGAACTGTGTTCTGAGTGGAGGATGTAACACCTTGCACCTCACAGTTTATATGTTTGATATGAGTGAAGATATACTGTATAATGTAACCCCATTCTTTCTTATTTTTTTATTTTCAGGACTTTCAAAGCTTTTTCTCTGCTCTCAAATCAGAGTGTTTTTTCCCTTAGGGTTCTTTTAACACAGAAAATAATAAAAGCAAAGCAACAAGTGCCACTCAAAGCCACATGAAAAACGGATTGTCAGGCTACTGTGATTGGTGCCTGCAGTGTAGTAGTTTTAGTTTAATTGTTTTGGTTTTCATTTGAAGATTTTCTTTCAATGATGTCTGTTTTATTTTATGTCTTTGTGTATTTTCCCATCTGTTTGTCATTCTCCTGGCGTTATTAGTTCCACCAGTTATCCATCAGCCCTGAAACCACCTGTCCTCATGTACACCTGCACTCTATCTGCACTTTAAAAGTCCCCTATTATTCGAAATGCACTTTTTGATGTGTTTCATACATAAATATGTGTCCCGGTGTGTAGTGACTCACAAAGTGTCAGAAAATACAACCCTCTCTCTTTTCCTCCTTACCCACATCTCTAAAAATGGGGGTACAAACGAGCTGATCCAGATTTGCTTCGGTTATGACGTCATAAGGAAAATGTGGGCTGGCTTTACATTGAACTACTGGCAATGTCGCACCCATGACACGTTTCGACCTATCGTCCCCCACGTACAGTCGTGTTAATGCAATCTAAGTTATATACTTCTAAATATTATTCCCAAAGTTTTCTCCAAGCTGTTCTGCAATTCTTCAAACATCTTTGACATGTATGACCTTAAAGGACAGTAAGATTGACCTGTCGCCTCCCAAGGTCAAAAGACAGAAGTCTATACGTCTATTGATATGTTCACTGAGCAGGCTAATGCTTGAGGATTGGAATGTGTGTGTGCGTTAAAGGCAGGATGCTTCCTATATAAATGACATGAATCCTCTGTAACATGGGAGACCCCACGCGATTGACTGCTGGAGCAACGTGGTGTTTTCACAGTATTATGCTTGTTACGTAACAATATAGTATTTAACCTCATCTATTTCTGTGTCCGTGTCTTAATTAGTTTCTTTTGATTAATGTTGTGAGTGTTAAAGTCTCGGATCCACGACAGTCGCAAGCTGAATCCACTCCCCAGGTGTGTCTGTGTGGTAAACCGAGAGAGAGAAACGTTTGAGCTCCATACTGTTTCAGAAATAATGCTGGATGTGGTTTGGAACATCATACGGTTACTACAAAAGCTACAGTCACAGAATCAGCACTTCAGGAACAGGGCTGAAATAGAGGGGGGTGAGGCATGCTACAATGGGGGATCTGTTTGGTATTTTGAGCAAAACACTTCACAGACAAGTTGTGTATAGATATCGCCCTACAATATATTGTTCAAATATAGCAGAATAGGAGACGTTTAAAGTCCTTTCTGTTTAGTCTTCCTCTCTCCTGCATTTGGGTCTGTCTCCACTACTCGTGACAGCTGTGGTCTGTAGAGGCCCACTGAGGATGACATGCTAGATTTATGATCTCATGGGTTCAGAGAGCCAACTAAAAAGTAAAGCTTACATTAAATAAAGCTAGTGTTATCATGATATGTAAACACTAAAGTCAGCTTACATTTCCATAAATGTCTGCATGCTGTCTGGCCTTTATATCATGCTTTGTGCAAAGAGTGTTTTTGTTTGTTTGCTAGCATTAGTCAACATGCTGCCCATAAGTGGAACAGGTAAAGGAGCTAAGACTATTTCTGAAGAAGCAATATGTTTGTGTTTTACCTTCCAGGGCATACAATGTATCACTTGACTTGATGGTCACTGAGTGGGATTTGGCATTTAAACAATAATTCATTTGTCACAGTTTGTTGACAAAACTGTAATAAAAAAGGTCTTAGGGATATCTATATATTATCAGAAAGGTGTGGAGAATATAAGAATAGATTTCTTTATTCTTTATATCTATTTTGAAAATGTATGTTTTTTTGTATATTCAAAGTGTATATTAAATGGGTTCCAATAAACAACGTTTATCCAATCATAGCTTGACCCGTTTTCTCTCCTCACTCACTCGGCTCTTACCTGGTCCCAGTCTATACTGCGGAAAAATGTGTGTGACTTGATATCTGTGTAGCCCGTCTGGACCTGGCACCCCAGCCGCTCCTTAGGATCCTGTAGGGACCAAAAACAGCAGGTCAGCAAGATAAACAGGAGCATCTGTATTTCAATGAGAGGCCGTTCTCCATAATTTAGCATCTGCATGTAGGCCTACTGTCAGGGTGATTCTACTTCATGTGTATACTAATAAAGTCCGGGGGGGGGTCAAAAGATAGCCTTTACCCATGTTCCAAATTAGATGTTAATAAGAGAATGAGGCAACTTGGACAATTAGCAATAATGCTGGCTACACATGTTTTTATCATGTTTATATGGACCCCTGCTGCTGCTCAGCTTGGCTCTATTCATCACAACAATTATGCTGAAGACTTACAGAGAGGAAGCGCATGTGAGGGCTGTTAGCGTCACAGATACACTGAGACGTCACACACTCGCAACCTGTAGTAGCTAACAAACTGATTTTAAAAACACATAAGATTTCTTAAAGGGCCACACCAGTGTTTTGTTCATCAGGTTACTACAAATCATCGTTGTTGCTGACAACAAAATGTACAACACATTTGTTTGTTTTTTCAGGTCATTGTCTTCCATTTATTAGTATGACAAGGCTTGAAACCGGAATGAGTCAAATGAAAACTCTAGTGTTATATTACCTATTTGTACAGATTTCAATTGAAGAACAACAGCTCATTGGTTGCTACTAAAAATGTAAATCTGAATTCTATAACAATAACTTGGAAAAACCTTAAGTACTTAAAAAAGGATACATTTAGTGCTGTAGTAAGTATTTATGGTAGCAGGACATATGTAAAAATAACAGCGGGTTATAAAAGGGTAAATGTCACCTAGTCCAGCAGTGTGATGGTAAACATTCAGCATTTATGTTGCACTTACAGTGGAGGAAACAAGTATTTGATCCCCTGCCAATTTAGTTAGTTTACACACTTACAAAGAAATGAACAGTCTGTCATTTTTATGGTAGGTTTATTTTCACAGTGAGAGACAGAATATCAAAAAGAAATACAGAAATGTACATAAAAAAAAAGATATAAATTAATGTGCATTTAATGGTGGGAAATAAGTATTTGATCCCCTTGCAAAACATGCCTTAGGGGAAGGAGGTTATCAGCCAATATTTTATGGTATATGGCCCCCTCCATCCTCCCCTCGATGCGGGGAATCGCCCTGTCCCCTTAGCAGAGAAACACCCCCAAAGCATCATGTTTCCACCTCCATGCTTGATGCTGGGGATGGTGTTCTTGGGGTCATAGGCAGCATTTCTCTTCCTCCAAACTCGACATGTGGAGTTGATGCCAAAGATCTTGATTTTGGTCTCATCTGACCACATCACCTTCACATAAGCCTTCTCTGAATCCTTCAGAGGATCAATGGCAGACATGGAGCAGGGGTGCTGCAGAACTTTAATCCATTACGGCGCAGTGTGTTACCAATACATTACAATTTTCTTGGTGACTGTGGTCCCAGCTGCCTTCAGATCATTAACAAGTCCCTCCTGTGTAGTTCTTGGCTGACCCCTCACCTTTCTCATGATCATTGATACCCCAAGAGGCGAGATCTTAGATGGTGGAGCCCCAGACCGAGGGCAATTGATGGTCATTTTGTGCTTCTTCCATTTTCTAATAATCAAACCAGTTGTCTCTTTTTTTCACCAAGCTGCTTGCTGGTGGTCTTGTCTTCTATTCCAGCCTTGTGCCGGTCTACAATCTTGTCCTTAGACATTAGTTCCACCATGATCACAAGATGTCTATGGTCTGGCCCACAGTGGAGAGGTTGTAATCTGTTTCATTGACTGTGGACAGGTGTCTTTTATCCAGGTAACGAGTTGACATCAGGAGTACTTTCTTAAAGCGAGAGGACTTATTTAACCGGTCCGTGGGAGCCAGAATTCTTGTTGGTTGCAAGGGGATCAAATACTTATTTCCCACAATTAAACACAAATCAATTTTTATCTTTTTTTTAATGTACATTTCTGTATTTCTTTTTGATATTCTGTCTCTCACTGTGAAAATAAACCTACCATAAAAATGACAGACTGTTCATTTCTTTGTAAGTGGGTAAACTAACTACATTGGCAGGGGATCGAATACTTATTTCCTCCACTGTATGTCCCAATGTGTTTTACATTTGACATACTAACAGGTATACACTAAACCCTAATATTAACATGTTTTCCACTTTTATTGTGTTGCATTGCATTTGATATTGAGATAATTAAAAATAAGTAATCATATTACATTATTTACATTTTCTGATACTAAGAAAAGTTCCCTTTTTTTTTTTTTACAGGTGATTGGTAATTGAAACTGAATGCATTTTTTAAGTAAACCTTCCAAACCCTGGTTATTATTAGGATTTCACCCTTATTGTAGCACAGGACAAAAAAATAAATACTGGCCATGATCCCACAATGAGCAGCACTTAAACACACACACACACACACACACACACACACACACACACACACACACACACACACACACACACACACACACACACACACACACACACACACACACACACACACACACACACACACACACACACACACACACAGGTTGCGTTTGGAGGGGACTGCTCTCACCTTGTTTAGAAAGCCCTTAAGCACGCTGGCTGCTTTCACTGACAGAGACCTTGGGATGCGAATGGGCTTCTCAAGAATTACTGTTGGAGTAAAAGAAAAGAGACAGAGAGGGAGAGAGGAGGAAAATCGTGAGTAGGGAGGAGGATGATTCACTGTCCAACCTGCCTGTGGGTGACCATGTCTGCTGAGTGGGAGTCAAAGGAAGGGGAGGAGATATAGAGGACTGTGTTCTCCTCTCCTCTCACTTCTGATGGTCTACACACAGCCTTGAGACTCCCACAGCTTTACAATGTCATACAACCCAGAACAAAAACTCTGTGGAAAATAGTTTTCACCTCAAAATGGAAATAGGGTGTAGCTCTGCCTCACACTGTAATGCTTCAATTCACAGCTCAAGGTTACATTGTCAGTGTGTGGGTGTGTTTACGCTCCATCACTGCCATGTGTCAGAATAAGAGCAGTGACAGAATAGTGTAAATAAGACAAGGTATGCTCAGATCAGTGGTGACAAACTGCAAAAGCATCTCTCTTGGGATTAGCAAAGAAGACTTCAGCTGGGGACAAAACCACTATTCTTTATACTTATAAAAGTGCAGTATTTACATGAATGTGAATAAACAAGTCTCCAGCCACATGCCATATCATCGTTGTCTTCCCCAGGTTTTGCCTTTCAGGCTACAGGGTCAGGCTTGCTCTTCCGTCTCATTTGTTATCTCATGTCACTTGTTTTATAGGCTTCATGTTTTTCTGCTGCTGTTATTTATGAGTGATTTTTCTACGTAGGTGGACAACAAAGTATTATTGCACCGGGTTGTTCGGGGTGTGTGCATCCTGAGGATGATCGGCAGACTGTTGCTAAATAAAGAAGTGCCTCAACTCTGCATGTTTTTGGTCTTTAAATAAAAAAATATAATGATTTAAATCACTGCCAGAATTTGAACTGCTGTTTGTAGTTAAGATGCAATTAAAATATTACTAATGTGCTCCATGGAGGAAAATAAACATGACTTTAGATAAGGTCTTTTTCCCTGTTTTTGGGTCTAATTCGTCCTGCGTTGTTGAATATGTGGTGATCTGATTGTCACAAAAAATAACATGGATATAATCATATGTTCTTCAAAAGGAAATTAATGATCATTATCTTTTTTTAATCTGATCTTAACATACAAAAATATTTATATTACATTAACTTCAAAATGTAAATGTCACTAAAATAGTGTAAATCAGGTGTAGCGGCTAAAATCATATACAAATAAACACTGTGGCTTTCCTTTCTTGCCCAAATAACCCTGGTAAAAAAACATGTGCCTACTAGTGCTGTGTTCCCACCATCACGTGTCTCCCAATATATACAATTACACCAGGTGCCCTTAATCACCCAATGCCCAAACGTGCCTTCAAAATAAAAGCCTGGAAACTACTAAAATAAATGTTTGGCTATAATATAAATCTAAATATAGCTCCAACATCAGGTCTGTTGACCATAAATACAATTTTGTATTAATAAGATGGCATGAAGTTGGATATAAAGGTGTAACACAGAATTGGGTGATGAATTATATGCTGTTTAAAGAGCCAAAAGTTTCCAGGATGACAAAACTAAAGTCAAACAACCATTATTCTGGAAAGCAGAAAGTAACAACTTTGTCATAATCATTTGCTAAATTTAAATAAATGGAAATAAATGCAAGAAACTGAATTCACAGAGTTCCATTGTTTATTTCAATGTGTCCCTCCAGCTTTAACCCTGCTTGGTCTCTGTATAATGTCATAATAATCCTCTCACATGTCAGGGAAAAACGGAAGAGCATGTTCCTAAACCTCTATGGTGCTCATTACGGCTGAATAAATATTGGTACAAAATGGTTAGACTAGTTCAGTTATTGACAGCCAAAATACTGTTGTATTACTTCAGCCTGATGAATACTTAGAGAGCTAACTGGGAAAAAGCTACTCGGTCAACCTGGAGTGAAGATGTTGGCTTTTCTAATATATTCCTTTTATTAAAATTGAACATGTCGTAATATTAGGGCCACCTTGTGCGTGGCTCTCCACTGAATCAAATGTCTGTCTGTCTAAAGCTATAGGGTTGGCCTGTGCAGCACTGGTACCCGGAGCAGGGCCTGGCAAAGGGTCCATAGGTGGCATATGGCTGGGTGGCACCTATAGGGAAAGGGTTGGTTTCCGTTGGCAGGAACTCATGTAGGAACCTGCTGCTCCACCAGTGAGACGGCCAGGAGGACGGTGCCGGTGGCAGATGCTAGCCGTGGAGCCACGCTACGCTCCTGACAGCCACAGCAGAGACATATTGCGTCACACGAGGCTATATGGAGGAATTTCTGTTATAGAGCACTGTGTGGGTGGCTGTGTGAGAGAGGGAGGTAAAGGGGGGGGTCTATGTGAGGCTACCATATGGCTCCAGGAACACAAATGCAAGTAGGACAGAGATTATAGAGGCTGTGATCAAACCAAGACTCGGTTTTCTTTGTTCCAAACCACTCTGACCAAAGTTATCTTTGTTGTAATTGTGTGTTAGGTTGTGTAATGTACTATTATTTCCTTGAGTTGTGGTTGGTTAACTGGCCAATCCCACAAAGGTTAAGATTTCACATTGTTAATTACAATGTTGGAGCCTTGTGGTAAATCCTTGAAGGTAATGCTCTGTCAGCATTTGTTTTACATTCGCTCTTCTAAAACTTGGCTTTTATCCAATGCCTGTTTAGAAAGCCAGACAGGGCTGTCACCATTAGCTGTTTCAGATGTCAATCAATCAACAAAGTCTGGGAATGTATTTACTCAGAGGTGTAGTGGGTGGAGGCCTTTCCATGAGAGGTCTTGTGACATTTGAGTTTTTTTCCCATCGTGTATGGAGGTAAATACAATTCAAAGCAATACTACATGCGAGACTCAAGAAATGCTTGGCCCATAAAGAAAAATGTCTATAGATACACTCCTCCTGACTCAAACAGATAAGGTTACAGCTTACAGCAGCTGAAATAATGAGCGTTTACCACACAGAACGTGCAGTCATACAGGTCAGCAGACTGTGGTAGTAAGCTAGCTACTATCAACCTATGGTAACGTTGTTAGTAATAATTAGGGGTATTGTTCCAATAGAAATGTTTATTTTTAAGGGTTTGATTGACATTAAAGGTCCCCTATTAAGCAAAATGCACTTTTTGCTTAAAAAAGTGCATTTTGCCCTGTCCCTGGTGTGTAAGGAGACTCACCAGGTGTCAGAAAATGCAACCATATCGCTTTTCCTCCTTACCCACATCTCTAAAAACGGGGGTACAAACGAGCTGATCCAGATACAGTATGCACTCTTGGAACAGGGCTGTATTAGAGGGGGATGTTGGGGACATCCTCTCAACTGCACACGTTCCACATCTACTCAATGCTATGTGGACCTCAGAATATGTTCCCATCATTTCTTGAGTCTCGCATGTAGTATTGCTTTGAATTGTATTTACCTCCATACACGATGGGAAAAACACTCAAATGTCACAAGACCTCATGGAAAGGCCTCCACCCACTACTACTAAATACATTCCCAGACTTTGTTGATTGATTAACATCTGAAACAGCTAATGGTGACAGCCCTGTCTGGCTTTCTAAACAGCCATTGGATAAAAGCCAAGTTTTAGAAGAGCGAATGTAAAACAAATGCTGACAGAGCATTACCTTCAAGGATTTACCACAAGGCTCCAACATTGTAATTAACAATGTGAAATCTTAACCTTTGTGGGATTGGCCAGTTAACCAACCACAACTCAAGGAAATAATAGTACATTACACAACCTAATACACAATTACAACAAAGATAACTTGTGGTTTGGAACAAAGAAGAGTCTTGGTTTGATCACAGCCTCTATAAGCTTTAGAAACATGTGCACAGGTATCATTTGGAGACATGTGTGGTTGGACACCATTCTCTGCAGATGCATAGAGTCCTTGTGCAGAATTATAATTCCCTTTATGATTTGACACATGAAGCACTCACAGATACTTTTGAGGGAGCAGAAATACGATAACCGAGGCAGATTCCAGGAGTGAATGCTAAACATGCTGCTTCTCTTCAGCATCAATGGCATTGACACATTTGACCTGAGCAAGGACTAGATAGACTGCGATACACCGGATAATATTATGAGGGAGGACTCACAACTCTGTGCTGCATTCAGGCATCATTACTTTTGTCCTTCATTTATATAATCATCAGATACAGCTGTGTCCTCACACAACACAACAATGATCGGAAAATATAGAGCATTCTCGGATGATGACACACATTTTGCTCTGAAGTGAACAGGCATTCCAACCTTATGGCTGTAGTTAGTAACAATGATGTTGCAACCAGAGAAAAACGGAGTGAAGTTTCAACACTGAAGAAAGGTAGCAGCACATACATGCAAATGTACGCATTAGCAGAGGGAAATAGTGGAGTTGTAATGCTTTTTCTGGTATCAGTACTTTACTCCACTTCTTATTTTTCTGACCACTTTTTACTTTTACTTAAGATAAGAATTTATTTATGAATCCCAAACTGGGAAATGTTTGTGTTGCAGCAGCATAATACAATAGAAGGCATAGAAAATAATTAGAAATACAACTAATAAATAAACAGTTCTAAAGTGTAAACATCTCAAAGAACAAATAGAAATAAAAAAAAACTGGCATTAGAAATAAAGATATATGTACAGTTGACTATGAACAAACAAACTGTCAGACAAGTAAACAGTATTGAAATTAACAAAATATAAAGCAGGATATTATATACTTAAGTACTGTTACATATTGAACACAAATACCTGTACTTTTACTTCTTACATTTTCAAAACAGGCTTGTTATTTTAGTTTGAATCTGCGTTTGGAGGCGTGATCATTATTATTTAGAGTCATTGTGTGCCTATGGATTTTAACACGATCGTCCTGGTCTTCTGCAAAGAAGAGGGACCAATGAGAACTTGGCTCAAGTCTATTCCCATCACCCTCTGAACCAGAAGCTTGCAGAATAATGGCGGACGTAAGGGTAGAAGCGGAAGAAGCAGAGAAGGGGGATGAACTTAGTGAAAATACAGTGAGCGGCGGAGATCTTCATCTCTCTCACCCATGGCCGTCCATGAGGGAGATGTTCGCTATTATCGGCACACAAAACCGTTCATGGAGAATGCGATGCGAATTGTGTCGACCCAAAACCCAGGAACTTTAGGCTTTTGTTCCTGTCCCCAATTTTTCTTTGCTTGTGTTCTAAATCATGGTTGTTCACCATTGAACAATTCATTTGCTAACAATGACATTATTACAATTTGAAATGGAAGATCATTGAGGCTATTAATATAAAGGTCCAGTTACCAGGTACTCTATAAACAGTTATCGGTACTTTTTACTTGAGTACATTTCGAAGCCAATACTTCTTTACTTTTACTTCAGTAAAGACGTTTAGTCAGTACTTCTACTTTTACCAGAGTATTTTTAAACATGAGTATCTGTACTTTTACTTGAATAAATGATGTGTGTACTTTGGCCCAGACATGTGGACTCGAGTCACATGACTTGGACTCGAGTCATGATTTTAATGACTTCAGACTTGACTTGATCCAATTCGGCATGGCTTGCGACTCGACTTGGACTTGAATACTATTAACTCGAGACTTGACTCGGACTTTGCCTCTTTTACTTGTAATGACTTGACATGTCTCGAGTCAAAAACTAAATTTACTGATCATGGACATCCTTCCCTGCAATACCAACTTGTGAAGCCCCGAAGACCGTAAAGTGCGAGAGCCGGCAGGCAAGCGCGAGTGATGGAATCATGTGGCGGAGTTTGGCCTTTTGGATTGGATCAGGGATTTAACCAACGTGATTGGATAATCCCCGGTTTTCCCCTCATTAATATTCACAATTTTCCCGGATTTCACCTACGGAAAAGATGCAATTGCGCCGCGGAAGGGAAGCCTAGTCGAGAGCTGTCCGTCCAGTCTGCATGAAAAAACAACCTTCTCATTGCTGTGGCACATGTTAGTTCTCTCTCTCTCTCTCTCTCTCTCTCTCCCTCCCTCCCTCTCTCCCTCCCTCTCTCCCTCACTCTCTTACATTTGGAGGCACAACCAGAGAACAATGCATTTCCCGATGACTGTACCCGTATGACTGTACTGATTTCTGTTGCACAGATGTTCTAGTTGTTCACAGATGTCGCACACACTGTTGTCAAAGTTGACTTTACAAATGCTATTCATCTTAAATTCATCAGACATCTTATTGTTTTCACACACATACAAACTCAAACACACACACACACACACACACACTTACAGAGGCAACATCTGAGAGAAAAACAACCTTCTCATTGTCACATTACTGTGGCACATGTTAGTTCTCTCTCTCTTTCTCTTACTCTCTCTCTCTCACACACACACACACACACACACACACACACACACACACACACACACACACACACTTAAATTATGGAGGCAACACCTGAGAAAGAAAATGGTTCACTTCATTTTCCTGATGTGAGCCGTAAAATAACTGCCCCTATTTTTCTCTCTCTGCTGTTTTTGTAATGCAGATTAAACATTGTTTATTGAAATATTAAGTCTCATTGTAATTAAAGGAAAATGTTTAGGTACTGTTACTGGCATGCTCAAGCATTGCTTTCAGACATCCACTCAACTCATACGCCTCACTGGTCAAGGTGCTTTACTAACTTTATGGTCACGCACGACTGCGTGGCCACACACAGCTCCAACACCATCATCAAGTTTGCTGACGACACGACCGTCATCGGCCTGATCACAGACGGGGACCAGACGGCGTACAGAGAGGAGGTCAGAGCCCTGACATCTTGGTGCCAGGACAACAACCTCCATCTCAACGTCAGCAAAACAAAGGAGCTGATTGTGGACTACAGGAAGAGGCAGAGAGAGGCACACACACCCATCACCATCGACGGGACTCCTGTGGAGAGAGTCAGCCGCTTCAGGTTCCTCGGGGTAAACATCAGTGAGGACCTGACATGGACACATCACACCAGGGTCATATCCAAGACGGCTCGACAGCGGCTCTTCTTCCTCCGCAGGCTGCGGAAGTTCAACATGGACTCCAGGATACTCTGCAACTTCTACAGGTGCACCATCGAGAGCATCCTGACTGGCTGCATCACCGCCTGGTATGGCAGTTGCACCGCCCTCAACCGTAAGACTCTACAGAGGGTGGTGAAAACTGCTCAGCACATCACCAGGACGGAGCTGCCATCCATGGAGGACCTCTACACCCAGCGGTGTAGGAAGAAGGCTGGTAGGATATTAAAGGACCCCCATCACCCCAGCAACAATCTGTTCTGTCTGCTGATGTCTGGCAGACGGTACCGCAGCATCCGGACCAAGACCACCAGACTCAGAGACAGTTTTATACCACAGGCTATAAGACTACTGAACTCCTGAGCTCTGTGAATGTCTACTCACATCTGTTTATAGTACACACATACATATATATATATATATATATATATTATACACATCTGCCATACATATCTGTTTATAGTACACACATCTATACATTATACACATCTGCCATACATATCTGTTTATAGTACACATATCTATATATTGTACATATCTGCCATACACATCTGTTATACATAATATATGCATCTGTCCATACCTCCTCTTCAACAGTGTAAAGTGTTTAAATACTCTCAATGTATTCCACACATGTATATATTTCACATCCTCAAATCTTTATTGTTGTTACTGTAAATATTCTTCTCTCTTTTTGCACTATTTTATTTATCTTATTTGCACCATGTATGTTGAGTTGTTGGAGGAGCATGGGACATAAGATTTTCATTGCCAACATATACGTTGTATCTGCTGTGCACATTGAACATATTTCAATCTGTATTTATAAAATTAGACTATAGATTAGATTGATATGTTAAAATTATGATTGATAGTCTAATAATTGCAATATTAAGTGAAGAGTACATGATGACTTGTTCAGGACTTGAAAAAGATCGGGACCTGGACTCGACTTGGCTTTGATGTGACTCGGACTTGGACTCGACTTGCCCTTCTCGGTCTTTACTTGGGACTTAACTGCTAAGACTTGTGACTGACTTGTGACTGACTTGTGACTGACTTGTGACTGACTTGTGACTTGCCAAACAGTGACTTGGTCCCACCTCTGCTTTGGCCATCCCTGCGCATTAGCCTAATCTAGAGTACGCATCAAAGCTGGCAACCAGATTTCTACAACCCTCTCATTCTATTGTTGAAAGGATAATTATGAAACAATGTTACGAGAACAGCAGCATGCTCATAAAACTGTTCTTACTTCCTTACTCTAACAAGGACTTTGCAGTTGGACTGATGGAAGATGGTCCTGTGTTTCAGGTGCTGCAGTTTGCTGCATCACAGTTCAAATGTGAAATGGCGTTGGCTGCTTGATTAAGCAAACAAACTGTTCGACACACACACACCCTAAATCATCACACTCTCATCTTTAAAAGAGGCCATGATGTGCTGCCAGGTTCTCCATGGCTGACGATGGGTGGGGGGGTGTGCATTACAGCATGTGCGGTATAGCGTTGCATTCATTCTCAAATATTCATTTCTTGCTCAGCTCACAAAGTAACATCTATTCTTATTGTTCTTTAAAACATTAAGGAAACCAGTTTGTTTTGGTGTTTCCGCCCGACCACCATATCTTCATCCAATGGGGTTTAAGAGACCATATCATCGGCCAATAGAATATTAAACACATATATCGCTCATTTTGATATTCGAACTAGAGATAAACACGGACATAAAATGTACCTCAATAGGAAACAAAAACTAAATGTTCTCCAAGTTACTCAAAGGCCAATAAATGCCACAAACTGAAATAAAACGGGAGTGGATTGAGAGACTACAGCAAACTAAAGCTAATTAACATGTGACAGAAATAACGTAAGCTTTATTTTTGAGATTCTTCCATTTTAATGAAGCATACAGCCCCATCTAAGCCTGGATTCACACACACACACACACACACACACACACACACACACACACACACACACACACACACACACACACACACACACACACACACACACACACACACACACACACACACACACACACACACACATAAATCCTTTACAGCCCAGAGCTGATTGTTATTCATTTGCATGGCATCTGTTTTCCGCACTTTATGCATCACAAAGGGTTAAACTAACATGTTTTTGTTTAAATGGCAGCACAATGAACAGCCTGCCAGACGCTCTCAATACTCATATTTGATTTCCCAATATTCCTCTATACTACTAATCCTTCAAAGCATGCATGCTGTAGTGAGGAGCTGGATACACTCCTGCTCATGAAACACATATAGAATACTGGGGATATAGAATGGTAAATGGACTGTACTTATAGAGCTCTTTATCCAGTCTTTACGACCCCCTCAAACGCTTAAAAAAAAAAAAGAAGTGAATTCCCCATTCACACAGAGCAATGCCACTTGCTCTAGGAAGCTGCAGTAACACTCACACACACTCACACATCGTGGGCCATCGGGAGCAAATCAGGGTTCAGTATCTTGCCCAAGGATACATCGACATGTCGACTGCACTAGCTTGGATCGAACCCACAACCTTGAAAGAGATGGCCGCACACCCCTCACAGCCACAGAACAAACCTAAATACTGCCTGTATGACTTTTCTGAATAAATAACTTAAGAAAATATCCTTTTGTAAAACATGTATTTAGTGATTTAGAACTGCGGAAACTTTCATTTAAAATCCAAATTAAACTGTTTTTTTTAAAAAGACCCCCCCTCAGGACTATTATTGCCTGTCTAACACTGGTTGCCATGGTATTTGTTCAGGAATGTATGATCTCCACAGGATGATTACAAATGATTTATGATTTGTTCGCCAGCTCCTTCATCAGGACAACATTTTACTTGTTTTTTTATTCCATTGGCCACATTTCCGTGCCAACACATTTTTTAGAAGCACATTCCTGCCCCCCCAAAGAATTACGAATTTTACATAATATTACTTTTTGGTATTGTTGCTTTTACAAGGCAGCGTGATGCCTCATAACTTCAAAAGAAAACCTGACAGCATTGATAAACTTCATGTGCAATAAAAACAAAAAGTGCTGTAGCAAAGGCTTTCTAAAATAATATCTGGTATTCCCGTGCCTACAGGAGTGTCTCTCACATGTGTATTAAACTCACCTTGGAAGAGGTACTCCTCTGTGTTCATGTCAGGATTGTCGGTGATAATATCAAAAGGGGACCTCCCTGCCATCATCTCGAACATCAGCACGCCCAGAGCCCACCAGTCCACGCTGAAGCCTGGGGGGGCACACAACACATAAATGTATTCCTTAAGGCAAACAAGACTCAAATAAACACATTCTTCTTGTTATTAATTACCGACTGAGGCATGTTTGGTCAATGGTGAAAGATGTCTCTACTGGGACATGTCTCCATGCTTTAATGTTCAAAAAGCTCTTATTTTTTCATCTGTGTGAAACCAGAGCCCAGTCTGCTCTGATTGGTTAGCTCAACCGTTTAGACATGTCCTGCACCTTGGCTTTTCACACAATGTGTTGGAGCACTAGCCAATAGAAGTACCAGTGTTATACAGGGATGTCACTTGTTAATGAAGTAAACAGAGTCCAATGGAGGTGTTTCAGGCAGTTGGGGGGAAGGGGGTGGTTTGGGAGAGATATTGTCTCTGGAGGGAACACAGGGATTTTAGCCTTTGCAGACCATTTACATGCATAGAAACCTATAGAACATACTACAGGAGAGAGGGAACCCCAAAACATAATACGGGCCTCTTGAATGGTCGTGGTTATGTTTTTTTTTCCAATTTTCTTTTTAACCTATGAACTCTCTAGAAGCGTTTTAATAATACCTACTTTTTAAAAAAATTGTAAAGATATTTTTTGGAGCTTTTTGCCTTTAATCGGATAGGACAGTGGAGAGTGACAGGAAAGTGGGAGAGAGAGTCGCCGGCGTACGGTGCAGGTGCCCCAGCCAGTTGCGCCACGGCCGGGGCCAATAATACCTACATTTAAAGCAATGATCCACTGTGAGGTGTATTTTTACGGCCCGCAACTGAATGTTCATGCTTTTAAGAGCAGTCCTATGTTTATTGACTTGTGTTGGTATTTAGTGTTTGCATTGATCCCAATAAAAGATATTTCTTGTTGTTTGGTACTCACCGTAGTCCTCTCCTCTGAGGATCTCAGGTGCGATGTAGTTGGGGGTTCCACAGAAGGTACTGGTGGTGTCGCCTGGTCTGATCCCCTCCTGAAGCAGGTGTAGGATGAGGAACAGGGTGGAGTGATAATAAATAAAGTATATAATGTGTGAGAACATGACAGAGACCCTGTTAGTACTTACAGTCGATAGTGATCTACTGCATTATTGATCACACACACACAGTGGACTGAAAAAATCAATGCTTACCTTGCACATGCCGTAGTCTGTGAGTTTGATGTGTCCCTCGTGATCCAAGAGAACGTTGTCCAGCTTCAGGTCTCTGTAGATGATACCCTTTTCATGCAGGAAGTTCAGAGCGATACAGATTTCAGCAGCATAAAATCTGTGAAGAGAGAAATGCATATAACGATGTTTCTGACCTGTCCTTGGGGGCAGACATCAGGATGAAGATCTCCTCTTGTACATGAAAAGAAAGATTATCTATAGCCTTTGGTAACTGCACATGTAGTGTTGCATGCACTCATAAAGGTCTCTGATAAAAACACAGCTCTTGTAGCGCTCCAGGTGCAGAATTATATTTTGTAGTCCTTTTCTTATCCTCACTGTCAAGCCCCTTACATTCACATTTTGCGACGCAATAACAAACAAATTCAATGCCAAGCCGCAAATGTAAATGATAACATCTCTTCAACATTTCTGCTCTATTAAAAGGATGGATGTTAATGCACCATTTTACCTCAGCCCTGATCTATTCAAACTCCATTCCGAAAACAAGAACATTTAAAAAGGATTTTTGTCTTCTTCAGACAGACTTGACAAAGCATGAATTCTGAACTCATGATGCATTTATCTCAGTTTTTTTGGTTCTGTGGTAAACCAGACAGACAGGTATAAACTCAATTGACCATATGGTCTAAACTGCCAAAGTTGGAGAGTGCATTCATAGCCCCCGGAGGATGGACCCGTTCCATTATGGACACTGTAAGCTTTAATCGTGGTGCCATCATCAAGACAAAATGGGAAGATGTCTTCTGATCAGACAGATCACCAGGATATCTGCTGAGAACATACATGCTACAAAATGAATGAACCAACCATGCTCATGACCAACTGGTTAACCTTCTAATGACTACAGCTTCCAGGGGCCCTTGAGACTCCTTTAACGAGGGGAAATGTTAAGTACATTTTCACTGTGCCTCCAAATCATTACTCAACCTTGTAAAGTATTAAATAATAACAGCCGTGCAGCAGGCATGGCCATTTATAATTGATCAGTGATTTCTTGAGGTGTAAAGAGCTTTCATAAGCAGATTATTCCCCTCATGGTGAACATATATTTATAGCAAACACAACCCTCTTGTTTTGACCCTGATTGGATGTTCTCGTTGTGCTTCTTGGTGAGTCAGTAGCGTTTCCTCTCCATGTGTAGGTAGTGTGTTTTCTGTCTCTGGGAGATAAGCCTTCATTAACAGTGAAGGGCCCCCGCCTGCTGTAATTCCACGATTGTCAAACAGTGAGGGAGAGACTGTCGGAGAGATGTTTGACATCACAAATCCCACATCGCTCCCCCACGCTCTCTCTGTGACAGCTTCCATTGTACGCTGTGGCTCCGGTGCTTACATCAGACTGATAGAAGCTGTATCCTATCAGCAACGCCATCCATCGCCCACCGGCCCGCCTCCCCCACGGCGCGGGGGAATGCGGCAGGGCTCTCTCTAAGTGTGCTGCTCATGAATATGTACAATCATTATGAGTGATTAACATGCTGCTTTGCATATGTACAGCCAACTTCTCCAGAATACAGATTGCAGGGGCCGACAGGGGCCCAACGGTGCCTCTCTGAATTACCCAGCCTTTGATCCAGCATTTATCAGAGCCGTAGTTGCCCCTCAAGTGCGCAGGCACAATGAATTATGGGTGCTCATTATATTTCTCGGAGGGGGGAAAAATAAGTGTTAAGTTGGATTTTGGCAGCGCAGCCACGTGCATGTAGAGCTGCTGCGGTGCTGTGAGGAGCAGAGGTTTGTGGTGCAGGAACAATTGAGACCTGGGTTCTTCTAGCACACACTCTAAGTGCACCATAAAACGCAAGAGGCTTTAATGAAACTGAAGCTTTATGCTCTAGCAAAAAGACGACACACACACACACACTTAAAAAAAAACACATTTTAGACGAAATATTCTGCTGATGTTCAGGTGTATATCAGTATGTAGTGTCTCTACTTTAAAGAGTCCTCTCCTGCTGATGTTCAGGTGTATATCAGTATGTAGTGTCTCTACTTTAAAGAGTCCTCTCCTGCTGATGTTCAGGTGTATATCAGTATGGAGTGTCTCTACTTTAAAGAGTCCTCTCCTGCTGATGTTCAGGTGTATATCAGTATGTAGTGTCTCTACTTTAAAGAGTCCTCTCCTGCTGATGTTCAGGTGTATATCAGTATGGAGTGTCTCTACTTTAAAGAGTCCTCTCCTGCTGATGTTCAGGTGTATATCAGTATGGAGTGTCTCTACTTTAAAGAGTCCTCTCCGGCTGATGTTCAGGTGTATATCAGTATGGAGTGTCTCTACTTTAAAGAGTCCTCTCCTGCTGATGTTCAGGTGTATATCAGTATGGAGTGTCTCTACTTTAAAGAGTCCTCTCCGGCTGATGTTCAGGTGTATATCAGTATGGAGTGCCTCTACTTAAAAGAGTCCTTTCCTGCTGATGTTCAGGTGTATATCAGTATGGAGTGTCTCTACTTTAAAGAGTCCTCTCCTGCTGATGTTCAGGTGTATATCAGTATGGAGTGTCTCTACTTTAAAGAGTCCTCTCCGGCTGATGTTCAGGTGTATATCAGTATGGAGTGTCTCTACTTTAAAGAGTCCTCTCCTGCTGATGTTCAGGTGTATATCAATATGTTGTGTCTCTACTTTAAAGAGTCCTCTCCTGCTGATGTTCAGGTGTATATCAGTATGGAGTGTCTCTACTTTAAAGAGTCCTCTCCGGCTGATGTTCAGGTGTATATCAGTATGGAGTGTCTCTACTTTAAAGAGTCCTCTCCTGCTGATGTTCAGGTGTATATCAGTATGGAGTGTCTCTACTTTAAAGAGTCCTCTCCTGCTGATGTTCAGGTGTATATCAGTATGTAGAGTCTCTACTTTAAAGAGTCCTCTCCGGCTGATGTTCAGGTGTATATCAGTATGGAGTGTCTCTACTTTAAAGAGTCCTCTCCTGCTGATGTTCAGGTGTATATCAGTATGTAGAGTCTCTACTTTAAAGAGTCCTCTCCTGCTGATGTTCAGGTGTATATCAGTATATAGTGTCTATACTTTAAAGAGTCCTCTCCTGCTGATGTTCAGGTGTATATCAGTATGTAGTGTCTATACTTTAAAGAGTCCTCTCCTGCTGATGTTCAGGTGTATATCAGTATGTAGTGTCTCTACTTTAAAGAGTCCTCTCCTGCTGATGTTCAGGTGTATATCAGTATGTAGTGTCTCTACTTTAAAGAGTCCTCTCCTGCTGATGTTCAGGTGTATATCCGTATGTAGCGTCTACTTTAAAGAGTCCTCTCCGGCTGATGTTCAGGTGTATATCAGTATGTAGTGTCTCTACTTTAAGGAGTCCTCTCCTGCTGATGTTCAGGTGTACTGTATATCAGTATGTAGCGTCTACTTTAAAGAGTCCTCTTCTGCTGATGTTCAGGTGTATATCAGTATGTAGTGTCTCTACTTTAAAGAGTCCTCTCCTGCTGATGTTCAGGTGTATATCAGTATGGAGTGTCTCTACTTTAAAGAGTCCTCTCCTGCTGATGTTCAGGTGTATATCAATATGTTGTGTCTCTACTTTAAAGAGTCCTCTCCTGCTGATGTTCAGGTGTACTGTATATCAGTATGTTGTGTCTATACTTTAAAGAGTCCTCTCCTGCTGATGTTCAGCTGTATATCAGTATGTAGTGTCTCTACTTTAAAGAGTCCTCTCCTGCTGATGTTCAGGTGTATATCAGTATGTTGTGTCTCTACTTTAAAGAGTCCTCTCCCGATGTTCAGGTGTATATCAGTATGTAGTGTCTCTACTTTAAAGAGTCCTCTCCTGCTGATGTTCAGGTGTATCAGTATGTAGTGTCTCTACTTTAAAGAGTCCTCTCCTGCTGATGTTCAGGTGTATATCAGTATGTAGTGTCTCTACTTTAAAGAGTCCTCTCCTGCTGATCTTCAGGTGTATATCAGTATGTAGTGTCTCTACTTTAAAGAGTCCTCTCCTGCTGATGTTCTCCTCTTTAGAAGAAGTTAAAGGTTTTAACCCAAACATTTTGTCACATATACAGATGTGTTTCCTTTACAGCGAGCTGGCTACAAATCCAATCATAACTTCACACACTTCCTCTGATCATACAGCATATTCCTGGAGGCTTCACAGCAGTCCCTCTACCTGGTCCTGTCTTTTAATTTTTCCAGCGCAGCATTTGTTAAAGATAAAACGATGAAGACAAGCTGTAAGCATGTGTACATGAACAGGATGCTCACCTTGCGTGTTCTTCCGGAAGCTTCCTTTGTCGTTGCATATGAAACATCATGTCCCCGCCATTCACATATTCAATCACCAGGAATAACCTGCAAAACCGAGCATGATGGGAAAATCTGTCACTTTGCTGTTTTAACAGAGGCTCTTTCAAAGTGTTGTGTGTTAATAGGCAGAAATAAAGAAATACATTAAGTCATGTCCTGTGGATAAGATTGTAAGGAGTCCAGAAATAACAGATTCTATGGGTGATTTAAATCAATATGCTTCGTATCTAAATACGATTTTACCGGCAAAATTGTAACAAGACTTCAAGTTCCTGTTGAATGCTACAGAACATAAAAGGCTAGCATTAGTTCATCATTAAACGACAGCTAAAGACAATTTCTTTTAGATTAGCTTTTTATTGGTGAAACCCTCCTTTTAAATGGTCTTTTAGTCTTCATTATTTACCTACTTTTAAATTGTTTTATTTATTTTACTGGTGTTAAAGGGTTTTATTATTTATTTAACAGTTTTAATAGCAACATTTCCTTTTAAGTTAGGCTTTTAATATTTAACCCTTTTATGTTATTATGAAAGCTTTATTACTATCATCGGTTTACATTTTATTGTACACGTTTGCTTTTATTTTATAGGGTTTTATATCTTTGCATCGCTTCACTTAGTCTTGTGTCTTATTTTTCCACCAGGAATAATTATTTACTTGATTGAATTTTATATTTATTACCATACCTTCTGCTTCAACGTGTCTATTATCTGTTTAAATGTTTTATGTTGTTGCTATGCTGCATGATCTGGGGAATTCCTTGTTGTTTGTTTTTAATTGGGATGTGTGCCATTTTGTAAAACACTTTGAGCTGCACATGATGTATAAATAAAGCTTTATTAGTATGATTACCAGTTTTTCATCTACCTTCTACCGAAACACAATGAATGTACCTGCTGTCACAAAGTCACATTGAGGTCAAATAATGTTTTTTAGAAACAATATTATTCTTGTATTCTGTGTATTAAGATCCTACATCACTTTTGTTTCATTTAGATGAACATGGCCAGGACTATATTATCCGTCAGCTTTGGTGTTTGCATTATAGCTGAGAGGGATGTAATATAATTGTGATTTCAACTCTAAGTTGAAATGTTGTGGTATGGTACTGCTGGATCATCCATTTGTAAGTGGATCACATTGTGTTTGTACATGTTTCTGAGAAGATCTCCACAAGAGACACTATTCTAAAGAACAAAAACATTAAATATGGAAATAGGAAGTCTTAATGATGCCTAGCTTTTGTTCGTGAGACTTTCATCAGGGAAAATGTTAAATGTCTATATGTCTTAAATAGAGCACATTATTATTTTTTACGAGTGAAAATTGGGGGTACATCAATGCAGAAGGCAACTAAGAGATCATGATAATGTAAATAATAAACAATGTGACTATATATTAGGAAAACTATCAAAACATCCAGAACCAGTCCATATTGTATAACAATATCCACATAGTGTTGGTGGAGCTTTTGATTTATTTGCAGCTTAAGAACTAAAATGGTGATATTGCATGAAATGAAAATAAATATACCAGCTTCCTTATTTAATAAAGAGCAGAGTGTTATCAGAGAGCAGTATTCTGAAAGGTCCTGTCAGGTGTTGTGAGCTGCAGCTGAGATGTCAGCCTCATCATGCTCTTACCGACTTTCTGTCTGGAAGCAGGAGTGGAGGCCTACTAGGAATGGATTGGTGGACGCCTGCTCGAACACATGCTTCTCTGTCTGCACCCAGTCGATATCCTGGAGAGAGGGGAGGCGGACAAAGAGATAATGTATTAACAATCAATGTGTCTGATCGATACACTTTCTCTGTGGTTAAACAGAGGGGGGGGGGGACACACACACACGCCATGCCACAGATACACAATCCTACAAGAGGGGTCATTACCTTCAGTCTCTGGTCATTACCCAGGGCATTGTTAGTGGGAGATAAAGGGCCAATCCAGGCTGCAAAAACATCGCAGAGCTACCAAAGAGCAGTGGCTTCCTGATAAGCCACCATGTGCCTTTGTTGAGAGGACTACTTTGGCCCGTTTGAGACGAAACAGAGCAGCTGTTGAGCACTTTGTTAACTTTATTTTGCAGCTCCTTTCATAACGGTTCTGTCTGTCAAGCCCTTACATTCATTTGTGGGATTTGAAAGTTGGAAATGAGAACAATAACATGGCTGCAGTTTCTATGCTCTCTTTTAGAGCAGAGGTCTAATCTCATTTAGTTCAGTGGCCACATACAGTAGGGATGGGAATCACCAGGGTCCCCCCGATACGATACTATCGCGATACTTAAGCCATGATACGATGGTATTGCGATTCCACAATATGCTTAGTATTGCGATACCATATATTGCGATATGGTGCATTTCTGACTTCTTTTTTCGCTGACTCCATCTTTGTTTTTTGACTAACTTCCTGCCAATCCCACGGACTTCCCCCATGGCCATGACCGCACAAGAAAAAGCTCAGCACCATCTAGTGGATTGAAAAAGCAAACCAAAAACTTTCATTTGGATTTGCAATATCACTAGTTTAAATAATAAAATATCTATACTTAGCATCCGTGATCGATACAACATTGCCACGCAAAGTATCGTGATACTATGCTGTATTGTTTATTTCCCCCACCCCTAACAAACAGCCAAAGTGGGCCAAACCAGTTCAATCCTAGTCTAATAACCTATAAATACCACAACTCCAAATTGTTCCCTTCGTTTAAGTGCAAAAGTACATTCTGAAAATGTTCACATTTAATGAACTATCTTTTTACAACTTTATTATTTTACATTCATTGGTGTAGTCATCCTGAATGTATAAAATGTACATTTACAATATACATAAAAGTTGTGAAAATTGCAGTTCATGTCTTTTCTGTAATTTGTACACTTGTAAAGTAATCCGGAGGGCCGGATTAGCAGCCTCTGGCGGGCTGGTTTTGGTCCACGGGCCGTATGTTTAACCCCCTCTGATTTAGACCATGTCATGTTGATGGAGCAGCTACAAGGTTAACCTGTTGGATCTGAACTCCTTGCAGAAAACAGGAAGTTCAGAAGTTGTTTGCTTGTTTACTGCAGACAGACTTCACACATTCAGGCCTTTTTACAAATGAGCTTCACGATTTAGTTATTTTGGCAACATTTTTACCCAATATTTTCACGACAACAAATTGGGTGGGGTTCAAAAGTTGGGTTTATATCGCTGAGTTACATCAGACTCATGAATATAATCACCCCGATGTCTAAAGTACCATGTTTGCTGAGCACATGCATGGCCCTGGAGGATAGACCCTTTCCATTCTGACAACAAAATGTCAAGATAACTCACCGAGTCATTAGCTACAAACATGCTAATGCTAAAAAAGGAATAAACCCACTTTATCAGTCCTGTAAACTGATTAGAGCACAAATGCAGTTTCAGCTATATTTGAAGTAAAGCATGCATTTGATAGTTAGGGGTTGATGTTTGGAGCTGAAAGGGGTGGTTTGTTAATGTGGTAATATTGTGTACAGGCAAAGACATTACAGGGGTGGAATTATTTGACGCACGGTTATTTAGATTTTTAATCGTACATTGTAGCACAGCAGAGTAGAAAGGTTTTCAGACCAGTTTTACGGGAGCGATTTTTTTATTTTGTAAGGTTAAACCCAGACAAATAAGGTGATTTTTCTTTGAATAAAAATACATTATACAATTGAAAGGATTTGCCAAACTTTTAAATTATCTGGAGTTATTGTAGTTGTTTGGATAACTCAAGCAAAAATCAACAGCATGTAAAAATAAAGGGGTTTAAACAATAATAAAGTTTCCTTTAAGCATGACATTAATAACCTACAGTATCTCAGTTCAAAGATCAATTTCCGATCCTTGTTATCAGTCAGCTGTGGTTTTAATTGTCCACACTTCAGTTACAGCTGAGTGTTTAGCCCCAGGCGGAGATGTTTTATGCCAATTTAAAGTGTCATTTAGTTGATGATGGTTAATCTTTTATGTATATTTTGCACTTGATACCAAATCCCTCCTGGTGAACTCGTTATTACTTGAGGAATCTATAATTATGCAGAATATGCGAAGACAACATCTCTCATATTGGCTCCTTTAGTGGTGTGTAGTTTCTCTGTGAGAGCTCCCTTTGATGTCAGGCAATAGACTACTAAAGAGATAAATTATTAAATGAATGTGCATGAATAGAGCCATGAATACATGCATGTTCTATCACAGCAAAGACTAGATGGATTCCTTAAAGCCCATTCATTAGGGCAAAACTGCATTTGTGTTTTGTTTTTTCTTTCTGTCACAAATAATTAGGATTCAACATTGTTTTAAAATATGAAGTGTTCGTATGTGGAAAAGAAGAAACTATTAGAAGTTGTGGAGTGATGAAGCCTGTGACTGATGTGGTGCAGTTGTTGGGTGCTGCAGGAGCTCCGGACAGTGACCCTCAGGCTGAGACATCAGTCTGTGTTTCAGATTTATGTTCAGGAGTTATATGTTGAACAATATCGCCATCTAGTGGACTTCCACAGCACAAAAACAGAAAATCTACAGGAGCAAGCACCCTTGTTGATGTTGTTTTACATTTCTTTTAAAAGGTTTTTTATTTATTTTTGATGATATGAATTATGTTGCAAAACTCCACCTGCCTAATATCAGTTTTGCAAATCTGTTTTATCGTTGGGGTGCAATGATTCCCTAATGAACTCTGAAGGAACACGCCTTTATTATGAATTCAACAAACATAATATCAGGCTTGGGGAATATCAGAGTACATGTAACAGGATTAGGTAATCAGGATATAATAAAAGGTAACTGCATTTTCTTAAAGTTACATAAAAATTAAAGAATCGAATTACTGGGTTTTTATTTAGGCAATTTTTAAATGCAGTAGGAGTACACCTGACGTATTAAACTAAAAATGCATTCTAAACTATACTATTGTGAGTCCTTGCATTGCAAAAACTGACCGCTGCTGTAGTTTTGCAGAGATAAACAGAGGCGTAGAAAAACAGACACTTTCCAACCTGTACGCTCTGCGTAAGACATCCCTCTCTGGCTGCAGAGTTGAACGCTGATTTCTACACTGCCCGGCCAAAACAAACGTCACAAGCCTGTGGGGGCAGTGCTATGATCTGGTGTTGCTGCAGTTGGTCTGGTCTAGGTTCAGCAACGTGCCCAAAGAATGAGGTCAGCTGACTACCTGAATAAACTGGATCACCAGGTTATTCCATCAATGGATTTTTCTTCTCTGATGGCACGGGCATGTTCCAAGATGATAATGCCAGGATCCATCGGGCTCAGATTGTGAAAGAGTGGTTCAGGGAGCATGAGACATCATTTTCACACATGGATTGGCCCCCACAGAGTCCAGACCTGAACCCGATTGAGAATCTTTGGGATGTGCTGGAGAACACTTTGTACAGTGGTCTGAATCTCCCGTCATCAATACAAGATCTTGGTGAAAAATGAATGCAAGACAGAAATAAAAGTAGTGTCATTGCAGAAGCTTGTGGAAATGATGCCACAGCGAATGCGTGCCGTAATCAAAGCTAAAGGCGGTCCAACGGAATATTAGTGTGACCTTTTTTTTGACCTGGCAGTGTATTTCTTCTTTTTGTTCATTCTACTTTTAGTGTACTTGTTCATTTGTCCATGAGTTAAAAATATAATAATAATAATAATAATAATAATAATAATAATAATAATAATAATAATAATAATAATAATAATAATGATAATGATAATAATAATAATAATAATAATGATAATAATAATAATAATGATAATGATAATAATAATAATAATAATGATAATAATAATGATGATGATGAAATTATCGATGTTATTAATTAAATCATGTATTAATACAACGCCATGCACATGCATAAAATGTAATTGAAACTGTAACCCCCCCACCCCTCATGTTATTGTCCTGTTCTGTTTATGATGTGTGTGAGCCATGTCCTTATGTATAATAAAATGTAAAAGTAAAAACAAATAATGTGTCCATCAGTTCCACCAGTTATATTAACTTTCTACCAGTTATCTTGGAGAGCAGAGAACAAACAGTTTGTCCTCAAATCAAATACCAGGGCTTTGTTAATAACATGTCTGGTTATCTGACTGCTCCTGTTGTCAAATCTCAGTACTTACTTAATTATTTACATGTCAGTGTGTAATCAGAGACCTGAGTATTTTAAGCCCACTGACGGAAACCATGTTAAAGATAACCCTCAAACAGTACTTGTGAACTCTTGATTTGTATTTTGTACTGATCACACATCACCAGCATAGCACCTACAGAGTACCCTGACATTACCGAGTGCTGTTAAACAGAAGTCATGGATTATGAGATGAGATGTTGGGAAGCTACGGGGAATTGAGTATTCAGACTAAAAACAGTATTTGCCATAAAGCTGTGGATCATAAACACATAAATTGACAATTAACAATTAAGGGAAGTAGCTTCCATTTTCCCTGGTTGTGATATTGTAGATGATACACATAGATTTTCGCTCGGACTGGCAGAAAAAGTTGTCTAAAAAGTCTGTTTGTGTAAAAAGACGATCTCCAATGGAGAATTGAGATCCACAAACACCTGACACACTTGTGATCAAAAGTTGCAAATGTTAGAAAGATGCTCACATGTCTTTTGTTTATTTGTAAATGAATAATAGTATTGACAGATTTTCTTTCATTGGCAGATCCGTTTAATATTTGCTAAATATTTTTGGTTTCCAAATCTTCTTTTTGTAATTGTGGAAGATGTTTCACATTTACACTGTAACCTTTCTTCATGTATTCTATACCTGTATTATTCAGGTTTTATGTTCATTTGATTCTCTTGGCTTTTTAATAACTGTTTGTAAATGCCATTTGTTTATGCATTTCTTAATGCTCTTAATGTCTTTCATTTTTTAAAGCACCTTGAATTTCTTTGTGTTGACAGGTGCTATATAAACTTGCCTTGCCTTGCTTTACAGATTGCACATTTACACACAGATTTTTGATCAGTTCACACAAATTACATTGACAAATCCACCCCCACATTTATCAAGCTCTGGAACTACTTTGAAGACCTAGCTGCTAATGCATGAGCTTTGTGCTCTTTGATTTTTACACTGTATTATCTATGAACACATGTCTGCATCTGAATGTGCGATCGGAGGGCAACAGGGGAAATATTTGTGTATCTTTAGAGAGTTCTGGTCTGCACCTGCCCCCCCCCCCCGCACCTGTCTCACTTCCTTAATGTCTCACCTCATCATCGTGGACCAGCTCCTTCTTCACCACCTTCATGGCGTACACCTGCTTGTTCTTCTTTAGCCGAACCAGCAGCACCTTTGCGTAGCTGCCCCGCCCAATCACTCGGATCAGGTCGAAGTCCCCGAGCCCGAGAGCGAGACCAGGGGACAGCTTGATGCCGTCGATTCCATCCACCACCGCTTTGATGTCCTGCAGAGGGCACAGTGCTGTGAGCGCATAGACACTTTCACAATAAATATACAGGATGTTTATGTCGCAGGTAGAACATATTTCTGCAGCTTGTGACAGTTAAAAAAGGAAGGTTTTTTAAAAGAAAAAAGAGAGCAAAAATGTAAAAGTTTGATTCAATAATAATCATTCTATCAAAATCATAATACTTTAATTATCCTGGGGAGAATTGTGTTTTGTGACAGTTGCTCCATTTAACTACAAAATAAAATGAAACACAAATAAAATGAAAATGTTTTTTAAACCTTTACAATGAAGTCAGAATGCGCTATAAGAAGATAACATTTGAAAAAAAACATGATTAAAAAACATTTATACAGCTCTGGAAAAAACGAAGCCCACTATACATGTATGGCAGCCATTCCAGCGTCTGTTGAATTCCATCACAGAGAAATGTTATCAGTAGTTTATAAAATACAATAAACAATAAATATATATATTATTTAGCTCAAAGACATACCTATAAATAGTAAAACTAGAGAAACCGATAATGCTGAAGTAGTCTCTTAATTTTTTCACGAGCTGTATTTTTATTTTAAAACCATGGGAATATCAATGTACATAAACACAATTTGAATTATGAAAGTGTGCAGTGCGTCTCCTCACCTCTGTATCTGCATCTTCGGCTTTATCCACTGTACAGTTGTGTGGTAGAAAAGGTACTGGGAGCAGAAACAGAACATCACTGAGTTATGAACATACATTCACAGTTCAATCTGCACCGAGGGTTAACGGGAGGTTCTTTTTGTGGCCAATAGAGGGAGCTACAGCTCACAGAATGAAGCGAAGCTAGGGAACACAGAAATAGGTCAATCCTCAGAGCATCCCATATTAGGGACCCCCTCTACAGACCCCCGAGAGGTGCACAGTCCCTTTAATAGGATTTACAGCTCAGAGAGAAGCACAGTAGTTAGATAAGAGTTACATTAAGGATGATGTGAGGTGAAGCCAAGAGGCTCTGAAACTTTTGAACAAGTTATCCATTCTGTTTCATTAATCCTCACCTGTACATATCCTGATGTATGTGATATTTGGTGTAAATAGTATCTTACATAGTTCCACAGAGTAATAATGTACTGTCACACCCCTGCAGATCTGTTCATGGCTCTATTTTTGCTCATTTTAAACTCCAGGGAGCTATGTTTTTTAATGTTGCTTGTATGTGTTTTTGAACACAAGGTTAGAGTATCAAGTTAGAGTCAGTTTCCCCAAGATTTAAGAGCTGTCCCGTGTGGGCCACATACAAAAAATATAGAGAGAGCTGGGTCACTGATGGAGGTGAATATTGCCTCATAATTTAAGTTATAAGTTAGCAAAACAAATCAAGTGTAGGTGAATAATGTGCAATACTTTAAAGTGCTTTAAGAAAAGAACAGCCTACATCTCATCCCTCTTTAGGGTTTCATTTATTTTGTTGGCAGCTCATTCCTTAAAACAGAAGCCTCAGATTGCTGATAATAAGAGTAAATATGAAAGTTACATTTCAAGCTGGTAATAGAAATAAGTTACTATTATTATTTTTTCATCAACTAAGATTTGTTAGAAAATGTTTTACATTTTAAATGACTGAATTGATTTGAAAATGGGGCTCATTAATATATTTTAACATCTATTTGAGAAGTACAATATAAGACAAGCATTATACTTTTAGAATTTGTAATGGGCCGATTCAAAATGGCCTGCAGGCCGCATTTGGCCCCCGGGCCGTAGTTTGGACACCCCTGGTCTAACACAAGACAGTTTCACAAAAATAAAGACTGACTTACTTCAACCCTATAAGGTTAGCCCCCCCCCACCCCCAGGCAACCTGTCATCTATATGTTCATACTACGAGCTTACAAGCCGAACAATCACACACTGGCCCTCTACAGTCGCAGAGTGAAATATCCTCACATGTAATAAATATACATGTTTGTATGATGCCGTGTGTAACCAGGTACAAATTCAGATTCAGAATACTTAATGGTCCATTTAATTTGCCTAACATTGAAATGTGTCTTTGGAACTGGCAAATAAAACAACACGACCCATACATAGTACAATACACACAGAGAAATAAGAATAAAGTCCATCTTTAAGTGGCAGCTTAATAAAAGCGCTGAGTGGTTTGTTCTTCCACTGGCTTGTGTCCATTAAAATATCAATTCATTAATTCAAAATAAATATTTCATGTATTTAATGCATATTAGATATATTTTAATATGCTTCAAAATGAGGCGATGAGTTGGTGGCAGAATGTTGTGTGTGTGTGTGTGTGTGTGTGTGTGTATGTGTGTGTGTGTGTGTGTGTGTGTGTGTGTGTGTGTGTGTGTTGTGTGTGTGTGTGTATTGTGTGTGTGTGTGTGTGTGTGTGTGTGTGTGTGTGTGTGTGTGTGTGTGTGTGTGTGTGTGTGTGTGTGTGTGTGTGTGTGTGTGTGTGTGTGTGTGTGTGTGTGTGTGTGTGTGTGTGTGTGTGTGTGTGTGTGTGTGTGTGTGTGTGTGTGTGTGTGTGTGTGTGTGTGTGTGTGTGTGTGTGTCAATGCAGATGGAATAAAGGATTTCTTAGAGTTTCTATTACTCCCTAAGTTGGACATTGCTTGGGAGCTTTGAAAAGAACACTCCTACAGTTACCTGTTTAGTTAGTTCCTGTGATATCTCTCAAAAGATCAAAATCAAAAGCTTGATGCGAGATGTAATTGTGGTTACTACAAACATTTCAAAATAACATAACTATTGGAAGAGGCGTTCTTTAAGTATGGAATTTACATGACAAATAAATCAGAAGTCTCCTTGGATGTGATTTTGCTCAAATCCTCCTCCCTATGTAGATGTATTGTCTCTATATTCACATTGTACATTTTACATTTATATTCTTTATGTATATTATATCCTGTTTTATATTGTGTTAACTTCCATAGTGTTTATTTGTCAAACAGTTTATAGATTCTTTATCTTCATAGTCAACTGTATATCATTTTATTTATTTCTGTGTTACTCTGTAATCGGTTTATTTCTATTTCTATTTTGAGATGTTTCTATTTTACAATAGTTTATTTTTCCTTTTTCATTTCTAACCAGTTTGGGATTAATAAAGTACTCCTTATCTTATTTCACAATAAAGTTCATTACAAACTAATTGACTTTGTGATATATAACAACTACAGCGCATTCCTTTTTGGGTATTTCTCTGAAGTTGATGAGAACAGCCAGCTTGATTCACTGGCGATGTGAGGTGAAGCACTTTGCTTATACATCTTAGACATAAAAAACATTGACCCAGAAACATCGCAGCATTCTAAAGAAGTAGAAGGTCTTACTTCCATCTGTGTCCTCTGTGTCATCTGGCGGAAGGTCCACTTCCTCACTCTTGGCATCTGAAGGCGGCTCCTGTGATGGCATGACTGGATCCTGAACAGAGAACACTCCACTTAAATATCCAGACATAATCCCCAGATATCCACTGAATATCCACCCATGGTTTAAACACCTGGAAGAGTGTAACATATACCATGTTTAAGAGGAAAACTCTATTTGCAGAAAGATTGTATTGCTCAGACGATTACCTTGAGGTCAAATGGAATTATTAGAGGAAGCCTTTGGGTTTGCTCTCACCAAACTTCATTTTGTTTTAAAAGAATGGGAGTTTAAAAGGGACTACTAAGAGGAAAAACAGTAAAAGTACAAAGAAAGAGGAATCTGTGTGGTGCTAAAGTCAGTAGTTTGCTTAATTAAAATGTATTACATGATTTAATGGTTTTAATTCACATGCTTTTTTAAATTTATTGGTCACCTGTTAGTGCTGATTGTTATTGGTTTAACTCCCATTTCATTTCACTTGCTTATATTTCAATTATTTTTTTATATTATATATTTTATTAACTCCCATGTTGTTGTTACAATTGTGTTTATATATGTCTAAACTTTTTTCTTTGCACTATCTACACTGTTTGTGGCTGCAACCTTTGCGTCCACTCATAATGTGCTCCCACCTGGAATAAAATGAGCTTTATCAATACAGTTTTTCAGTCTTCAGTGTGTGAGCTTGATTAGAAAGTTTGCTGAGAGACTGGTTATGTCAGATAGCCTGCTAGCTGCTGGGTTCATGATGAATACTCACCATAAGCCTTTGGCAGGTCTGAGGAATGAGTCTGTGACAGCGCTTATGGACCAGCAGTTTGCAGTTGATACACTTGTAGCCCTGCCTGCCCAGCCCCCATATCCTTTCAGCACAGTGGCCACAGTAGGCTTTCTGCAAGACACACACAGAACACATTAGTCTTTAACACACTCACTGAAACAACCCCTGTCGATGCTCATGCATCATAAGATAAACCTAAGGAATCTACGGGGACCAGCTATGTCATGCTAGCTTGTTGGGAAGGAGGCTAATACATGCTCCTTTTCACAGCTGTCCTCACCTCATCATATTCGATGATATCTTTTTGCATGCAGTATACATGTCTTATTTTCATGCACTCTAAAGATGGCTTCTGCATTCAGGCAGACTGTAGTATGCTTATACTGTATTAGCATACTTTGAGTCTGACTGAGACTCATAAGGAGACCCTCTGTAGTGGGGTCACGAATAGCCTATTCCTAAAAAATGAAATATCAATGAAAGTCTATCTATAACACATGAATCCTTGTCATTCATCACTTGAGCTATCTAACCCCTGGCACATATCCATGTCGGCAAAACTATTTAGCTACAGCTATATGTTAAAATTACAACTATATTAAAGTTGGTATTGAATGCACCATAAAAATTGTGATTTAGGACTTTAGGCCACCCTACATCTTTTTGACGGCCCAGTTTAGTATGCAACTTCATTTATTAATAAGGCATAGGGGGGTCTTTGCTCCGTCTCTTTCAGAATTGATAGACCTCTCGTCTAGACATAATCACATCATAAAACTTCTCAACCTCAGACCACGGAGCGGAGGCATTCTCAGGATTTACAGCTTTCCACAACAAGAGGGCTCGCCATTAAATCGGCACAAAGAGCACGTTTTTGCACATCATGTTACCTTTTATGGTGTTCCCCAGTACTATTGACAACAAATATATTTGCTTTATTATTTTTAGATAAAAGTCAATCACCACATGTGTTAATGAATAATACTACTTAAGTGATATCCCTCACACAGAGGACTATATCATACAGATTATTAGAGAGCACATTAGTACTAAAGAATTTGATAATTGATTTTGATAAACTTTATTTCATTTCTTTGGTATTTTTTTGAAGTGTTCTGTTTGTTGTGCTGACTTTTTTTTCTTCTCTAAAATAACTCTTCCTCTCTCATGTTATCAGCTCTATTTTCTTTGTATGTTTAATTGCAGGTTTGTTTGTCAAACACTTTTACATTTCAAGACGTTCAGCAATCCTGGAATGCACAGACAAAAGGATAAGATCAAACCTATAAATAATAGGCTTTATATTACATTTGAAGTGTAGCAATTGAACAAAACCTTTTATGCTTACTATTTTACCTATAATTATTGGACCTTTAAACATTGTCTTCCAGGAAACACAATCGCCACGACAACTTCTTTTCTTAGATTGTTTATGTTCACACCACCATATACCAAATCAAATACTTTGTATGTGTAAACATACCTGGCAATAAACTGGATTCTGATTCTGATTTACTGATCTGTCGAATAAGGCATTTAAAGGGGCATTTTGACTCTGCTGTTAAGGGTTTGAAAATGTATTATTAGTTGTTATATCACGTTTGAGTCTGTGTAAATGGTGTCATTGAATCCAGTACACACCATACAAACTACACCAATCTGACAATTAGTATGTTCATGTTTTCCTTGATCCTTTTATAAACCATTATGATGTAAACAGAATATCACTTTGTCTGACATATATCTACTACAAAGCACAGACTTTATGAAGTTACATCACATGGTCTCTAGAGCGTTGCCTCTGTCATTGGTTTGTTAGCTGACATTGCTAAATTAGTACTGTTAAGTGTCCCTGGACATCATCCGTCACCGAAATGTCCCCCTGGAGACTCAAAACATGCAGTGTGTGTGTGTGTGTGTGTGTGTGTGTGTGTGTGTGTGTGTGTGTGTGTGTGTGTGTGTGTCTATGTGTGTGTGTGTGTGTGTGTGTGTGTGTGTGTGTGTGTGTGTGTGTGTGTGTGTGTGTGTGTGTGTGTGTGTGTGTGTGTGTGTGTGTGTGCACGCGTGTGTGTGTACCGACAGTATTCATTCATTGGGGTGGATGCTGACGGCGTGAAGAACAAAGAGTCCCAGTCACTGCTCTGTTGCCATGGAAATGCTTCAGCAAGACTTCAAAGGCTTCCGTCAGTCTTTCTCCTCTGACTCTACACAGAGGTGAAGGCGCACATTTAGAAATGAATCGCCAGCTTTAGTCCTGTTCCTTCAGCAGTGTGAGGTGTCGCTGCGTCAGGTTGTGGATGGCTGCAGACACCCCGGAGTCAACTTATTATTAGTGATGCCTTTTATACCTCCAGATATCCAGGCTCAACACTTTTCTTATCCTCACCTTGTTTTCAGATGTCTAAAAGCACAGCAGGAGCTTTGTGATTAACACCTTAGGCTTTGAATATCAAGCCTGTATCTTGCTTATGTTATTTTATTTGAAATCTTGCACATTTTGAGATGCTTAGTTTAATATTCTATTTGTCACAAATAATTTCAATACACGACTAAATGCAGTGGCCAGGGTTGCACTATAGAAAGTCAAAGCTAGCTAGCAACGGAATTAGGTTAAGCTAAGTTCACTTGATGCAATGGATAGTGTTAGTCCCAATCAGGGTTCAGGTTCAGGTTCTTTATTTGTACCCGTAGGTAGATTTAGACAGGGGATCCATCCTGACATACGCTAAACAAACACACAGACAACAGACACATCTCTAATAAAAGGAATAACAAAAGTACACCCTGCTCCATCACATCCAAAAACATTTAAAAAACACACTAGTACAAACATGGACATTCAAAATGTATAAATAAATAAATAGGCATCTGTGTGACGCTCATATAATTTGTGCCATAGCTGCTGGTTTTACTCTTTGGGACAACTAACCTCCGGACCCAAGGAAGAAGCTTAAATTCTGAGGGTGGGAGTCATCATCTAATATGGAGCTGGGTAACCGCTGTAACTGAGGACAGGGTCTCCAGGTTTAGCTGTGGCTCACCAACCAGTCTGCTGCACCACTGCTCTTTAAAGTCAGGTTATCGGACCATGACATTAATGGAAAAGACAGAATTGATTCGATAAAAGAACAATAAAACATGATCATCAGGGTTTAGTCAAAGGCTGATGCATGAATGATACTAGCAAGAAGCTATCGTTTAGCTGCCTAGAACAGTCATTACGGTGTAATCTTCATACATCCTTTGTTTCTACCATCTATTTGGTTGCAGCCTATTCAGCTTAATGCTAACATTAGCATTCTAAAATGCTGACAGCGACTTTGTAAAATGTTCACCTCCTAACTTTACACTGCTATTCGACTTAATTCAAGTTCAACCCACCGTATTTGGTCTTTAACCAAAGCACTGAACTGATGTTGATGGCTCTATGGGAAAGCTAATCTACAGTGATCCTCTGTGGACCTTTAATATCAGAACAGTAGTCCATACTAACCAATCTGACAAAGTCTTGACCAACAAACCGTAAGACATTGCCAGACAAATCTAGGAGCCACGATCCGAGCCACTGTAGTCCTCTGGGGAATGTGCTTCAAAATACTAGATAGGTAACAGAACAACCAACATTCAATCAATATTATACTGTATTGATTCACTGATCGATTTAAAGGCAAATGTAAATGTATATTTAATTCAATATAGGTTAAAAAGAGTCAACACCCTTTTGTTAACTCTACTAGCGATCATGTAAATTATAAGTTGTGAATAGCAGATACTGGCGCTTACACTTAATAACTTCTTTATGCTGTTGTTTGCTGCTACCCGGCAAGATGAACATATAGACACGCGGCTTCTGACAGAAAAAAAAACTAGTTGAATGAGCTTATCCAAGACAGCCATGTTGTTGCATCACCAAAAGATTATATTTTTATTTGTATGTAAATACAGGGGAAATAATGTTGATCTATTAAGGTGTGGTGACATGTTGCTGACTTGTGTTTGGGATGTTGCGCTTGCACAGCCTCTTTGTCAACATTTGTATTAGACACTATTTGAAAAGAAAATAGTAATTTGTGTGATTATTTCCTTTGGTCAAACGCAACCGACTGGAACTGGAATGAGCAGGTTTACGTATTAACACATATTTAATTACCTTTTACTATTACAGTTTTTCTCAATTGCTAAATGCAGAGGCGGCTGGCCCATAGGGGGCGCTGGGGCTCTGCCCCACCAGCTGTTGAGGGGAAAAAATATTTTTTGCATATTTTTTTTTAAATCAATGTCAGTTTTACTTAATAGTGTGTGTGCCTACATGCAATTTAAATCATTTAAACAACATTTCCACCAACTAACACTCATTAAACAGTGAATTTCCACTGACAGACAGTGTATCATTCTCTCATGGGGCGATCGGCAAAGTGCCCCTGACCGGCAGCTAAACAGCCAATCCGGTTATGGTTGCTAGGGGGAAATTATGAATAATTGGCCTATCAACGTCGCCAAATTTAACGGCGGTGGGGCGCTGGAAATTTAGCCCCAACTGCTACGTAAAATGCGTGAAGGTTTAGGATTGCTGTAGCTACATAAGGAGCCAGCGATAGTTTTTTTTCGTAGTGCGACTCCCAGACTCTGTCCTACGCTACGTGGGGAAAAAATACGCGCGACGACGAAGAGAGATGATGGCGATGTAATATGTAATAATATTATAGTATGTAATTGTAATATAGTTGTGGAGAATGCTTTGTTGTTTCCCTCAGGCTGTGACATGCAATGACAACTGTATGGCACTGATGCTGTTTTCTCCAAGTAAATGCATTTTTCCTTGAGAGAGGGTATTAAAATAATCTGTTTAAGTAAATTTTTTTGAAAATAACTTGGTTCTAAATTCTTTGTATATGTTACATTTTAATAGGAAAGTTCTGTTTCATTCTCTCTTCTCAACCCACACTCACTCATTCACTCACTCACTGTTGATTTGTATAGATTCAGCTGAAATCATACCCTTGTTGTTAATTTATCCCTTGATTGTATTGTATAGTATTTGATAGCATGAAGTCTAATATAGCTGTAAATTGTTACTTTTTCTGTGAAGCTGGAAACTGTGAAATTAAATTATTATTGCGGAACTGTAGTCATTTTCCGACTGTTCATTTGAATGCTTATGCTAGATTAGGCAGGGAAATCTGTTGGCACACTAGCCCCACCAAGATTTTTTTTCACCAGCCGCCACTGGCTAAATGCAATATTTAAAACAGGGTTCATTTCCTCAAAACACTTATCACAATTCACGAACCACACACTACAATTGCAAAACACATCTTACAGTATATCCTGCGAAATGAAGCAATACAATCAAAACAAACGTAAACACGTTTAAATAGTAAAGGACAATTGCGTAAACATGTCTAAAGGGTAATCAGGAAAATAAAGGAGCATATGAGTTAAAGGTCTCCTATTATGCTATATTTCAACAATATATTGTAGGGCCATATCTATACAAAATAGTGTTTTGCTATAAATACCAAACAGATCCCCCATTTTAGCATGCCTCATCCCCCTCTATTTCAGCCCTGTTCCTGAAGTGCTGATTCTGTGACTGTAGCTTTAAATGAACTAGCTGCTGCTGGCCACGCCCCTTTGAGCTGCTGCCCCGCCATTTGGAGCATCATGATCTCTCCTCTGAAGAGAGAGTTTTCTACCGGGAGAAACTCAGCTAAAAGCTGCCGTGATTAAACACCATATTATGTTCAAAACCACATCCAGCATTATTTCTGAAACACTTCTCAGTGTTTACCTCTAGAACAGAGACATTATATGTATTATATTTACAACAACTCTAAGTCCCTCCTGCAGACATCCTGCTGAACACACACACACACAGAGGGGCTGCGGAGGGGCATTCAGCTCGCGACTGTATATTGCAGACGATAGGTTGAGACGTGTCACGTGGGCGGGACGTTGACAGGAGTTCAATGTAAAGCCAGCCCACATTTAGATTATGACGTCATATCGGCAGCAAATCTGGATCAGCTCGTTTGTACCCCCGTTTTTAGAGATGTGGGTAAGGAGGAAAAGAGAGAGGGTTGTATTTTCTGACACTTTGTGAGTCTCCTTACACACCGGGGACACATAGTTATTTATAAAAGACATCAAAAAGTGCATTTTGCATATGAGGGGACCTTTAAGTCATTGAAGGGGTATTGCACTTCAGACTGTAGGTTTAACAGCCTGGTGGCCCAGGGGTAATGATATTATAACAATCCCAGTCTGCTCCACTCTGCGATTATATGAACTGCAGGATGAACCATATAAACATATCAGGAGCACAGCCTGATTAAGCAGCAATGATATAATTTAAACATTGTACTTTGACTGTCACACTTCACCCCACAGCAGTCAGCAGACTGAAACCAGTGCAGATATGGACTGCAACCTGCCTTTCACAGCACATGTCATGCTGAAGTGCATCTGGCTGTGAAGGGTCCAGCAGCATCCTGCAGCTCGGGAATAAAGGGATGAGTAAAAAAAAGCTTTCATCGATTGCCAGTCCTCCCTGCAGCCCGGCAGACAGATCATATGAGTGCCTGGAAACTGACAGCATGATGTGCCGGGAAATGATCTGCTGTCTGCTTCACCTCTGAGTAAGAAACGTATCAGAACAGACTCACCAACAATGCCTGCATCAATCCAAGCGGTCAGGCCACAAAGGTGCAATAAAAATATCTATCACATTTATTAGCATCACAACCTGATGCAGCATCCATGGATCAAAGACAGGCTAATCTATTTGGTGTAAACCCATTGCTGGCCCCACCTGCTGTGACCCCCTGCTGGGGATGGAAAGGTAAAAGCTGTCCAGCACTGACAGAAAGAGGCAACAACTTTCCCCTCACTCAACAGCATCATCAAAGTGGTTGCAGTCCAATTGTCTTTTGACAGCCGTTGACAGGCTCTTAGAATTCTCTATATGATAGGAAAGAAGTTGTATTGCTTCCTTTCCTATGTCCTTAAGAGTAGGATACACCAGACCATCCTTTATGAAAGAAAAGGACATCATGCTGTCCCATACTGTCCTCCTTGCAACATTTAAAGTGACGCATCGCTCAGCAGACATCAGAAACCTCTGTTACCCAGTCAAAATGCAATCAGATTCTCTTAGCGCGGCAGTTGTCTCTCTCTAAACCCTGATGAATTCTCTTTCATCTTTCCTAACCCTTGAATGATGTTTTTCATGTAAAAGATAAAAGACCAGTTTTTTGACTATTTGACAGCAGCCAAAGTGAGTGCAAGGGGTCAGAGGAGGCTAGCCTAACCTGGTCTGTATTGGTTATGAATGTGGTTTAAATATTGTACGCCTGCAAGGGAAGATCAGCTCTGTATGGCTTGTCAATTAATGTACAATAGTAGAGACTAAGCTGATCACTAATAGATTTGAACTGTTGGGACATTTGTAACTCTGGTTCCTATCAATGTACCAAGTGTCGTTAATAAAAATATAAACAAATTAATTTAAAGAAGAGGCTAGCCTAGAGAGTTCCAGGACAAGATTGGGACCAGATTGTTGCTTATTTGTAATTGCAATAATTTTCAAGTTTATTCCGGTCCGGACAGCTCTTGTCAGTGACCACATTCCCTCTCAGTCGCCTGCTATAACTAGCATGACTTTTTTAATTGGATTTCCTGTCTACTACCACGAGAGGCTGGTGTGTCAGTCACATCCCTAATGGATCGCTTGTGAAGGCAAACAGCCAGCATTGACGGCTTGATTCTGCCTCATCACATGAAAAACAGGAGCTAAAGACACCCCATTATGTGTAATGAGAGGCAGCTTTCTGCACTGCAACATCGAGGGGGGGGGGGGGGGGGGCAGACATGTAGAGTCTGAGAGAAAGGAGAGGGATGGAGTGAGAATAGGGAGGAGAAACCTGACCTACTTCTCCTTGGCTTATTTATATGCTGAGGACAACATTGTGAACCAACCAGAAGCCTGGAAGCTGGCATAGCAACAACGGTCAGAGAAACCCCAGACTGAAAAACAACTGGTTCATTTTGTGAACACTAAATCATCTATTTATAATAAAACTATATCCATGGAAATCTAAGACAAATCACATCCCTATGTGCTAGAATGTACATATGGATTAGAAAACATTTTCTGAAATATTTTAACAATCAAATCAAACAGATAAACATTTTTCAAAATAATCATTTACATTTAGTTTAAATGATTTTAATCCATTTGTATACAATCTCTGAGACTTGTCAAGTAAATGATTTTCCAAGTTTTCCATGGTTCTGTTTTGGCAACTTAGAGCACATGATTATGGTTAAGTAAAATAATGGGCTTGATTACGTAATAAAGAAAACGTAATGCTGACTTGATGCAGGAACATCTGTCAATATTTACCCAAAACCATTATCTTATCCTCAGGAAAATATTTCAACATTCTGGGAAAAAAGACACACAATATTCATTTACTTTTTTTTTTAGAGAGAGAGAGATGAAAGATGGATGTCAACCTCATGTCTTTTTGTTAAAAAGGTAGTTGGAGTCGGCACATGATTAGCCTAGCTCAGATTGAAAAGTCTGAAAGTAATGTTCTGGTAACTAACCTGGCACTGTCTACTGTGGGGTCAAATTACTCTAGCCCACACCTCTACAGCTCACTTAATATTATTAGTTTATTCCGTGCACAAACAGAAATATAGAAAATGAGTATGTATTGCCAGTATTTTTTGGTAAACAACAGTAGGGGCAACATGGTAAAGCTTCCTGAATCTTGTTCTCTCCAGGAAGTTGAAGGTAAAGAGGTAGGGTTAGGTTGTCAGGTTTATGGTTACTAGAGTCCAGAAATGTATTCGATTTAGTTGGAATTAATAAGGAAGTTATAAGAAAGTAACTATCCTTTGACTCTCATCATGACAGAAGACATCATCATAGCTAGCAAGTTCACTATTTGGGAAAGGTTCTTTGACACTTCAAGCCAACAGTGTGTGCCGTGTGTGAGCTGAGGATGTAAAGTCAACAACAAATTATAAAACAAATGTTTTAGAAAAAAGGATGAATAAAAATAGATAAATTGAAACTCATTGGTTAGCATGCTCAGTCATGCTACATCAAACAGCTAGCTAACAAAAACTAGCCGGATCCGTTTACAAGTTATATAATGGGTACTTTGCTTTAGGCTACTCTAGTTACCTGAAATACCATTCAAAATATAAAACATATTCTGGTTTTGAATTTTCCTGAAAGCATGTAGTCTTTTGGCTCAGAGAGTGCAGTATTATGGGATGCACATGTTCTGGGATGCTTGCAAGTGATCTGTACATAGGATGGAATAGGGCTACTGAATGCAGTGCAGGGTTACAACTCAAATAAATAGACTTTTAACCAAAACATGCCAGAAGACATAGTATTAAAGTGTGCAAAAACATTCCAGATGTCTGAATATTAACGTCCCGTAGGACATTTTCTGAGACTTTGCAACAAAAGTCAGGTGTGATACCATCATGCCTTTACAGACACCAACCAACTGAATTTATATAATACTGTTGAAAGAGTTTAAACTCTTTCAACAGTATCATTTTAAACAACCTAACAATTCAGGATGCACATTTCTCCACAGTCAACCCCGAACCACATCTGCCAAAAGTATTGCCAAATAATTTAAACAAGGCAGGAATGACGTTTAGAAAGAAATATTTAGTTGTTAAGCAAACAAGTATGTATTTCTGTTCCTCTGAACTGGAGTTAGGGCTTAGAGTAAACAGCATAAATGACCAGAGCAGCAGTCCAGCCATTAGCCCTAATGCACCTACTGTCTATCTCTTATATTGAATAAGCCCGGCTACATCAGTAGTAATGGCCACTTCAAGTTTGGAGTAAAGTGATGAGTTAGCAAGATAACGCTTCACTGGGTTGATCCACTCTCATGGCCTAGCTTCAGTGAAGGTGATACTCAGAGGATATAAAGGGAATGAATCTTCTTTAAAGGTATGGAACCAACTGACAGGATGTATTAGCGTAAGCGTAGAACTAAATGCTGCACTTTCACATTAAAAAGAAACATTTTCTCAGATAACATGATATAACCTCGCTAAAGGAGAGGCTTCAACGCCGAGGTACAGCAGTTCAACCTGAACTCTTTCACAGGAAACACATAAAGGCCTGGTTGAAATAGCATTAATGTATTTCTCCTGCGTGTCAGAGTGGCACATCTGCATTTCTCAATAAGAACACTCCAACATTTTAGGATCAAGTAGGGCTTTATCAGGAAAATGGTTGCAGCCCACACATGCGGGTACCTGTGTGTATGTGTGTGTGCGTGCGTGCGTGCGTGCGTGCGTGCGTGCGTGCGTGCGTGCGTGCGTGCGTGGCATGTAGCTGAAATAGAACAACTGTCACACAAGCCATAACTAGGACACCATGAAATATGCACCAATATCCAGATAGCGAATGGCTGCAGCGTGGACCGCATTACCTGATATATATTATTTAACTGCAACTTAACTTCCAAATTCAAGAAAGAGCTTTCATGCTCAAGCCCTATTCTCTTTAATAAACCTACAGAAGTCTGGGGTCCGACTTTGATTCAAAGCCAATATCAGATTTGTTCAGAGCTTGGTATTGGATTGAGTTTGGCGTTTTCCTGTGTCAAAGCTAATATCAATTCCAAACAGAAACGTGTGATATCAATGCAGGATGTGTTAGCTCTTACAGATATAACAACCCTAAAATCAGCTGCTGCTACCAGATACTAACTGCCTCTGTACGGACTGAAATTGACGCTGATTGCACAGATATGGTGTGACCAGTGGTGGTAGAAGTACTCAGATCTTAAACTTAAGTAAAGGTAGCAGCAGTTATTTGTAAAAATAGTAAGTAGAAGTCCTTAACAAAAGTATTGGCTTCAAAATATACTTAAGTACTAAAAGTAAAATGACTCCTTATGTGCGATGGCCCATTTAAGAATTAATTTATATGATTATTGATGCATTAATGTGTTCATCACAGCTGGTACATTTGGAGCTCATTGTATGTACTTTGTAAACAGCTTCTCCATATATAACCTACAATTAAATGTTAATTTTTACTTATTAGTTGATTTATATTCTATTTTAAACTGATTCAATGATCTGAAGCATCTGAAATCTGCCAAATGATGTATTGAAGAATAAAGTACAAGATTGGCTGCAACATGTAGTAAAGTAGAAGTATTCAGTAGCATAACATTAAAATACTCAAGCAAAAATGTATAGTACCTTAATATTGTACTGAAGTACGTTCTTACATTCGACCGATGGTTATCACACACTACGCCTTTTTATCTTGCTCTTAGAAAGTCCAATTGTTCAAATTATTTCTATTGGTCACATTGAATTTAAAAGCTTCAAACATCCTGAAAAGTCTTTAGAATTGTGACACTACCCTGAAAAAACTGAACCGTTGACTTTGATTAAGTGTATTGTGTCAAAAAATGAGGTTAGTTGAAAGCAATTATATTAAGTTGAACCTGATGTTTTTTTATTTCACTTCATAATATTGCTTTCACCTAACCTAATACACTTGTGTGAAATCTGTTGACATAATCTCTTTAATGAAAATGAAAGCGGAGTACAAACTGCTCCTTATGAGACAACCAGGACCTACTATCATTGAATAAAGACTCATAACTGAAGTGATGAAGCATGGTTCACGCATCACTCCTCCAGTTGGGAATATGTATCAGAAGGATTTGAAGACACTCACCCTGTTAAAGCGCTTGGCCTGGAAGAGGTGTCCGTTGACTCGATAGAGTTTCCTCCATCTTCTGGCCCCGCGGCGATAGATCGATTCTAGAAGAGAGAGGAAACGGTTGTAAAGTAGCAGCATGGTGAGGGGCTGATGGGAAATATGTGAGCTGAACAATGGGTGAGCAAGATGAGTGATAGAGAAGAGGGAAAGCTGAAGGAGAGGTCCTTGCTTCTCCAGTAGTCTGAGTTCAAATGAGAGGAAGACACACATCAGGTTTCTCTACGATGTGCACGCAAGCTCGCACACACACCCAGAGTGCCTGTCTCTCGGCTTTCCCTTCATCTTCCTTCCCTAGCTTCTTCCTCTCCTCAAAACTTCCATCCTTTCTTTTCTTTCACTTCTGGTGATCATTGGACTCATTAGTGCTCCATAATACATTTTATTCAGATGAGACCATCAAGGTGTAGCTATTTATAACAGGATCATAGTCAGCTATTATTAAACTGCAGGGCATAAACATGCGCCGGCAGGCTGCTGAAAATTCTCTCTTCATATCAGACGATGATTTTAAATAAAATTTCTAACAGAGAAACTCAGCTAAACGCTGCCGTGATTAAACACCATATTAAGTTCCAAACCACATCCAGCATTATTTCTGAAACACTTCTCAGTGTTTACCACTAGAACAGAGACATTATATGTATTATATACACAACAACTCTAAGTCCCCCCTGCAGACATCCTGCTGAACACACAGACACACAGAGGTGCTGCGGAGGGGATTCAGCTCGAGACTGAATATGGGGGACGATAGGTTGGGACGTGTCACGTGGGCGGGACGTTGCCAGGAGTTCATTGTAAAGCCAGCCCACATTTCAGTCATTACGTTATAACGGCAACAAATCTGGATCAGCTCGTTTGTACCCCCGTTTTTACAGATGTGGGTAAGAAGGAAAAGAGAGAGGGTTGTATTTTCTGACACTTTGTGAGTCTCCTTACACACCGGGGACACATAGTTATGATAGTTAGTTAAGACATCAAAAAGTGCATTTTGCATTATAGGGGACCTATCTAGGATTTGCATATGTTGCTCTTCAGAGCTGTGAATGGGTTAGAACCTGTGCTAACAGCTGTGGATTTGCCTCCCTGGGTTTAGTCATCGAATGCTGCGCGCAGTTTTCTCTGCCTGGTGCAAGGTTTGAGTCCTGAATTACAAGTGGATGTTGAGAATCTGAGGAAGTACACACAAACACATCCGAGCAAGTGTAAAATTTAGAAATGTCAATTTGTTGTTATAAAACTCATCTTTAGTGAAAAAATGTACGATTCATAAAGGATCCTAGGAAACTAGTTTAGAAGCCATGTTTTTGTGTTGCATTACATTTTAGGATATGTCACCTGGCAAATGTCACAAAGTTAGAGATAACATACCTATATATTAATGTTCTCCTAACGTAATGATTTGGCTTATTTGAGGTTTGTTTGCCTGTTGCTTTTAAAACATACTACCAGCAAATGACTGCAGTGTATACAGATAATGTTAGTTTGAGCTAATAACAGAAACATGACCGCCCCACAACAGAATGAGTGACTTCATGACCCAGCTCTTAACACAAAATGGCTAAACAACAATGACTAGAATTTCAATATGAAACATGCCGGCCCACAATCTAATCCATGTCAGAGGGTATAATGAACAAAGTGTACAACCATCACGCATCATGTCTGCTGCTCCTATAAATAAGTCATGGTTCAATCATCTACCAGTGTGCGGATCATCACTTTAGTCATCACTGCAGGAAATTATTATAGGCAACCATTATATTTCTATTAGCAGCAGAACATTTGGATTTCAGGGTCTTACATTAGGCAGAACTTAAAAAAGAAACTGCACTTTCCGAGAGCGAGCAGTACTCTACGTAACGGACAAGTGAGGAAAACAGCTGGAACAGGAATGGAATAACTGCCAAATAATGTTGTTTATAGGAGAACTGAAGTAATTGATAACAGTCTAAATAACATTTTTGGATTCATCTGACACTAAAACTAGTCCCAAACAAATGCCCTTTTTCCTCCTGTGTGAGTTTAGTCTTTAGAAACGATAGCGATAACCTTTTTAATGAAATAAGATCACATATTCGTGAGGTGTTTCTTAAGAGTGAAGTCTGCAGTATGGAGCAGTGGGGTTGGAACTGAGAATCACACACAGGGTAGGGAAGTGGGACAGCATTGAAAGACATACTAACACACGCTGAGTTTCATGGGAAAATGTTTGCACGATATGTACAGTCTCCCAGCCCATGCTGAGATTACCCGGGTGACATCATTTAAATAGGGTGGTGCAGAAATGAGTCCTAAAAAACGGAAATGAGTTAGCATTTCATGTTCTCTTCAAGCATCTGATATCCACCAGTAAATATCAAATGCTTCTAACAAACAGTAGGCTACTTGCCAAAAAAGTGGCTATATGATAGTGCTAAACGTCATCACGCTGAACGTTAGCCGCCTTTAGTTTAGCGGTGGTGATGCGACTGTGACAAAGTTTATAGCCTGGCTTGAGCTTCTTACTCTTGGTGATTTACGCATAAAAAATCATAAAGTGTTGTTGAAAGTTGAATGTTACTCATTACGCCACCGACCGGCTCAAACAACGTCCTGCTTGAACCATATAAATGTTGTCAGTTGCCAGTGGCGCAGACCCCCCCACCACCGCAGCATGTAGTGGACTGGTTTCCCTTCTGACTCCCACTCATTATCCCCCCCCCATGTCTGTGCTGGTTCTCCAGTCTGGTTGGTTGCTTCAGTTATGGGTGCGGTTTTGATATCCTTCTCCACTCACCCATCTTTTGCCTCTGTTGCTATGGTAGCCACAGCCCACCATAAACCAGCTATTGTTAGTTAGCTCAGGAGAACAGTGTCTGCAAGTTAACATTGCATTTTAACAAGCAAACCCCCCCTTCCCCTTGTCTGAAAAATGATTCTGCTGTTCATCTCTTCAGCTGTGGGTGCAGAGCTGTGTCCAACTGTTCATGCCATGGGGGGAACAGCTACTGGGATCATATTCTTATAAATAAGATGTTAATCTATTTTTCTATCACCATCCTTTGCTCCTGTCTAATCAATTTTAATCTGAGATGCGTTTTGTACCATTGTTTTCCCTTGTAATCGGTCTGTTTTTATCCTATTTTAAAACTATTTAGATAGGTTTAGTTTTTAGGTTATTTGATTAGATGTTTTTAAGCTTGTAAATGTTTCTGTATGATCAGGTTTGGGGAGAAATGGATTACATGTAACTGGATGACGTTATAAGGATACCACAAAAAAGTGACTGTATTGACTTACGGTTACATAAAAACGATTTAATTTAATTCATTTGATTACATTACTGTTACTTTTCCTGCATTGTTTTTGGGTTGTAAAGGATCAGATGTTCTCTCCTCTGTCAGCTGTTGTGATCTGTAGGCTAATACTTTCAGTGAATCTATACGCCTACTGCCTGAATCTGCTTTATGGTTTCATTTTCTTTGGTTCATTGGTTCTGTTTTTAATTCAGCAGGTGAACCTAGATGAACTCTAATGCAAATGTTTCAGGTTATAATACATTTATACTTTGATACTTAGATTCAATTATTAGACTTTAGTTACTGGTTACATTTCTTTTACAGGTAACTGATAATTGTAAGGCAATTCATTTTAAACTCCAAATCTAGATGTGATGTTGAGAATGCTTTTTTTCTCAGTACATGGCCCCTATGCCAAAGCCTTGGGCAGGTCATCCCATTTCACATTCACACATTCACATTTTTTCTTATGACTATTTTTAACTTTTGGTAAATAAATAAATTAAATAGATTTTTTTTTGGCAAGCAGTAGGACTTGCTGAGCAAAAATGTTGCTCCTGCTAATCTGTGTATGCAAATAGGCCATCAGAGAAGCTTTTAACCAGACACTTGAGGTTGAGGATTACCAGGCAATGCTACAGCCAAACCCCCGTCAGAATGCTACAGAGGTGTAAAGCCACAAAGGAAACACTGCGACTCCTCCACTGTCCACTCTATACTTCCCGTCTGTTCTGCATGCTGATGAAAGCCTTAGTGATTCCAGTATCTTTCTATCTGTCTCTGTCAGGGTGGAGATCAGAGGAGACGAGCAGAGGACCGACACAAAGAGATTGTGCTCTTTGGGGTCTCCTCTTGTGAATTCCCTCTAATCCTGTTAACGCAAGGCCTCTAAAGGAAAGTGCCTTGGAGAATCACTGCGCTGTGTTTCTATGGTTACCCATCATTCCTTCCCCCATGCCCATATTAGTGGGAGAGCGGGGAGACATAATGTGCCACTGAGAAATTTTGTGCGAGGAAGGTGAACCTACACATCATGTCAGCATTCCTCTGTGCCCACATCAGAGGCATGTGATTAAATCATTCATGCAAACAGAAGCATTCACTAAGTGGAAAATTGCAGCGCGTCGCATTGTGTCTTTAATCAGTGTGATACAGAAGGATTTAAATTCCTGAGGCAATTATTCCTTTTCTGTTTTGATCTGACATATAGGCTCTACTCATCAGTCTCTGTGTTTAAATGATAAGTATTCCATCATATTACATGGCAGAGTTAAATTCTGGATTCTGATTGTTCAATTTTGACATTCCAGAGGTGCTTTATTTTTCACTAACAGACCGTTGCTAAGAAGATGTGCAGCCATATCTGGAATACTTCTGGAATATTCTTTTTAATATTTGTGGAGAGGACAACACTTTGGATTCATGATGGCTGAACTTTCCCCAGTAGAGAAAAGAAAAAACGGCACAAGAGAAGGAGAAAGGTTAAAGGACAGAGTGCTGGACATCAGAGTAAACAATAGAAGAAGACAGACAGGAAGTAAACACTAACAGGAACACAGTATGGTCTCTGCAGTGTTTAAAGACTGGTTCATGGAAAAGAAAATGTGAACAGACTTGAACAGTTACAGAATACCTCGATCAGAGCTGCCGTCATTTTAAGTTACATTGCTGTTTAAGTTTAGCTTCATAGAATAAACCCAGTTTTAAATAACAACAGCAGCCCGACTACACTCCTGGCCTCGGGTGCACTGGGAGTCATTTTGGGATGAGCTTGGGGGGTGTGCTCAGTGTGAATTCACACCACTCATTAGAGCAGGGGTGTCCAAACTACGGCCCGTGGGCCGTTAATTGGCCCTCAGCAAATGCTAAAAGTATAATGGAATCTTTATTGTTGTTATTGTAAATATTTTTCTCTCTTTTTGCACTATTTTATTTATCTTATTTGCACCATGTATGTTGAGTTGTTGGAGGAGCATGGGATATAAGATTTTCATTGCCAACATATACGTTGTATATGCTGTGCATATGACCAATAAAACCTTGAAACCTTGAAACCTCTAATGAGGTGCCCATGCCTTTGTATCTCTTTCTGTATGTGGCCCTCACAGAAAAAAGTTTGGACACCCCCTGCATTAGAGAGTTGCTGCAGTGGAAGTGACAGATGTATAAAGCACCAAAGGCATGCAGTGCCGCTAATGATAAATCTGAGGTGAACAGTTGAAATACGAGCACAGATGAGCAATACTACAGTCTATACTACTATAAGTGCATTCACTGCATTCAAATTTGTACTCAAGTAGAAGGTTAAAGATGACCATCGAAATATACTTAAAGTAACTAAGTAAAGTATTAATCTTGCACATTCAAGCACAATATATCATTTAAATGATGGTATGATAACTATTGGTGCAATAATCTCTTCATCACTTCAATGTTGTAGTTGGTAAAAGTGGGATGTATTTGAATTGCTTTATATAAAACTGGGTAACTTAACTTATAATGATTTATCAGTTGATTTAAATTGTGTATATTTGTATTATAATTGAAATGTTTAAAGAAGCTAGTGAGTAACTGTACTTAGTAACAATCCACCACAGCAAATGAAGCAAGATTGTTGTCATGATGATTTCTTCCAATTGCCATTTTGCTGTGACTCATCATCATGATATTGTAAATATTGTTAAAGTATAGAACCAGTCAACAAACAACACAGCTACAGATAAATACATCCGTGTGACTCCCTGTTGTTTCACATTGTACCCCTCCTAATCAGATATTAATCCACACAGATAAAGATGTTCTAGCTTCAGGGGGCAGATCTGTTCGTGTTTACATCTTGTTAGGATCCTCCTCCCAGCCTGAAAGCGAACCAGAAACACTGCGTACTCCTACCTGCGCCTGCGCCTGCAACACACAACTCGCTCTAGACTGGCAGACCTTCACAAAGCTGACCTATTACAACATGTCCCTGTGGATAACCAGGAGGACTGCACTGCCCCATTTATCTGCGTCCAACCAGAGTGAGAAAGACGCAGACTGAAGTAGCCACAACAGACAAATGAAAAACACAATACTACACCTCCGGATGCAAAGGCCAGCGCACACAGTCCTGCCATGGTGTGGGTGGAAGGTGTGAAGAGCATCAGACGGCTGGCTGCTGTTGCACTGTGGCATGTGTAGGGAGTCACTAAGCAGGAGAACAGGGTGGTACTGCCAAATCTCTCCAGGACAGGACATTTACGAGGGCTTGACTCATTTCCAGACATTGTTCCTCTGGCTCACAGGAAAGTAACAGCAAGTTGCTACCCACTACACATGCCCCTCCCTCAAACACCCTTCAAAAGAAAGCACAGGGCTCTCATACTGAGAATACACTGTACTGTGTGTTCAACCCTCCTGTCCGGTCTGTTTAACTGCTCTTACATTAACACTAAAACCATTCGTTATCATTACATTTTGTTTAACACACTCTTAATCTGTGAACAACGTCTCAGACTAATGTTTCACATAAATGACTGCAGTGAACATACAAAGAATACACACTGGAAGTGTATTCCAAAATGAACATTTGGGCTATGTGTGGGTGTGTACTATCTGATGGAATAACATGAGGGTTACCCATTCATTTTATATGGCAGTCATTTTCATTTTTTGGGCCGCGTTAGTCTGCCTGTGTATATGGTTCCAAGCTGGATCGTACCTTGGTCCTCCGCATGGGAAGTCCTGATAAATGGGCCACCAGCTCTACTAGAATAGCTATACAGCGGCCCAATGGCTGTCATTTTTTACCAGGAACATGACTGAACCACTCAAAATTCAACCAAAATCAGCAGTTTAGAAAGTTCAAATGCCTACTGGCGAGGATATCAGAAGGCCTTGCAGCAATCAAATGCAAACACAATATTTATTGATGAAAGTAGCAAATCTGTCAGATTTGACCCGAACAGGACAGGAGGGTTAATGAGTTCTTAGGGAATCAGCAGCATTGAGCCGTGTGTTACTGATTGTATTTGTCAATAAAAAATACAGTCAAAGTTCCTATCAGGGTTTAAGGAACTTTGTGCCAAGTGATTTTCTGGACATTTCCGAAGAAGCTTAGATCAATGAAAGAGCTCTGAAGCATTTTTAGACAGAATTAGACCTCAGTGATAGGGGATGCTCAACAATGGCATGACTAACCGCTTAGTTTGACTTCTAATTAAAGCTTTTTCTTTTTAATGAGCATGTTCCAGATAAACAGGGAGAGAACGGTCATTTCAATTGCATGAAATTACAAAAGTCAGCCAAATTTCCAAGTTGGGATTACTAGCATTTTTATCCGGATTCAGGAGTCATATGAATCCCTATAAGGATAGGGCTTTCTGGAAGAGATGTGTGTGTGTGTGCGTGTGTGCGTGTGTGTGTGTGTGTGTGTTTGTGTGTGTCACAAGTCAGTGTCAAATATTGATGAGTCAGCCACACGGCAACCAGTCTATCACTGTGTCACCCCCGCATCCATATCAGCCCAGTGAGAGCTGAGGAGGTGGGAACACACACTGAAACACGCTTGGCTACATACAGTATCAACTCATTTCTGAGGCCGGTATCATCGGATACAGACGGATCAAATGTTACAATGCACACTGCATCTCACATTCCCTCTGACCAGCACAGTGGTTCTGCTTTTTTGTATATAACTCGTATTGTTGGAGACATATAGTCAAATATCTGGTGTGTGTGTGTGTGTGTGTGTGTGTGTGTGTGTGTGTGTGTGTGTGTGTGTGTGTGTGTGTGTGTGTGTGTGTGTGTGTGTGTGTGTGTGTGTGTGTGTGTGTGTGTGTGTGTGTAAAATCAGTGACTCTATCACACACACACACACACACACACACACATCAAACACTATATTATTAAACATGAATTTGAGTAAGCATGAGTCTGCTGCTTTAAGATATATTAACGTACTATTTTAGATTTTTAGATGATCTTGTTTTTTAAACACAGGAAATGCTCTTGCACTTGCACCAAATAAAGGCTGGGCACTGATTTCACATCCAAACATTGGTGGAAACATTAATGTGCACTTGAAAGCATGATTACTTTATAAATGAGCCTTTTTAACAATTTTCCTACATTTTATAGACAAAACAACAAGTCAAAAAAACTATAACAATTAATCAACTATGTTTAATGTCATTAATGTCGCTCGCATGTTTGCTAGGCTTTGGAAGTTTGTTGTATTCTCTTATTCCAATGTGCATGTCTTTCAAATATAATGTGTAATATAATAACAACAGGCACCTACTGTACAGTGCAGTTCATATTGAAAGTACCAAGTCCCAGAATTGTATTTTTAATTCCGAAATACTAAGCATGTTTTAATTTGTTATACTCTTGTGTTATGTCTATTTCTATATTTTGATATATAATATTTCTCCCTTTTTTCAATATCTGCTCTATATTTTACATGTAAACTGTGTTTCTGTTTCCATTCTTCTATACCAATGCAAATTCCCAATTCCTATGATATCAATTTTCAAGTAGCTCATTTGCATGAACGCAGCCGTGAACAGCATATAGAGTACATTCTACCCATTTCTCATGCTGCTTCAGACTGCTGCGATGGTTAAGACAAGCCACAGCCTCCTTAAACCAGATTACAGTTACTGCTCCACAGAGACACACACTGAGGGTCTAAAAGAGATCCAGATCAGCAACTGCCGCGGTTCTGAGAGGAACCGAGAGGCACGAGCTGTCAGGGCTGACAGAGAGCAGCGGACAGAGCAGAGCCTCCCAGCGAGCAAAGACTGGGACTTTCAATTAAGAAGCAGCTGCTGATGATTAACAGCTACTCTGGAATCTTAAATGACCTTGTGGAAAAATGGATGTTCATGCTCTGATTGCAATTTAACTAAAAAATGCATGCAACAACTTATATATGTTTTAGATATCTGCATATCAATATAGTCGCATATCTAGGGCATGTGGGTGTCATGGTCACTAATTGATCCTCTCCTAAATGACTCTTCGGTCTAACTGCCTGCTGCTGCTCGAGGGGCCACAGGCAGAAAGCAACCATCTTTTCTATGCCTCTTTAAACACACACACACACACACACACACACACACACACACACACACACACACACACACACACACACACACACACACACACACACACACACACACACACACACACACACACACTAAATAAATAAAAGCTGTGCATTGATTTGATGCAAGAGCCCTCTTTCCTAGACTTTTCATCAGCATTCAACACGATACAAGCAGACATATTGGTGTCAAAAATTGCCAAAATGGAAGATAATCCGTACCAGCAGTTTGCAGTTAAAGATCAAAGTGGCTTATTTCCATCTCTGGGTGAATTTTAATCGTATCATCGCTGCAACATTTCTGCAGAGCCTGCCATGCTCTCTCTATGCAGACCTCAGGTGACCTGATGCCGAGCGAGTCCCAGACAACTCCACCCTAACCCCACCCCCTACCTTTGACTCGAAGGTAGAAAAGCAACGTGAGCAGCATCCCTCCTGCTGAATGTTCCCGCTTCCTCGCCTTCACACCCTGGATCTCATGTTGGTCTCCTGCACCTCCTCCGCTACTCCTCTCCTCATCCTGACTTCCTTCCTCCTGCTTTCACGGAACAGCTTTGCCCGTGTCTGCTCTCTCCTCCCTCCTTATTCCCCCTCCGGGCTGCTTCTTTTCATCTTCTCCCTACACCACGCGCAAGTACTGCACATCAGAAGAGTAATACGCAAAAAAACGCACGGATACGCATCAATCCCTCTTCTCCTCCTCACCGGGGATCGTACCACATGATGCAGGCTTTTCTCGGGAACCTGCTGCCCCCTCCACATGGCAATTGCTCCATTTCCCCCACAAGATGGCAGACGGAGCCCTAAATGCAGCAGCAGCATCCTTTGCACACAACACATTTGAGCCTAAATTTAAACATTGTGGACTATTTTTAGAGGCGGTGCTGTGCCTATCCTGGATGACAGCGACACTTTCCTACAGACTGTTTTCACTGAGGGCTCTGTGCTGCTGTAGGCCATCTTCAGACTCTTAATGCTGGAATATATTAATTATAATATATACAGTGGAATACAATAACATACTGTATTGATTTGAGTTCCATCATGAGCATGACCATGAGCAGTGTCTATTATTAAAAAGCAAAAACCTGCACCATAACAAAGTCATTGTGTCCTGTTAGAGATCCTAAAACTTCTGTAAAAGTAGGCCAGTTTTTAGTTTCCTGACTGGTGGGTCATTATTTTGATGTAACCATTGTATGGTGTTCTCTTTATTTTTTCACAGCTGCAAATTGGAGGACAGGTCGTAATAAATATAGCTTTCCTATCACAACTGATCAAGATGGCCAAAAGATTCAATGCTGAGAGGGCCTTTTGATGATGATGTAGAGGCAGTGGTTTCATTATTTGAGGATCACAGTTCTGAAAATGTTGAGTCTTTGAAGAAGAGGATGAGATTGGGCATGGGCTAGTTCCAAAACAACCTACACCTGACATACAAAACCACCACGTGCAGAGCCTGAAGTAAGTGTGTGATGCCTTCTGAGAGAGTGAGGTGTTCTTTAAACTCCTGATCTTTCATTATTCTAGGTAGCAACAACTTCAGAGCAGCAACAAACAAAAAAGGGCTGTGAAGTGTGTGGAACCAAGACGGGGAGAAAAACACCAATACATGCATCAAGTGCAATGTACATATACAACACACACACAGTCAAACTCTGGCCCTCATGTGGTGTATAGGCTGGAATGGAAAGGCAATGTGTTCAATGGGACTGATGTGTGGTCTAGACTGACATTACTGACATGTGTTCAGCTTGTGTTGTGTAAACTGCTTGAATGGCTTGAATTCAAGATGAAATTCAAATAAATAAAAAGCACTAGTTATGAAAAACCTAGCTTCTTTTGTGAATGTGTTGCATTTTTCCACTTATATCTTGATTCTAATAGATTTACTTTTTATATTACATTTTATTAAAAAACCAACAAGCTTTTAATGTGATCTAACAAAGGTAAAGGGCAAATATTAACCATGTATGCTGTTTATAATACTTGTCCTTGGGATAAAGTAAACATATATTAAGTATTTTATCTTAAAATACTTTGATTGTGTTGAATTAGAAACCCCAAAATGCAGCAGGTCCACTAGACCCATGAACACTGGCTAAAAAAATATGAACACCACACAAAGGTTCAAACAATTGCAAAGAAAAGGCCACCAACATGGATTATTGATCTTAAATCAGTTAAATCTACTGTTACCTGTAGCACCTGTTTCATGACTTTTTAAACCTTGATCAATTGTAAACCAAATCAAAGAATCTGTATTGTTCTTTTTGGGGTTTCCCCTCTCCTGTAGTGTGCGTATAGGTTTTTGTGCATGTAAATGGTTTGCAAAGGCTAAAATCCCTGGGAGCTTCTTCTGCTTTTATTGATTAGTTTAACAAACATGTTTGTATTATTACAGAAAGACTAATAGGAAATGATATGATTAAAGGACATCAGCTATATATACATCATTTACTGGTCTAATAACATTACTGGAGGCCAAAGGAACAGCTTCATCTTTATTCTATTTATGTCATCGCCGGCAGTAATCTCCAATAAATGCTTCAACAAAAAAAGGAAAAGCAAAGTGTCTGGATCCTCTTCAGCTGAGTTAGCTTGTTAAGTCATTTGCTACCAGGCCTTCTGGAGCGCAACACAGTAAGTATCACGTGACGTAAACAGGAAGTGCTCCGTAGACTAGACGTCTCATTTCGTAGGCCGCTCGACCAATCATAACAGAGCTGGCCAGCTAACCAATCAGAGCAGACTGGGCTCTGGTTTCAGACAGAGGGTGAAAAGAGGTGCTGCAGCACAGGCAGTATGAGAAAAATAAAGAACTTTTTGAACATTAAAGCATGGAGACATGTCCCAGCAGAGACACTACATACAAATATGAGCATTATAGGGCCCCTTAAAGATTTAGATTGGATTACATATTTCGTAAAAGGTATTAGCATTTTATACTTTTAAAAACTATGAGACAGCTCACATTTAATATTCCTTTCGTGTACTTTTGTAACACCCGCACATTTTCCTGCACTTGTATGTCTAAACTATTGTGACTGTATGTCTGTGTTTCATGTGCATTATACTTTCTGTATTTTTACATCTGCATGGATGAAAAGATTTGAATGATCTAATAATTGGATTCTCAAATTAACTGGAAACCACTGCTCTTTTTAAATACGCCCTACAGACTCCTATTAAAACTCCAACAACATAAAACAGATTGGCCCTTTATTACAGTACAGGCGTGATTGTTTTAGGACCGGCGCACCCAGAGCTCTCCCAGCCAAACACACACTCGGACACATTTAGGTGTATCTCTGCCTGGCAGTGTTGCAACATGGAGGAGGCTGTGCAAATATTTTCTGCATTCCTTCACAGTGAGGGTAGAAGGCTATTCTCAAGGCTGGACCCATTACTTTATCACAGAAACCTTCAAGACGTTTTTTACTTTATCAGCACTGCCAGGAGGGTGTAACACACACACACACACACACACACACACACACACACACACACACACACACACACACACACACACACACACACACAGACTCTGACTCAACACTGTGTAGCACACACAGAGATTTTAAAGGGGCTCAGTGATTGAGCATAAAGATAACACATTCCTTTTCTCTGTGGTTACTCACAGTATTCCAGCTAGATAACTGCATTCAACGTTATAATACATACAACTTTTGCACTACTTTTGGATTGTTTGCATTAGTTGTTTTCAATCTTTACAAAATCTGTGTCATTATGGTGAGCCAAATCTGCAACTGTGGTGAAGAAACACTGAAAAAACAGAAATGTTGATTTTAATTCATTTTAAAATGTCAACACAACTTTATTAGGTTAGTTGAAATCAATAATATTAAGTTTAAGGTCCAACTTAATATGCTTGCTTTCAACTAACCTAATAATGTGCAATGTACTGATATGATACATTTAATTAAAGTCAATGTGTACTTCATCAGTCTCAATAGCGCTCTGACTGATCAGCTACTCTTATCTTCAACTCTTCTATCTTAAATGCAGACCTAAGATATGAAGTTACGGTACTGTGGCCCCGGGCCCTGTGCCTCGTGATATGAGGTTAATAATCCAGCAGGTTCATTACCACACAGCTTCCTCAATGTTTTTGTTACTCCAGGACTGATCCACACAGATGATTCTGATCAAATGCGCAAACTTGACGCAAATTGCACAGGTTTACTTCCCTCCTGCATTGTAATTGCATTTAAATTAATTTACGTTTATTAAGATAACACACATCTGTCAGTCCTTCTATTATTGGTCTTCAGTTCTCTCTCATTGACCACAAGTTAGGGACACCCTCAACAGATCTTAACATCAGTTTGACTGGGATTATATCTCAGCAATACCATTCCTGCAAACAATCCACTCAAAATTCCCAATGATTTAAGTCCTGCCCTCGTTAACTATACCTTTCGAAGTCGAACAGAGGACAGCTGTGTAGCGGCGCAAGCTTCCAGGGCCCAAACCATAGATTACCTCCTGATGTCATTTGAGTGCAGTTTAAGGGGAATTATTATAAGAAGATGCTAGAGTTGCTCCTTATTTTAACTAATCAAAATCAACTGATTTCATTGGGAGTCAACACAGTCTAACATTAACATCCACATAGTGAACATTAGCTGCATAACGTTTCCCTTTTTCTAAAGGAATATGCACTCCTGATTGGAATTCATGATTGCTAACATGGGAAGCAACTATTCATGACAACGATATTCAATCACTGAAAATATTCACCCTAACAGAGGTTATAGGTTAATGTGTATCTTGTACTAAATGTAAAAATTCTGCTGTAAGCTTCACACTGAGCCAGACTAGGAATGCACACACACAGCCTTGCCCAGTTCTGTACACAATATTTGAATGTCTGGCTAAATGCTACTGACCTGAGAAAGTTTCAGCTGCTAATAAACAACATTTAGCCTCAGTGTCTAAGATGATCCTAACCTGAACAGGCCTGTGTACTATCAGGCTATCTTCTGCTGTGTTATTTTAGAGCAGGAAAGATTATTACGTGGCTTAGTTGAACAACTGAGCCATTCTGATTGGTTAATTTGGACATTCAGTGGTCTTTTCTTATTTTCAATAGCACTCCATTGCTAAGGAAACTTAAGGGACCATGTGCAATCAACAAAATGAAGTCAGCTCAGCTTAAGGTCAGCTGTGGCCAAAAAGAAAACAGCATGGAATGTTTTTTGAATATTTATTGGAATATTTAAGTATAAAATATAAATGCACAACACTGGTTTCATGATAGCTGAACCCCAGTAAAAAGAGAACAAATACAAGAAAACGGCGCAATGTTGAATGTTGAAGTCAAAATATTGATTTCATTTGTAAGTAGCCGTCTTATATGCAGGATAACTGAAAGGAACCCCTTCAGGGTGATTTTAAGTCCTGCTCACCCTGTCATCTCTTACCAAACAAGCCGACCTGAGCAAGAAAAGGCACACCATAAGAATGATGTGACAATATGTGTAAAAGGAAACTGTTAGCAGCATGCTACAGGGGGTCGGCTGCGTTGAGCTACTTATCAGAGCTCTGCTCCTCTCAGGAGAGCTGCAGCTACTCCATTGTTGTGTGGCATGTTTGTGCCAGATGGAGAGGTTGCCCCGTGGGAGCATTATGCAAGGGACCAGCTTCTAGTGGATTAGCCTTCTGAACAGATGTGCTCCAGGCTAACGCTATTCATCGCAGAGGTTCAATACCAGGACATGACAAGCAGTCCAAATCCAGCCAACAACACAATGAGATCAGCAGCAGAGCTAGAGGAAAAGTGGCTCTGATACTTGAATCGGTTGATGTGTTAATGTTGTTCTGTTTGCATTGCAGTGTCCTGTCAGATGTTAAAAGCAATGTAACATTAAAGCATTTATGACTAGATATTCATTCCATTGGGTGTTAACTTTATTTCTGTTTTAAATCTTGTCTGGGAAGTCGCTATCTCAATCTTTTACAAGCAGTTAAAGGAGCTACACAGTCCAAAGGTCATATACCCGACTTGGGTTTCTGCCCACAGAATGTGCAGTGGAGGTAAGCTGGGCTCAGACTACAGGAGTTTAAAATATCCTACCCATTTTGAAATCAGGTCATAGTGCGCACAGAGGGAGAAACTTCACAGATGTTTCTCCTCTCTAATCTCAGACATGCCCACACTACAAGGTTTGAAAATAATAACGTGCCCCTCACTACAGGATCTTTGTGAGGATTATGGTGCCTTCTGTATTGATGACCTCAGGATCTCATGGGTAAGCAGATCAAAACTGATTTAAGTTCACAAAGTGCAGCAATGTGCCGCAGGAATGCTTTGGAGTAAACTTAAAGGTCTCCTTTTCTGCCATATTTGAACAATATATTGTAGGGCAATATCTATACATAACTTGTCTGTGAAGTGTTTTGCTCAGAATACCAAACAGATCCCCCATTGTAGCATGCCTCATCCCCCTCTATTTCAGCCCTGTTCCTGAAGTGCTGATTCTGTGACTGTAGCTTTAAATGAACTAGCTGCTGCTGGCCACACCGCTTTGGAGCTGCTGCTGGCCACGGCCCTTTGGTGCTGCTGCTGGCCACGCCCCTTTGGTGCTGCTGCTGGCCACGCTCCCCTGGAGCGTCATGCAGCTCTCTGTGAATAGATACGTTTCTAACGAAGAAACTCAGCTAAACGCTGCCGTGATTAAACCCCATTTAATATTCCAAACTACATCCAGCATTATTTCTGAAACAGTATGGAGTTCAAGTCTCCGACTGTATATGGGGGACGATAGGTTGCGAGGTGTCACATGGGCAGGACGTTGCCAGGAGTTCAATGTAAAGCCAGCCCACATTGTCCTTATTACATCATAAGGACAGCAAATCTGGATCAGCTCGTTTGTACCCCCTCTTTAGAGATGTGGGTAAGGAGTAGAGAGTGGGTTGTATTTTCTGACACTTTGTGAGTCTCCTTACACACCGGGGAAAACAAATGTATGTATAAAAGACATCAAAAAGTGCATTTGGCATAATAGAGGATCTTTAACCAAAGCAGGAGTATTTGGGGAGACAGTGAACAGGGGTAGTCTGTACTTCAGCGACAACTGTAGGTCAGATTGTAGAGCGGTGCAGAGATTACGTATTGTTGTATGTTGTAGGCTGACCCAGATGTTAGCATCAGATAGGGTTCCCTTGTCAAAAACCAATGGGATTTTACCATTGAATTATGGAAATCTGCAGAAAATAAGCTCAGAGACACAGTTATGATACTTTAAACGTTTTTTTGGCAGGATGACTTCCACATAAATACACAACTTTTATTATATAACATGTCCTCTCATAGTGATGGCTACAGAACTCAGATTAGACAATTGTTGGGAATGAGACTAAACTTGTTTCAAAACCTTTTTTACTTTTGCATCACCAGTTTGATTTGATCTGCTTGAAGGCATTTGTTTGGCAGTGCTGTATAATGACATCATTAGTAGTGGTAGTAGTGTTTGAGATAGGGAGGGTGATTTGTTAGCAGGTTGGAGGTTAATCATTTGTTTTCTTCCTGTGCTAACCAACTATTTTTGAGTAACAGCCAGAGGAAGTCGGCTTATTTTAGTGCATTTTGCTCAGTATTGATTGTCCAATTCTCTGTGGAAACAGCCCCGCAGCACGTCAGGCCTATTTTAGTAGGTGACATGTTTCCTCCCCATCAATATCTGAGTCACTCTCCACTCTGCGCAGAGAAAAGCATCCCTCTTTCAATTTCACAGGAAACGTTCTGCACACTATAATCTCATAAGCTTCCCTGAGAGACCGCCGCTGCACAGGCAATCCCATCAGATATGTCACAGGGAAGAAAGCCTATAAATATATATCAATGAACTGCCTAAAGTTGACCACAGCGTAGTTCTGCAGCAGGGGTTGTATAAAATGTCCCAGAAGACACAGCTCTAATCATCTCTTTCTTTTGAATTTAACAGAAAGGGATTAGTCGTAAAGGCACAGGTCAAAGACAGGTTCAACCGTGGTTTGTTTAGTAAAACATTCCTTCATCCGAAGAGTGAAATGACCCAGATTCAAGTCGGCTGAGACAACTGCCATGTTACTTAAGGGTTTAGTTCCAACCCAGTTAGTAAAAATAGGCAGGGAGGAAAAAACCTTGCTCCAGAAAAAATGATGCAGAGGCTTTTCCAGACATCAAGTCCCTCAAGAATAAAAATAACGGTCAGATTCAGGTCAGATAATAAAAGCACCTTATCATCACCTTGTGTTCATAAAACCAAGGTAGGTTAGTGCAAAATGAAACAGAACACAAGTGATCCTTATTACTGACATTCATTGAAAAGGCTTGAAGTAGACACTGTATGTTTCAAACAGGTGAGAAATCCAATACAGCATAGTTTTGCAATGTATTTTGCGGAGAGACATATTGTATTGATATGTGGACAGCTTTATTATTATAAAAACTATAAATATCCAAATACAAATGAAGTAATTGGTCTTTGAGTCAAGTCGCTGTTTAGTTTTTTCCAGGTGAGGTCATAGGGTAAACTGCATAACTTGCAGTTGAAAGAATGCAATGAATAGTTAGTTATCCAATACTTAGAATATTACATAAATCATATTGTTATCCAATATATATGATTTTATACATATATATATATATATTAAATATTTTTTAAATACATTTTCTAGTTCATGTTTAAAAAGTATATAGTTTTCTGTGTCAAGAAACATGTTATTGTTGCATTCATTCAAAATGTATATTTATGTATAGATGTCGCAATTACTGTATGTCATTACGGTCATGCTAATAAAGCTATATGAATTGAATATTGCCAAATATTTAAAAAAGGTCATATTGTGCCTTCTGTACTGCAATAATATGGTATCCAGGGGCCCTGAGATTTCCCCAGTGGGAGCTGTTCTGATAAGCAGGTGCTGATACCTCTGCACTGCATCATTGGGTTTTACATCAGAACCAACAGTGTCACCCGGGGAATACCAAGTCATGAACAGAGCTGTTCTTTGAGAAAAATCAATCGAGCACACGAAAAGCTGTTGTTTCTGCTGCTGCGCCAACGGGAGCACGACTCATTAGCAGTAAGAGCAGCATGCAGGGATGTTATAATGACCCGGTCACGAGCTCAGGCCTGTTAGCGCGTCAATGACACCTAAGGAGATATGATCCAAAGACCATAATGATAACTACCATGCCGTGGAGGCCCTAGACTGTCAATAGTACATTATATACAGGACTATGGGAGATATCTGAAGCAGTGAACGTTTGCATTGGGATCTGTAATGAAAGAGCCACCACAGACAGCATGGAAGGCCAAGGAGTGGTGTTTTTGCCCGAACCTGCCAGAACACTGCACCTCAGAGGTCAGCGCCTGTCTCACACATCCTCTGGGCTCTAAGTCATGCTCTAACCACAGAATATTCAGTTGTGGATCAGGTTTCTAATGAATATGCTGTTAAAACCCACTATGGCCTCTAGCAATGTTTAGAGCCAACACTATCTGACCGTTAATGGAAACATCTTTCTCACATACAGCTCCAGACAGTCCTATTCTTTTCTGCTTAGACATCTTGATAGATCTGTACAGTCACTTTCGGCCCCATGTTAAATCCAATACACGCTACCTGCCCAGCACATTACGACTACAAAAGAACCATGCGGCTGGCAGACTAAACACAAACAGATGTTGGGGACAAAACCAGACCTAAGTAAATATTGGTTTAGAGCTGTCATATGGACACCAACACCGCTCTTAATGAATACTTAAGCCTTGCTTATATGCCATCTGTAGCGAGCACGAGCTATGAGCACGCAACAGTGTGTGAAGCTCAATGTGTTGCAGTATTTGCCGTAAAGCCAGAGGCATAAAAAAACCTAACGCTAACATCCTGAATAAAGATGCAAAACGCCACAAACCAAACACACTCAATCCTCAATGCCAAGGAGAAATCTCTAAGAAAATAGAGGATACAAATGTTTGGAACAATAACAACATGTAAAACAATGGTGGTGTAGTTTTGTTAATCAAGCAAAAGCATCTGCTATGATGGCAGCTGTTGCTAATGGTGGGATGCTTTACTTGAGTAAAAGTATCAATACATTATTGACAAATACTTAATTAAAGTGAAAGTCCATAACCAAAGTAACAAAAAGTAAAAGCAGTCAAAGTGCAGACTTTATTTGTGTGTATATACAGTATTTGACAAGATAGTACTGTTGCATCAAGAAGCATTTTACTGTTACAATGTAGACAAACAAAGTTCTGATTGACTTTTTGTAAAACACTGAAAATAAGTTGAATTATGTAGCTTAAAGAGTTAGTCCACTAGTTTAATTTATATAGAAGCATTTTTTTTAATATGGTAAAAATACATGGTAGCAACACAGCAATAGAAACCAGTTACATGACGGTGTAATGACCAGACACAGCGTTTACACTGTGATACTCCAAAACATGATTATAAGTATAGCAAAAGTCATGTCATAGGCAACGTGAAGGGTTGAACATAAAGATAAAAAGCTAAAGTTCTAAAAAACAATTACATTACTCTAAAATAAAGTATACTTTATTATTATTATATAACAAAAATGTGTTTTCAGTTGTCTTAAAGATGTCCACCCTCTCTGCCTTTACATGGCCTTGGCGTAGGAACAACTAGAGACTACCTGAGGACCTGAGGGATATACCAGATACACATCTGAAAACCACGTCAGACAAGAGGCCATAAGCTATTAAAAACAGGTAGCCTGTACAGAGATTGATATGTGCAAAATGTGCTCAGGATGCTAAAAGAAGTTATTTGTTGTTGCTCAACAACAACATCCTGTTCTTTGTAAAAAGATCCACACAAGCTCGCAGTCATTAAAGAAGATAGACCAAATACATGCTGGGATACGGTCTTCACTGAATTATTAACATCATCCTCAGATTTAATTAAAACTGGATTATATTGAACACTGTTAAAAGCTGAAAATTCATAGCTGCATTACATCAGAAATGGATGAAATGGCAATGTGTACTAAAACTAAGACAAAGCCACAGATAATTATTAGCAATCTTGTAAAGCTTTGCAGCCTCGTGTAGCTCGCTGTCTACTTCAGCTGAAGACAATTATTTCTCCCAGCAGTTGGTGGAGACCAAACCAGAGCTAACAAGCAATTATGTTTTGGACCAACATTTATGACAATTCAACAACTAAAATCCCTGTGTTCCTTGTTTCTCCCACACAATCCCCCTCCCCCCGAAACACCTCCATTGAACTCCTTTTTTTTAATAGGCGTACGTGTTACATCGCTATGTTGGCTCCAACACATGTAACGTGATAGACTAATGGGCAGGACATTTCTAAGCGGTTGACCAATCAAAAGTGAGCTGGCCAGCTAACCAATCAGAGCAGACTGGGCTCTGGTTTCAGACAGAGGGTGAAAAGAGGTGCTGTAGCACAGACAGTATGAGAACATAAAGAGCTTTTTGAACATTAAAGCATGGAGACATGTCCCAGCAGAGACACTACATACTGATATACACCTGGAAATGAGCAGAATATGTCCTCTCGAAAAGCAGATGCACCAATCCAAAATGTTCTGATAGTCAGATTATGTTCACATCAATTCCCAATCCAATACCAGCATTCTATTCTTCCCAACATAGTATAACAAGAATGCAACTATTGTGTGTGTGATTTCTTTATATCACTCATGCTAGTACAAGCAGTGTTGCGCCAATATACACTTAAGTACAAATATTTATACTACCCCACACGAAGCACCTATATAATATAGTAATATTGAAATAAGTGAAGGTGAGAGATTGGTTTCAGCTCTGCCTGTGTCTGTTCCCTATACACATGATTTGGCAACAATTTCATATAAATTATGATGGGAGATTAAGCAGGATTAGATGGGAAAACCTGGGAGACTGAGAGATTGAGGAATGATGTTGAGAGAAGGTGTCGGGGGGGGCGTGCTGATCAAAGTTAGATTCCCTCACTGTTAGATTACCTGGCATCATCAGCCGTCACCCACCACAAGACGCTCCTGCTCTGCTGCGGCTTCATCTCATTTATCAGTGAGGCGAGTCAGCACATTAAACACCAGACTCTGCTGTTTGTGTGTCGCTCTCTCTGCTGCACACATGAACACACTGCAGTCACATGCAATCTCACTCGTCTGCATCGCAACTGGATCATCTGAGCCATTAGAGCCTCAGGGGGGAGGCATAAAGTGGTATGGCATCAGAAAAAGGATAAACACTGGGACTGGGAGACGGTCTCGGGCTAGGCGGATGGATTTTCCACAGCCGTGAGCAGCAAGTTTTTCATTAAAGCATCAAAAAGATCGAATGTGAATATCAAATTCACACCATTCCTTTTTACCCTGTCTTTTCTTGAGTGATTATTGTCTTCTCCGACATATTCTTGTGAATGTTTTGTTGAAGAGGAGCCAGCTTTCACATGATGGATGTCAGTGGCTGTGTCAGAAACCACTTCCTGGAATACTGTAGTTTGCCAAACAAATTACAATAATACTCTTAACATAAAGTTGTCTTTGTAGCTATTTTAATAACTTCCAAGCCAACAATCAGCAATAATCAATTCTCCACTAAGGAAGCTTGTGAGACGCAGTAAACGCTACAGAAAGAGTTCACTGATGGATCTGATTTGAAGAGTATTTGCCTTCATAATTTGCTTCATCCAGGCGCCGTCACACAACTGAGATTGTGACGTCTCTCTGAAGCAAAACGTTGCATTGTGGTATTTTTAGCATCATGCTGTGGACACTAGAGGGTACTTTTGCCATTCTGTGAAGCACTATATAGTGTATATATTTCACAGTCAGTATTTTTAAGCTGAAATACAATGACATGGTGAACTGGGTAGTGAATAATATTAGTCACAAGACCCTCACACGTAATGAGCAAAAGGAGTTACTAACTGCATTTGATATGTAATGTACCCAATTATAGTTTATAGTGAGAAATGACAATTATTATTGGCCCATAATTGTAGATGAGAATAGTGCAATCATGCATCTATCTTGTCAGTAGCTTTGCAGTTGCATATGCCCCCTTATCAGCTAGTTGCTGTGTTTTAGTGAAATGGCTCAGAAAGATAGTCTTTACACAAACCCAGCACTGTCTCAGGAGAGCGACTCTGTCATCCACAATGCATCATTCCTGTCAGGATAGAAACCACAGTGTGTTAAAGCTTGAACAATGGCGCTCTGCTGTGCCACAGTCAACAGTCCACTGACAAGGGAATCATTTAACGCTTCAGCGCTAAGCTACCTCTGTGTTGGAAGCAGGCGGCAAACTGAGCACCGTTTTGCAGCCAAATGTTGCTAAAGCCTACCAGATGAAAAACAGTGGTACTCTAGCAATTAGTTGGTCAAATGTAAACATGTATTAGCCATTAGGCCAGTGGAAAAGAAGGTAATGCTGCGCCGTGGTTGAAAGCCGTATAGCAGATTTTAGAGCCTGCTACAGATTTTCTTACACATGGTAAACCCGTCATGCCACTGTTGCCATCTCTTTGAAATGCAAAAATTGCTGTGTGCCAAAGAATAGAGCCCTTTGCTCTCACGAACACGGGCGTCACTTTTTTCAGAGTTTTTCAGGTCCAAACTGCATACCTTGGGTTGCCAGAAATACACATGTTCAAAAGTGTACAATTCTTTGTGCACCCTATTTCCAGAACATTCATAACAAATGATCCTAATGCAAAGTGATGGGGAGCAAATTGGCCATTTCCAAAAGTGGTGGAGAGACGACAGTGTCCCCAGTATAAATGAGGCCTATGCTCATGACACAAGTTCCGGATGGTTGATGCAGCTAACAATTGATAGCAAATGACGTGAGTTATCTTCACATGAAATACATCCCAGCAGAGCGGGCTAACTCCTGCATTCAGATCAATGCTAGGAGACTTCCCAGCTGCTGGGCTGTGAGCAGGGAGAGCATGTGGGTGTGCTGCAGTGCAGCAGGGAGGCCTGACACATTACAAAACCTCTGTTGCTATTTCTGAAGCTGGAGATGCTTATAAGTCAAGAGGTGTGTGGAGTATTATGGGTGTGGAGCCTGGATCCATGTCCAGCTGTGCTCATTAGTGGTAACCACAAAGGACATCTGACATATGACATACTCATTCCTTCTAAATGAGCGGCTGATTCACTAGAGGCAATCAGGCAAGGTGAGGGAAATAAAGTGTGACATATCTGCAAAGCTCCATGTTATGCTGCAGTGATAATATGTCGCTGTGAGCTGATGATGTGGAATCATAGCAAACCTAGTCAGTTATGTGTACCCCATCTCAAAACAGTTTAGAATAAGGGTTTAGAATAATGATTTAATAGAATTACCTGCCGATACCACAGGTAGGACTAGGTCATTATTGTGCATGACACAAACAAGCCACAAGTCTTAGCTCAAGTTCCAAATGAGTTTATGAAAATGTATTCCAGTCCAACAAGTCATTTTGTCTAATTCAACAACATTTAAATAAATGTAAACTCCATTTAATGTCATTACTGTGATTAGTGGATTGGCGTATTGCGGGAGTACATTTGTAAAACCCTTCCATTCTCTTTAATGGACCCTCTACTGCTCCACAATAAAGGAGTGGTGATGGTACGGATGGAGCTAGTTAGCTCAGATAACTTTATTCTAACTCTTTGAGAATGTGTTTTCAATGAAATGCCGTACAATGATGAGCAAAATTCCAGGGTGGAGTTAAGAAGAGCAGTGAGGAAATAAAACAGAATACTCGGGACATGTTGTTCCTTGTGATAACCGGCTAGCATGTTAGCACTTAGCTCTACAGTAGCTCAACAGCATACCTCATCTTACAATTATCTAAAAAGAAAATGTGATGGTAATATTTTTAAATAAACTTGCATGGTAGACATTGCGTCTCCATTTCATCAAAAGAATCTGTTTGAATTTCTAGGTGGATTTTCTTGATAATTGATTGATTAACACATTCATTTATTTGTTGATTGCTTGATTGGTTGCTTCATTAGTTCATTAATTGATAGATTAACTGACTGCTTGTATTCCTTGTGGTGAATATAAAGTGGTTCCTGTTAGAGCTTTTTGATTCTGTCCAGTCTAAAGTCACCTGATTCCCAGGTCCACACACAGTGTGCTCCGCTGTTAACGCCTAGAATAGGCTTTTCTTGATAATGACCTTTGCTCAGCCTCTGTCACTGCTACTGTGCTTCCAGGCCTCTGAATTGCGGCTCATATTGCAGATATTTTGGCTTGAAAAATACATGGTGAAGTGAAAACAAAATGGTGAGTCAGTCTGATTAGCAGTGGATGATGAAAGGAGGCCTAATTCTAATCATAAGATAACGATGTATTGCCTTGTGATGAAAATAAGGAAATCATTATAACATATGAAATAAGACATAACTGTTTAGTGAAAAATATGCAGTATGTAGCCATGAACAGTCTCTCTGCTCCTGTAGGTAACCCTATTAACAGAGTATTTGATGTTATGAGCTCCTTTTTTTGTTTCTATTCATTAAATGTAAAGTCTGTGAAGGAGATTAAGCAAAGTAACAATTCAAACCAAATTACTTGGGTTTGGTATTTAGCAAAACCCTTACAACTCTGAGTTTGTAGGAGAAAAAAAAGCTGACCTGAGATGAACCCCCCCAGCACATGAGTTACTGACAGGACACACAGAGGCCACTTACATCATTTTATTGGGAGTATCTTATGGTGTTTCGGTTGAATGAGGTCATTTCAAGAAAGCCAGAGCCCAACAGCTGGAATGTTTAATCGAATGCAAAGACATTGTTTATCATAAATGACAGAAGCACACATGTTTCCATATTGAAAGCTAAATTATCACACGATTATTAAAGGCCCCCTATTATGGAAATGCACTTTTTGATGTCTTTTATACATAACTATGTGTCCCCAGTGTGTAAAGACACTCACAAAGTGTCAGAAAATACAACCCTCTCTCTTTTCCTCCCAACCCACATATCTAATAAGGGGGTACAAACGAGCTGATCCAGATTTGCTGCCAATATGACATCATAACTGAAATGTGGGCTGGCTTTACATTGAACTCCTGGCAACGTCCCCCCCCACGTGACACGTCCCAACCTATCATCCCCAATATACAGTCTCGAGCTGAATCCCCTCCGCAGCCCCTCTGTGTGTCTGTGTGTTCAGCAGGATGTCTGCAGGAGGGACTTAGAGTTGTTGTAATATAATACATATAATGTCTCTGTTCTAGAGGTAAACACTGAGAAGTGTTTCAGAAATAATGCTGGATGTGGTTTGGAATGAAATATGGCGTTTAATCACGGCAGCGTTTAGCTGAGATTCTCTGTTAGAAACTCTCTCTTCAGAGGAGAGATCATGATGCTCCAAAGGGGCGTGGCCAGCAGCAGCTCAGCTCAAATTTAAAGCGCTAGTCACAGAATCAAGATATTATCGGCTCTTTTACTATGAAAACTAGTCTACAAACTAGGCCACAGTAAGCATTGTTGTTACATTTTTGTGAGGTCTTTGATATGTATTTGTGCTGCATGTTTGAGAAATGTCCATGAAGTTAGAAAAAAATTATAGGTTTTCGCTCAGGTTGCAAAAAATAGCCCTAGCACTAGATGGTTCTTGTTTCCCATAATACCCCTGGCCTCTTTTAGAGGAATGTCATTGGACCTACGCCTGGAGAGATAAATACATGACTGGTTTGATCCAGTCTATTAACATTCCCCCCTCTTTGTCTTTCAGTCGGGTTCAGCGTGGCCCAGACTACAGTAAGTCTTCACCGGCCTTCACACTCTGACAGTCCAGTCTTGTGATGCATGAAGGACCTGCATGCTGAATCTTCTCTCTCTCCCTCGGTCATTATCTCTCTCTCACACTCACACTCACACACACACACACACACACACACACACACACACACACACACACACACACACACACACACACACACACACACACACACAGTACACAGTACACAGGCTACTTTCTTCATTCTCTCTACAGGGCTTAACCGTGCACCATGCACCCAACAACACCAATCCCTTCTTAACGTGTACACACAATTCACAAACACTTTACCACTATGACATCACATCAGGAATCAGTATGTCAAATATATACACATATCCATATACAATACATCAAGAAGAGGAATTGACAGTCAGATAGGTTGATCTTAATCAATTCATAAAGCATTGAAGGCCCAAAATATATTTGTGATCTCCTGCTACATCCAGAGCTCTCAGGTCTTCTGGGACGGGACAGCTTTCTGTCCCCAGAGTCAGAACTAAACATGGAGACGCAGTGTTCAGTTATTATGCTCCAAATCTCTGGAACAAACTCCCAGAACCGCTGCTACTCTTACTACTTTTAAATCCAGGCTGAAAACATTTCTTTTTGCCGCTGCTTTTAATTGAACTGATCTTATCTAACATTGCACTGCAACTTGTATTCATGTATTTTATACCTGTGGTGTTTATTTTATTATCTTTAAATGACTGTTTTATAATGTGTTTCTGCTGCAATATTTCTTAATGCTCTTAATGTCTTTCATTTTTGTAAAGCACTTTGAATTGCCTTGTGTTGAAAGGTGCTATGTAAATAAACTTGCCTTGCCTTAAAGTTTGAAAAAACCACCTGAAATTCCATTTCCATTAGTCAAATAAATGATTATTAGAAACTTAGACAAAATATTTCAGTTTAGATGGTTCAACTCTTTTATCTTTAGTGCAAAGTGATTCCTCTCTCACATGGACTTTTTCTTGTTATATATGCTGCCCTTTTCTCCGGTTGGATGATCTATGGTGGAAATCATAGCTTGTTTTTTACTTTTTCTGCCTTTGTTTGGTAGTTAAAGACAGGTAGTTAGTTGGATGACTTGCAGCAATGATCCCCAGTGAGATCACAATCTTTCTCTCCTAGTTTTGGGGTGCAGGAAGCATTATATCATTGTCTCAGATGTCACCGTCACTGCTGGTGCATTTCCCCTGAACTGACGTCACAATTGTCACTGATACCGTAAAATGTTTTGACAACTCTTTGTCATATGAACTGTGATCTGACAGCAGCTCATAAACAGAATCCAGTGAGACATTGTGCACTGTGCTACCGTGAGCAGCAGTATGGCCTGGGCTGCTTAGCGATTAGCATCTCGGCCACAGTCACAATGCAGATCACATGTCAGACGCTAACCCAGAAGGAAAGATCCATACACAACCAAATCCTTAACAACACACTGAGAAATGACTCTGTGTATTATTACAGTTGTGTCTGTTAAAAAGCCTTATTGGTAACGATTATTTGTTGTTCGAGACCTTCAACAGTAATCAAAAAAACACAACATGATGTCAGAACATCAGAGTCTAATTTGTCATTCTGGTCTTCATCCAAGATTTCTTTCTCTTTACTTAAAACATCTGAGCATTATGGGAAATTACAGCTCTTTATATCATATTTGAATTCATTGAAAGTTGCCCCCTGACCAAGTCTATATGTTCCCTGTTCCCACTGTAGTTATTCTGTTTGAATTCATTTTGTATTTTATTTTGATCTATTTTGGGTGTTTTTTGTTCTTTATCATGTGAAATGAATCAGGATGTGTAAGCGATACAATGCTGTGACTAATTGTCCAGTTCTTGTGAGGGTGGGGGGGTTCTGTTTGTTTTCTTATATGTAACAAAAGAGGAGTAGTAGTGCCAGTTCCTCTAATAAGAAAACCAAAACCAAAACCAGCAAATGTGAAACATGGTTGTATTGTCTGTTAAACCTACACTCCTTAATAAAGAAATAAATAGAAAAGTGAAATAAACATCTGACTAAACTAGGTTAATAGCACTGTAACACAGAAGTCTGTTTTTAGTATTGTATGTTAGAATCATGCCTTCCTACACTCGGGTTTGACTCGTACTGCAAATGAGTAAGTTATACGGGCCAGTAATGTGCTTTACCTTTGCTTTGCTACATTTGATATTTATACCATTGTTAGAAATAGTTGATTATCTAGTATTGGCTTGCATTAACCAATTTGTGCTGTTATCAAAGCTATGTGGTTCTGCAGAAAAGCAGAGGATAGATATTGGAAAGACGCCTTGGCCTACTTATGGTCTTGAACAGGACTCAATTTGCTCTAGACTTGGTCTGGACTTGGTTAAGAATCTTTGGACTTCTTGACTCAATCTCATATTCCTAAAATAAGTTGGTCTACAACCCAGCTGGTAAACCCAGGAATTAAATCTGTGCTTTTGCATGATTGCTTATAAATGCAGTGTTAAAGTCTATTGAAGTCAACTAATTGTTTATTACGAGTTGACAGCACTGACAACAAAATAACAAAACTAACCAGGCCATCATTCTGGATAGAATACAGCATAATGCAATGCCTTTCACTACTCGTTTAGGGGGTGGATGATAAAAGATAAGCTAAATAACACGAAGATCACATTCAAATGAGAGCAGTTTATGGATCCAGTATGATCACACAGAGCATTGACCACTGGTTAACCATTCAGCAGATTATTGGTGCATCAATAAACAGACCTTAAGGGTCTACTATGTTACGTAAAGAGGCTGGATGTGGCCTGGAATGGTCTCTAAATGGGATCAGGAGTTGCTGCAGCTATGCTGAAGTAATTGGACCAATCCCCAGCCTATACTTTAACCCCTCCCCTGCTAGGTCAGCACAACATCCACTGGATTAAATCCATTTCTCTCCCAGGATTACTGCACTGCTGCTGGGTCTAGAAACGATATGCGGAACTGCCTGTTTTATGTTTGGAGGATAATGACTAAAACACAGAGCTCAACCTCTGTCTGGGTTTTAAGGATTGTATAGATTTAAAGTGCTTTTATAGAGATGGCTAAAAAGGACAATTTTCATGTGTAACAAAGTCAACAGAAATTGTTTTGAGCTGATGGAGTATTTGATGTTCGTATTGTTTAGTAATACAATGCAAAATCTGAATACAATTATATTTCTAAGGTGTTAAGTGTAAATTGTCAAAAATGATCCTTTTTGTGGGATGTTGGAGGGGTGTGTCCCTGCCATTGTTAGTCTGACAGCAGCTGGCAGAGTTACACCGCAGAGACAGGAGCGTGTGATGTCTCACCTGTTATTATTTATTATATATGTTTGTGTTGTGTATGGTGATTGTACCGCAGCTGACAAACACAATGCACAATATTAGAGTGACTGAAACCAACAACTCCAGCGTGTCTGTTTAAAAATTCCAATTTGCAGGTAACACACGTGCAAGACTTAAAACAGACTTCAGCGTGCTATTAACCTAGTGTGCACAGATGTTTATTTTTTTATTAAGGAGTGCAGATTTAACAGACAATACATGTTTCACATTTCCTGGTTTTGGTTTTCCTGTTAGAGGAAGTTGCACTACTACCCCTCTTTTGTTACAAATAGGGAAACAAACAGAACCCCTCCACCCTCACAATAATTGGAAATTGGTCACAGCATCACACATCCTGATACATTTCACATGATAAAGGGGAAAAAAAGGCTGTTAAGACTCAGGGCACCAGGTGTTCTGTAGCCTGTGTTTTGACCTTATTGATAAGCAAGCAGCTTGTTACGATCTCAGTTTTTTTATTTAGTTTCCTGTTTTATTTAGATATTTAGTTTCTCCCGGTGTTTTTACTTCCTGTGTTTGCCCTCCTGTGTCTGATTGCTTCATCGTTGTCACCTGTTGCCCTCGTTTTTCTCCTCCCCTCCCCAGCTGTGTCTTGTCTTGTGATTATTCCCTGTGTGTCTTGTCGGTTCGTCATCGTTGTTCCCTATGTCTGGTCCCTGGTCTGCCTGTTTTGGATGTTCCCTGTTCTGCCCTCCTTTGTCCTCCTGCGTGTTCTGGTTTGTTATAGTTTTGTTTTGCAACTTTACCGTTTTGTTGTACTTTGCCTGCATCCCTAGTTTTGTGTTTTGTAACAGCTTTTTGCCAATTAAGAATGATAAATTAGTATATCTGCAATGTATAACCAGTTCATGCTCAGTCTCATGCAATTCTAACCCGGCCTATGAGGAGGCTGTTGTTTGCAAGGTATTGAACGACAGACCGTGCTTCATTTTGACCTAGTGACGCCCTCTGTCTCCCCCTTTCAAACTCTATCTCTATAATAAAGGCACAGGTGGCCCAAAGAAATAATAAAATAATGAAAAAAGCAGATATATTATTCATTTTATGGCTATTCATCTAACCCTATAATCAAGAGGTTTCCTGTTCACCATGACACTTTGGGGGCTTTTTGACTTCTGTGCCCAACGTCTCCCTTAAGGAGGTTGTAATAGACCTCAGGGTTACGTCCGTACAAAGGGTCCGTGTGGTTGTACTGAATTGACCAGTCATAAGACGGCCAGCGCCTTCCTTTCCTACGCCCCCAAATGTTTAAAAGTCAGGTTTGATATGTGCAAGCAGAATTCTACTTAAAGAGCAGAGTTAACCTCTCCATCAGACACCCTGGTGTGAGGTGGTTTCTCTGGGTGCTTTCTTGATAGTCCAATACTCAAGGGGCCATTCTATGCCCCTCCCTTTAAATATGTTTCACTAGCAGCTGCATGTATAACTCAAGTGTTGAATTAAAGCACGGGGATTTCTATCATGCAAATGGAGGTGATAACGGCACCTACGAATAATATAATTTGCTCAAGAGCATGTAAATCCAGCTCATTACACCAATCAGAAGCCACTGGAAGAATACACATGGAAAATGTAAGAGACCCCGAATTCAAAGACAGTATAAACAAACAAATCTCACATTAAAATGCTGGAGAGAACGCGCTGAGCAGACGGCAAACCATTGTCATATATCTAATGTTTTGTGTGGCTTCTGGTAAACAGCTATAAGAGAAATATCAAATACTGTATTTTTGTAATTTCTCTAAACAAGAAACCACTAACCTTATTACTGGGGAAAACACCAGAGGGAATTGAACCAAAAAGATCCCTACTTATCTCTCGTAATAAGAATAGCAAATACCAAAGAAATTACAAGGAATTGGTTCAAAGATAATAACTTCATTGACTCACAATGGAAGAATCTAGTACATGAAAAGTATGGAATGGGAAAAACAACCACAAGAATCAAAAAACAAGTCCATATTATTGATGGACAATGGGGAAAATGGGTTGGTTATAGAACATACAATATTTATAATGATCAGGTTGTAAGATCTGACAAGTGATGTACGTATTAGTATCATTGTTGTATCCATTATGTGTAAACTATACCTTATAAGTTATTAATTCGTTTTTATTTTCCTGATTTCTGGATTGGTATCTTATGTATATGAGGGGTTTTTTTGTATGGCTTGTAATAATAATCTTCAAATTTGAAAATTAAATGAAAAATCAGACGCAGTGGAAATGGATTCAGGAGAATGGGCACCAGGCAGCCTGTGCTTCTTGACAGTGGTCATCTGTGTCACTGCGCTCCACCTGCTGTTCAGCTTCGGATAAAACCAAGAGGCATTGCTAACCACATGCCCATGTGATGTCACAGGACAAATCCACAGGGTCAGGGTGGATGTTTGTTTAGAAAGCTTAGTGGTAGGACAAGACATGTGTTCATGTCTGTAAGTCAGATAAAGAGACATTAGCAGGAAAGCTAATGTGAGTTGTTGTTCAGAGTGTGTGGCTCGTGTGTTGTGTGGCAGGCTGCTGTCTGAAACCATCTGCTCTGCCCATCAGAGAACTGGAATGTTCTGATTCATGCAAACATTTGGTTTCCAATGTGTTATTCAAGCAGTTAATAGAGCAGATATGTATGGAGCCAACCCCAAAAATGCTGTTTCATTTCTGTTGGATTTCAAGTAGCAAAGGACTTCAAGTAAGATTCAGAATACAGAACTGTGGTAATGTGACGTTTGTATACCATCTTATAATCAATCAACTTTTGAGGCTACAAGGTTCAGTTTATCCCTGTTTATAGAAGTGTTTTTTTCATTCCTAAGCTATATCTGGGTCAAGAAGTGAGATATACTTAAATACATTTTGTTTGTATGATGTTCAGACGACCACATTGTAAAGAGAAATCATTTTACCTGTTCTGAATTGATCCTGAACTGTACAAATGGACATTAAACATTCACACAACACACAAAAGCAAAGGAAGCTGGAAGTAGTTGTGAAACAAACTAAAAAATGAGTTGATTGTGTTGTCTGTCTCCCTAATTCCAACATTTAGACTTGATGTGTGGGATTGGATTTCAGACACTGTTCAACAATCTTGCTCTTAAATCAGTCTGACCTTTAGGATAGTATACAGCCGCAGAAAAAAATAAGAGACCACTTCAGCATTATCCTTTTCTCTATTTTATTATTTCTCGACATGTCTTTGAGTTAAATGACTTTTTATTTTTTATTGTAATCTATAACTACTGACAACATTTCTCTGTGTTGGAATTGAACAGACACTGGAATGGCTGCCACACATGTAGAGAGAGATTTAAGAAACATTTGGAGTGGTCTCTGGTCCGCGGCTGTATATCTTGGGGTTCCCTACCATAATATGGTTTAGAATGCAGAACCTACCCTGTTTTTGGAAAACCTCTCAAATAAATTCATGCAAAATCAATGTAGAGAAAGCTAGATCAGATCAAATTTCAGTTGTTTTCGTCTTGAGGCTTTTGGGGTATTTTTTCTACTCTAGCTTTACACATGTTTTACACACATATATGGTTATTACAATGATCCAAGAGAATGTTAAATGGCATTTTTGTATATTTAATGTAAAATGTTCTTGCAGGAGGACCCTAAAACCCTTAACCAAATATATGCCAAGTTCAGTATTGTCAAAGTGCATTAAATATTTAAGAAAAAATCACAATCTGTCCAACAACACTACAGCAAGGTATCTATCTCTCTCTCTCTGTCTCAACTCTGTCTGCCTGTGTCCATCACTGCAGGGTAACAAGTGTTGGACGGACGGATCAGTTGGGCAACGTCTCAAACCGCAAATTACATTGGCCCACAAGAGCAAAGAACATAGCCAAAAGCTTTTAACACTAATTGAGTGTTTTAGGGAAGATTTCTCTCAGTTGTCACACTTATATCTTGTAATGTTGACAGCTGTGATCAATATCCTACTATTAGCAACAAATCACTTTTAGATCGAAGAGGAAATGATTGACTCTGCAGATCAGTGGTGTAAAGTGCATTTATTCAAGTAACATACTTTACTACAGTTTTAGATACTTGTACTTCACTTGAGCATTTAAATGTTATGCTTCTTTGTACTTCTACTCCACTACAGTTCAGAGGTTAATGGAGTACTTTTACTCCACTACATGTATTTAATCCTTTAGTTACTTTACAGATCTGGATTAATGATGGTAAATATAATCAGCCCTTAAATCAGACTTTAGTTCACCTGGAGTAAATCCAGCAGCTACCCTGCAGTATACAAAGCCATTCAAACTAGCTGCACCTTTACCAGCTCTGAGAACACTTTAATGATCAATCATTATAAAACATATCAGAGATATTATTCTGAAATGGACCAATCAAACAATGGCTTGAGAGACATTTTGAATGCAGGACTTTTACTTTCACAGAGTATAGTACAACATCTGTCTACTTCTTCCACCTCTGGTGCAGATCATACTGTAGCTGCTGAATAATGGAAGGTAGCATTAGTAAGACCAGAGGTGTTAAGCGAGGAAGCTGTGTGACATCATTCCACTGAACAGGGCCGCTGTATAGCCTGGAAGCTGCTGTAGTTTGCACTGTGTTGTTGTTGGAAGCATGTTGTGTTTTCCTCCTTGGGGGGCTGGCCAAAGTTTCATTGCAATGATTAATTCCTGTAGTGCATTACATAACACTATTGTTACAGCTGCAGCTGATGAACTGGTATCACTTTATGTGCTGCATGCAACAGTAAATGAATGCTGCTCGGCTGATTTGATGTGATGCAGTTTGTTGTTTATAAAACACAATTAACCTTCATTGATTCTTCTCAGTGGTGTGTGTTAAAATATGTAACCAATGATTCTGAGACTGTAATTAAAAAATGGTCGAACCCCCTGAAAAGATCTATTTCTGTATTAACCAACATAAAAGCTGAATTGATGAAAGACTAATTGAATAATGTCTAGTGTTGAAATTGAAGGTGTATTTTTTTAGGATCTTCAGGATTCTTTGAGATGATTGCACATAACTGTCAGTGGGTATAGGATTGGTTCCCAACAATAATAATATAACTTGCATTTATATAGTGCCTTTTATAAACCCAAGGACAGAGACGTATGCAGTAAATGTGTTTAAAGGGGCCCTATTCTGCTACTTTTCATTAAATATTTGTATTTCCTGCATTTTAGGGGACGTGGGTTCCCTTCATGTTCAAACAGCTCTTTATACTGCCTGTGCTGCAGCACCTCTTTTAACCCTGGTGAAGCACTGGTCAATAGAAGCGCGAGTGTAACATAGTGATGTCACCATGTTCAGGAAGTAAGCAAAGGATTTCAAAGGGAGTTTCTTATCCAATATCAGTATTTTGCCGAAGACATGTTGACATAAGAGTCTGGGGGTGAACCAATGACCCCCACCCCAATTGGTGGACGACCATTTACCCACTAATCATAGACACCACCTGAACCACAGACACCATTGATAAAGAAGGGCATAGAGTCAGAATTTCCCCCGTTTGTTTTATAGTCACTTTTTTCAGAGTTTCCTTCTTTTACATTCCATTATATAATATGAAATGCTTATATCCGGAGCAACTAACATACTGGCATGCTTACGGGAGTATCTTTCCAATGGACACTTCAACATGTTGACTGTGAAGGTGTTGAGGCGGGGCACATTTTCTAGATGGTTTTATGTTTCAGAACGAATAGAGATGTATAATAAAATGTGGTCTTAACCCTTGAATGGTTTCTACATTTATTGACAAGCTGTGTCCCTGTGTAAAATGAGTGTAATAAGACTCTAATTACGAAGTACTATGATGGCATTATTGGTTTTGCATGGTGTAATGTGGGTTTAAAAACAGAGTAATATGGCTGTAATGTGTTATAGGGGTGTAATTATGTGTAATAGGGTTGTAATAACAATGTAATACTGGTGTTACATTGTGTAATATAGCTCTAATAACAGTGTAACATTAGTATACTAAGGGTGTAATATGGGTGTAATGATGGTGTGTGTAATAATGGCATAATATAGACATAATACAGGTGTATTACCTGTGTAATAGGGTTGCAATAATGTGTAAAATGGGTGCAAAAACAGTAAAATATAGGTTTAAAGGTTGAAAATAGCAATCAACTAATTTTCCAAAATATTGAATACCCATTTAAGGGTTAAGCCATTGTGTAGTATAGGCCTACACCCCTAACTAGAGGCAATGTACCCTCATGAGGCCAAACTCAAATCAGAGATTGCCTCACCAATGGCAGGTGGGAGCTGGGCCCAGTCTCTCTTTGGCCCTCCCTCTTGATTTCTAAGAAACTATTGCATGCTGTTGGCTCTCGAACTATAGGTCCCTTACTGAATCTTTGTGGGTGTCAGACAACAAAGGAAATAAAAGTCAAAAGAACAGCAGGAGTTTGTAACTGCCACCCAAGATGGGTTGAAAAAGCCACCTGTGTGCTGGAACAGAGAGAGTGAGTAGAGGAGTGCAGTGACTCGGAGAGCAGGAAGAATTATTCTTTATCCTGAGGGTCAGGGAGTTTTTATTCTACTCCTTCAAGGCTCCTTTGACTACTCTGTTTACTGCTTTTTTGATACAGATGAAAATTGAGAGCCACAGAAGTCCCTTTACAACTGTTCACAGTGTATTGAACTTCAGACCTGTCATTGCAAAACAATATATGAATAACTTTTCATAACTTCCAGACTTCTTTATGTGTTTAACGACAGAAAGCCAGGGGCAGACATAGTGTTACAAATACTTTTTATAGTGATAAAAAAAAAACTGCTAAGATTATTTAAAATATTGTCTGATTGATATATGTCAAGATTTTGATGAAATTCAAACATTAAAAGAATTACCTTTGAAAATATAATTTTTTTAATGTTACTGAGGGAAACCACATGAAAGAGGCTTATTGATAGCGATTGCACGCACGTATGGTTCAAACAAATTTATGAGTGGAACATCCTGGTTTAAAGAAAGCCAGCCACAAGTAAGTAGTAATGTGCAGCAAGGCAGTCATTCATTTAAAAAAAAAGAACAACAACAGGGTGAGCAGGATCTACAAGTGATGCTGAGTTATCTGCATCGCCATTTCTCTAACCCGCTTATTACAGGGATACATACTAAATAAACCAACAACTTGATTCTTGATTACAAATGATCGTATTGCCTCCACTAAGAAAACAATAGTCTGTTCCACTGCATACCAATGGCAGGAACTGCAGTGACAGCAACGTGACTTAAAATGACAGAAGCTCTGATCGAGGTATTCTGTAACTGTCCAAGTCTGTTCACATTTTATTTTCCATTAACCAGTCTTTAAACAGTGTAGAGCCCATACCGTGTTCCTGTTAGTGTTTACTTCCTGTCTGTCTTCTTCTGCTGGTCCCATTAGTGTTTACTTCTTTTAGCGAAAATTAAAAACCTCTGGACTGTCCAAATTGACTAATCAGAATCAAGTATTCAACTAAGCTATGTAATAAGTACACTTTAAATTACTGCAGTGAGTGTCCAGGTTTTACTAACAATCACTAATCATACAAAAATGTCATATCACTAAGAAATTAAAAACGGATTGTTTTAAATAAGAAAATGGGACAAGAATACAGCCTGTTTTACAGTGGAAGCAAATGAATCCACAACTGACAGAAACAGTCAGATTATATCTTTGATTTAAGGCATTAAAGAGGATTACATCAGCCGATACAATTTATAAAAAGTAACGAGTACGCTGACTTTAGATTTTGAGTGTAGTGTCCCCATCTCTGGTTTCATGCCAATCATTGCATATGTGCTTGGGTTTCTTGAGCTAAAAGTACAAAAGCATTAAAACAAGCATCCATCACCATCAATAGCTCCTAATGTAACTCTTTTTCGGTTTAAGATTAAAGCCCCAGTCTGGCAGTGTAGTCTGATGTGATCAGTGATTCTAGGATGGGCGAAAATCCTTTGTATTCTACACCATTCTGAACAACTCTTTCCATTAAATAAAAAAAAGTCGGTTGGACAAACAGAGACATTATGTGCTGTTAGATATCCTCTACATTAACGTGTATACTCTGTGATGATGGCAGCTGATGTGGTGAGTGATGTGTTAGCAGGTGTTAGGAGTAGAATAACCAATCATGAGGAAAACAAATGCAGCTCCAGCTTCAGTTTAGTGACTCGCTGCACTGGTATCATGAGAGGTTTCCTGTGCCAGTCACTCAGGCATGGCAGGCAGCAGCCACTGAGTCCTGTGGTCTCCAGTTAAGCTGTTTAACAACTAACAGGCAGGCTGGAGCTCCATAATGCCGTCCCAAAGGGCCTCTAACCCGTACACAGGAGTACCTAGAAGAGATGCAGCTGCTGATGTGCAGAGGTACACATCCAGTAACAAGAGGAAATGGGAGCAGATGTATCATTGTGTAGCATTACATATCAAGGGCTGCATTGCAGACTGAGCATTATCCAATAATGCTATTAATAGGTCAGTGTCCAGTCAGCAAAACAGGAACATATCTATAAACCAGTCACACACACAGTCCTACACAGGCTCATAAATAGTTGCAAACGGCGCAGGGATCAATACACAGGATGACTCAGATTGCACAGAGCACGGCGGCTACAGCCTAAAACAGCCCATAATGCCCCCAAACCACATTTAGCCTCTGAGATGTAATACTCCAGCTCTGCATTCACCTAGAATTGCTGCAGAGAGCAAGTCAAGGACAGAGAGGCTGAATGTGCCATGTCACTTAAGGCTAAAAACGCCTTAAGCAAAACAGGCCATTAGCACCAGTCCAGCACCAGAGAAATACAGAAATGACACCGCTTAAATGTTCATATTTCTCCAGTCCATCGTAAACAACTTTAAAGGGGCTGTTTTCTGCTTTTTTTTCCTTCCTTTTGTTTCATAGAGGTTTTTGTGCATGTAAATGGTCTGCAAAGATTTAAATCCCAGTGTGCCCTCCAGAAGGAGTTTCCAGACATTTCTGTTCATCACTCCTGTCAGGCTTCAGTGCCTCATAAATCTTCTGCACACCTGATCAACAGGTTCAGAGGAGAAGACCGAGGGACTTTTGTTCACGATGTGATGTGTGCAGTCAGACATCTTAAATAAAATGTTTGGGTACACAGAATCAGATCATCTTGGTTATCCTCTTGACTATCAAGTGTCAAATGGGAAGTCTTTTGGCTTGGCCATGTCGTATGATAGCACACGTTTTGTATTCTGAGTGAAAAATGTTGGGCTCAGAGTTGATGATACTTGAGGTGCCATTGATTCACAATATGATGCGTTCAAGCTCTTTTCAGTAAAAATGAGTATTGGACGGATGTCAATTACAGAAAAACTTGTAATATAAAATAGACATTAGAGTTAGAATTAGTGTGTCACTTTCTAACAGTAGTTCTAAGCAGTATATAATACATAACTATAATAACTCACACCAATGTATTTCTTTTAACTCAGAGCAAACTACAGAAGAGACATCTGAATAATACTAAAGAGTGAGAAGTAGGATGTGACCCAATAACTACCATTCAAACACAAATCAGCTGCTGCCCAACGTCAGGACTAATAAGATTAAATAAAAGAAGAGTAGAATGAAAAGGCGATGGCAACTCAGTCTACAACAACAGGCTAATGGCTGATATCTCTAAATACTACAATATCCGGAGATACTCAGATACTAGTCCTAAAGGCACATCAGACCTGACCAACAACAGCTTCAGACCCATTGCACAAATCTGGGATTTTATAGTTTATTAGTGTTTGACACACTAATGACAAACTGAAAACTACCAAGAAGCATTCAAGGGCTCGCCGGCTATTCAGTATGACACTTCATAAAGTTTGAGGATTGAAGGAAATAGTGGTCAGTATCAGCGATATCACTTTGATAATTTGTGTCTAACACCATAAACACTGAATCCTGTTTTCCCATGATGCAACTCTTCTTGATAAATCCTAACAACACCAGCTCACTGTTAAAAACGTGTTCTGAAGACCAATGTAAAATAATCCTTATGATATCATCAGGGATTTCTCTCTGATTTTTAAAGCACCTCCAGAACCACAGAAGATATAAACATTCAATAAAACTGATATCAAAATCTATACACAACTCCATGAGACTTCCTCTTCTCTTTTTTAAGGATAGGGAAGAAAAAGTGAGGAATCAACACATTTCTCTTTACTCTTTGTTCTTTCAGTCTCTCCTCCAGGTAAGAAATCCTCTGGAACACCTCCAGACACACACGAACACACACACACACACACACACACACACACACACACACACACACACACACACAAATATACTGTATATACTCCGACAGATAGAGATTGAAAGGTATTTTAGTTGGTTTGATGTGTGCAAATGAGGTTTTTGAAGGTCAATCTAAACCATGTTTTGGAATGCCTTGCAAATGTTTAGTACAATCTTATATTCATTCTTACAGCATAACATTTAAAAAAAATGAGAGTCCTCTGACAGAGATGCTCGCGAGGATGTACAAGCTTCAGAAACAGCAAATAGAACTTTAGAGTCAATTTATGTCAAAAGAGATTACAATAGAAGCATTGAGGCAGTGTTGTCATATAATTCTACCTGCAACACAACCATAATATGAGGAAGATTGCACTCAAAACAACACGTCTGAATCCAAGAGCCTGTTATTATGGCTCACAATGCAACCTTTACACACACACACACACATGCACAGCAACACCATGTCTTAGTGTTTGGCAGGTGCAGCATCTGAGTGGCAAAACAGACAGACAGGGTAACAGAGCCACATACAGTGGAGCTAACACAGCTAGCAGGTAGCATGCACACAATACCAGCCTGCAGTGCGTGACACGACATGAATCAATCAGACACACTGATCATGAGGGCAGAATGATCTCCCGCAACACACGCACACAAACAAAGATCTGGGCAAGGACACGCTCGTCCACATCCATTGTCTCGCTGGAAACACAGACAGGTTTAAAAAAAAAAAGACGGATGGGAGGATGGATGGATATGGATGGATGGATGGAAGGATGCAAGGGGGTAGATAGCTCACCGGTTTGCCTTCTTCCTTTCTGTCCACCTCTTTCAGCACATTATCCAGGCTAAGTGTCGGCGTGTGTATATGTGTGTGTGTTTGTGTATGTGTGATGAGCCGGCAAGGATACACACTGCTACATCCCCTCCTCTTCCTCTCTCTCTAACGATCCCTCCCTATTTCTCTCTCCTCCCTGGGCTTTATTTCATTATTTGTTCTAACCCCCCCCCCCCTCTCCTCACAGCTGATAGAGTTGCCTTGCTTTTGTGAAGGCTGTTTGATTCTCTCTCTGTCTGTCCCTCCCTTTTTTCTACGTGTGATCCCTGATGAAGAGAGGTTTTTTTAGCGTGGAAGGCACAGCAAAAAATAGAAGGGAAGAAGAAGAAAAACACCCGGAGTGCCTGCCTTGTGTATTAAGAGCTGATATCTCAGTACAATGCCCTCCCTCTCCCCCTCTCTCTCCCTGTCTCTCACTTCCACAGTGTCCCTCGCCCGCCTCTGTGTGTGATGCAGCGCACTGTAGGCTCCTCCCTGGAGAGACAGCGGTGCCACACTGCTGAGAGAAAGAGAGGGGGATGCTGGGTAAAAATTGGAGGCAGTGGGGAGGGGGAAGTGAAGGGTGGGGCTGAGCGTTGGATGGGCGGTGCTTGGTGGTGGTGGTGGTTGGGGGCTGGGGGGGAATCCGGTGCAAGGCAGGGCAGCCTGCACTGAGCGCATCATCCGGGATTTCAAAACCATCCATCGCTCTCTCTCTATCCACACAGAGGGGGGTCTGTTCAATCAAACACACGCACGCACGCGCGCACGCACACGAGCGCGCACACACACACACACACACACACACACACACACACACACACACACACACACACACACACACACACACACACACATACACACACACACACTTCAAGGCTAAGGAAAAGCAAGCTGCTTTCAGGGGGACTCTTGTCTATTGTTGTCAGCTCCACCTTTTGATTGAGTCTTCAGGGCACGGTTTGTCAGTTTAAAACTAATGTTATGTTTTCGTAGATTGCTATTATTATTTACTTTTGCATCACATTTGGAGGGGGTTGGGATGTTTGAAAAGATCAAATCGGCACACATGTTGAAATTAGCTACAATGATTAGTCAACAAAACAAACGAAATGGAAAATGTGCTGTTCCCAGCCTCTTATGGAGATGTCCTGCTCTTTTTGTTTTATATCATAAATAAGGAATTTGATGGAATTTTGTTTTGACTGAAACAAGACACTTTAAAGTCACCAAGCTGGTGTGTATGCCTCTTAATGTTCTGACATTTCATAGAGAAACAACAAATCAATATTTCTAGAAATCAATTGACAGAATAATTGATAATCAGAGAAATCATTAGCTGCTACCCTAAATTCCCCATGTTGGATAAATGTCCAGTCCTGAAGATATCTGCATGCCAATATTGAGTCATATGGTGTCTGGTAAAAGCCACAGCCCAAAACTCTTCCATTAGGAGAATCGCACGGCGCTTTGAAAAACAATGCAACTATAAAAACACAAATGTGCCAAAACACATGCAGAAAAAGAAACATATACACCAACTTTAAAACACAATTGTTGACGTATTGTAGGGATTATAAAGTTAGCCAACTCTTACTTTTGATGGAAAGTAACCTATAATGTAAGTCTAATTTTATTGCAGATCTGCTGTAAGCAAGCTAGCGAACCTAGCTAACCAGAAATCCCAGATGGAATCATGTGATCACATTGTTCAAATAAGCCAATAAAACATACATTTTTTGCTACATTTCCAACAACAAGGACAGTTGGCCAACTTCATAATCCCCGAACGTGAACAAGCTTTTATCCAAATGGAAATGTTTGTTTTTTTTGGCTAGTCAACGAAGTACATAGTCATTGAAAAACTTACTGGCAAGTAGAAGTGGGCTTTATCTGACAAACATGATACCCAGCGCTAAAAAGTGGACAAGGAGGTGATTAACTCCTTCAAGCACGGTCCAATATTCGCAAATACATTTGGATGAATGATGGTAAATATGATCAGCCCTTAAATCAGACTGTAGTTCACCTGGAGTAAAGCCAGCAGCTACCCTGCAGTATACAAAGCCATTAAAAGTAGCTGCACCTTTACCAGCTCTGAGAACACTTTAATGATCAATCATTATAAAACATATCAGAGATATTATTCTGAAAAATACTCAACATGAATATTGGGTACTTTTGGTATTCTTCAACAATACGCCAATTGTACTTTTACTAAAATAAGATTTTGAATGCAGGACTTTTACTTGTAACAGAGTATTCCTTCTCTTTGGTAGTTCTACTATTACTTCAGTACAACATCTGAGTACTTATTCCACCTCTGATTACTCAACAGCAGCACCCTTTCCCAAACCACTGTCCTGTGACTTATATTTTCCCCTTAAGGTCAATGCAGCCACCATTGTAATGGAGTGGTAGCAAGAATCAATGAATGACAATTCTAAATCCCACCAACAGAAAGCCAAGCGCTCTGAATGGCAAGATCCCAGTGGAGGAGATTCAAATTGTTGCTGTGTTTTGTTTTGTTTTGTATTTTTGTTGAAGTGACCCTTTGATGGTTCAACATATATTCGCAAAGAATTAGCAACTGCATATTTTATCAGGAGTCTTGAATCGCAGTGTGATCCTCCCTCCTCCACTATTTCTCTCCTCCTCCTCTCTGAAAAAAGCTCTTCCCTTCCCTTGTCATGGTCATCAACAGCAAGCAAAAACGGGTTTCAATTTTAAAGAGAACAAAACAGGGGCCTCAACTATTACACGTAGAATATAAAACATCCCCCACAGAGCACAGCAAGCACAGCTTTACACAACACACAGAAGCTAACGTGTGTGTGTGTGTGCGTGCGTGCGTGCGTGCGTGCGTGCGTGCGTGCATGCGTGCGTGCGTGTGAGACTGTACAAGTGTGTATCGTGTATTACCTACCTACAGAAGGACACTCTGCTCTTCACACAGTAAACCAGTATTCTGTCTCAAAAGCACATGGCCCCCATCCCATTGAACACACACACACACACGAGGACACAGCACAGGAGTGCTGCTGAAACATGCTGTCACAGCACATAGACAGGGAGGGAGTGCAGCAAACAACTAGTACATGAGACACAGCAGCAGCAGTGACTCACCACATTCACTGAGCGGATACCAGAGATAAAAAACAATCTTTCACACCGAGCTGCCATCTATTACCAGACAAACGGAAGTTCCTGTGCTGGAGACAGAATCTATCCAGTGTGTATTAGCCCCACAGGTGAAATGTTACTAACAACATTTGCTCAAGTACTGTACTTACTGTAAATACAATTAGAGTGAATTGTTTTCTTTTTATGCCACTTCACACCTCAGCTACACTTAGGAAGCCAATACTGTACCTTTTACTCCTCCCCTTTAGTTACAGGTTAGTTACCCGCTTTATAATTATTATTTTTACTGGCTGATAGTTAGACTATTCTACTACTGCAACACACTCTGTAATAACTGTACAATATATACCTATACTTCCACTGCTGTTATCTGCTATCACACTACTTCTATATGCTTCACCCTTTTTATTTATGTTTTAAATACTGCACTGTACTTACTGTGGTCTACCTGGATGGGTTCTTAATTAACTGTCATTTCTATCCCTATTATTTTATGCATGCCTCTTAATTAATATGTTGCCTCTTTTGCTGTAACAATGTAAATGTCCCCTCTGTGGGACGAATAAAGGTATTCCGATTACTTCACAGATTAACTCCTAAATAAACATGTTGACATATAGGTTTAAAGCAGCAGTATATTGTTTAAAAGTATTTTAAATGAGCTCCACATTTACCAGCTAAGATAGAAACTGGAATGCATCAATAAACATAAAACAGTGATTTCATTTATATTATACAAAAATGGGCCATTATGCTTACCATAGGAATATTAGTACTGATACTATTGGTACTTTAAGTATATTTTGTTGCCAATACTTTTACCTGTAACACTATTTTTATAATATAGTTTGCTGCTTTTACTTAGGTAAAAGATGTGAGGACTTCTTCAACCTGTGCTGGAATGGTTGTCTGCTCAGCATGATGTCAGTAAGGATGTCAGTCTTGGAAATCCAAGAATCCCCTTGGCACGTCATTGCAAAGCATTTTATTATTATTCATGTTAATGTTTTGTGAGGCTAATGTCTTGCCTTCATTTTATTTTATTTGGGCTTTGCTTAAGGTTTTTGTGGCATTTTATTCAGGTTGTGTGATCTTACAGCATAGAATGCTCATCTGTTACTCTCTGCTCATTTCTTCTTCAAATTGTTTCATCTGTAGTCTCTGTAGAGGCAGATTATAGATGCTGCAAAAGTGTTTTGCTCAAATTGTCGCAGGTTAATCTCTGAAAGTGTGCATGTAGATGTAAACATGCATGAGGGCCTCCATTGTTGACTGCCTTCGAAGGTGCTTGCCTTTAAAACAGCTTGTCGTCGCTCTTGTCAGTTGGAAAACATAAAAAATTCAAGTTTACTGACTTCAGCTGGCTGGAATACACCTCTGACTGTGAAACTGGATGATCTAACTGGAACTCTGTGACTGCTGTTAACTCTGGATCATGGCTCACTGGGTACTGAGACCATAGAACTTACATTGTGTTCTTCAGAGCTGCAGAGGGTCTATCAGATGAGTCCAAAGAGAGATCTCACCCACCTCCACTTTGTGCTATAGCACCATAGCCAGGTACATGCTTCCCCTGTCTTAACGGTGCCTTTGGCACTCTTAGAGGGGATAGAGAGTGAAACAGAAGTGATTTACTCACTGTTCTCTCCGGGGCAGGGCATGCCAGGCCGCTCTGGGATACTGGGGAACACTGCAAAGACAGTAAATAAAGAAAGTGTCATTTACAATTGCCAAGCAGAAGTATGATACGATAATACTTTATTGTCAGATCAAGTCTGACATTCTTGTAGCGTGACAGCAGCTCCATTTGCAATATAAAGGATAAATATGAAGACACGATACAAGGAAACAGACATTTAACATAACATTACAATCACTGAAAACCACATGCTCAAAGACCCTCTATTGTACAGCTGACCCTGGATTTCCCTTGACTGGTGCACAAGGGACTTACTTTATTAAATTGTGAGACCCTGTATCTCCCATTTGATTGTAAATTCACTGTTCAGAACATTATCAGCCTCACTATGTTGTTATGGTAGGCTGATTCATAGGTGGGAAACATTTACGCACAGCTAATGAAAATGAAAACCCTAACATATACAGTATCTCACAAAAGTGAGTACACCTCTCACATTCTGAGACATCATGTTACATGATAACGACCCCGAACACACCTCCAAGATGACCACTGCCTTGCTAAAGAAACTGAGGGTAAAGGTGATGGACTGGACAAGCATGTCTCCAGACCTAAACCCTATTGAGCGTCTGTGGGTCATCCTCAAACGGAAGGTGGAGGAGCGCAAGGTCTCTAACATCCACCAGCTCCGTGATGTCATCATGGAGGAGTGGAAGAGGACTCCAGTGGCAACCTGTGGAGCTCTAGTGAACTCTATGCCCAAGAGAGTTAAGGCAGTTCTGGAAAATAATGGTGGCCACACAAAATATTGACACTTTGGGCACAATTTGGCCATTTTCACTGAGGGGTGTACTCACTTTTGCTGCCAGCGGTTTAGACATGAATGGCTGTGTGTTGAGTTATTTTGAGGGCACACTAAATTGACACTGTTATACAAGCTGTACACTGACTACTTTACATTGTATCAAAGTGTCATATCTTCAGTGTTGTCCCATGAAAACATATAATAACACATTTACAAAAATGTGAGGGGTGTACTCACTTTTGTGAGGTACTGTATGCAATCCAGATAAACAAATACCAAAATATGCACATAAGGAAATCCATGACTGAGATGCTTGCATTAAGTTTATGATACTTTCATCCCTTTGATATAATGATGTAAACGTGTTTAAAGCCTTCTTAAGTTGTCAATCGGAGCAAATAGAGTAATTATTTCATTGAAGGATTTATTTAGAAATCAAAGTAAAAGTAGGACAGACTCACCGTGCAGCAGTAGTCCAGACCTCTTGGTTCGATTGTATATACGGAAAGCCTCCTCCAGCTCCATCTGAGACGAGATGGTACAAGGGTCCCCTAAACACACACACACAAAAAAGTTTTCAGGTGTTTAGACCCAAGTTTGTATGGCTTTGTTTTGATTTGTCATGTCATGGAAACAGAACATATATCAGCAAAAGACAATGGACTACATATAAAATGATTATGAAATGAAATAATTAATTTGCATACAGGCCATAACAGATTGGAGGGAAACGGACAGTGGTTTCAAATGTGTGAATTAAATGAGAAAAAACTGCAAAAGGAAAAAATCGAAAGGTCGATGGGACTTACCACTCTAGTAAAATACAAACAAACTTAGAAAAAATCCATCCAGGTACGTAACAAATGATATAAATATGTCTCGACATATTTTTCTCAAACCAAATGTGTCATATCAGCCTCTGAAAACCTGATGCAGAAGCCTCGGACCATGAACCCTCAACTTCATACAGGTTCTTGTCAAATTCAAAAGAGGACGACTGGGATTTGAAGACAGATCTAGAGGGGAAGATATTAAATAAGGCCAGTTGTTCCCAACTTTTCGACTTAGGAACCCTTCTGACACTTTGCAACGTCAACAGAGTGGTGCTAGAAGGAGTCCTTAACACAGAAATGAGTAAGCCTTTTGGAATATTTATGTCCCCTCATCTTGAAGTCAATGGTTTTTTGAATATGTTTTTGGTTAGATGCAGTAATGAGATGTTCACGTTTTGTTCTACGACATCAAATACGTCAGGTAATAGCCCACTGTTGAATGTGTGAAGATTGTAAGTGTCTTTATAAAAGCGTTTGCTAATAAGTGACTATATGAGACTGCTAAACGTCATCAGGCCAAAACATTAGCTGTATTTATGTGCGATGGTGATGTTAGATCATGTGACCGTGATGTAGTTTCCTTATAGCATTACGTTAACTATTTGCTTCTAGTGATTGCATTTATGATTGAACTAAACTAAAAGCTGGGATAATAAGTGGAAATTATCCAGCTGAACAGAACGTTGAAGTATCTTTCATGTATGTGCCACAGATCTTACTTCTTGCCACATTCCATAATCCTATGGGACATTTTCATTAGTTTTTGTTGAGGGAGCCCTTGAGATGCTAACTTCCGGGTCGGCCTACAAAAACACGCCATCACTCCCCTATGATAAAGGCTGTTGTAGTGTGGACAGCTGGTCACGAGCATTGTGTGAGGTGGAACTGAATGCCTGAATGAAGGTTTGTGCTTTCTGGCCACCGTGCTGCATGTGTTATTAGGACACAGCAGGTACTTCCGGGATAAGACTGAGCACAGTGTTTGGATGTGAGCCACACCCACCTTCATCATCGATCCACTTTAGTGTGATGGGCTGCTGCTTGGCAACGTTGCACAGCATCCTAACCTCCTCACACAACTCCACAAAGGTTACCGTGGCTGCCAAGTCTGCGATCAACATGTCCCTGAAACAGAAACAAACACACAGAAAATATCAAGATCGACTCACTTTGTCTAAGTGGGCTAGAGATCAAGAGATCCCTCAGGGGATTCCAGTGAGTCAACAAAACCAAAGAGAATTTATCTCCCTCTTGTTGAATTTACAGTAAACTTCCACTTTTGATACTGTAGCCTAAATTAGCGGTTGATTATTTTAAGTCAGGGTGCCCAAACTTTTCATCTCGCGCCACATACAGAAAGTATACGAAGGTTATATACAAAAAGGTTTGGCAGCTCATGCCTTAAACAGAAGCCTCAGATTGCTTTAATAAGGGGAAATAGGAAGGGTCATGTGGGAAGGGTCTATTTCAAATTTGTTAAGCAAATAAGATATTGGGCTTTTTTTTATATCAACTAAGGTTTGTTAGAAAATGTTTTCAACTTTAATTGACTGAATTTATTTGAAAAGTTAGCTTATTAACATATGAATACTACCGTGTAATATCTGTTTATATGTATATTAAAGGAGTCCAATAAAAGAAAGCATCAGTTTCAGACAGTACTTGGACGTGCAATGTGTTTGACAGAGTGAAGGATGGAAAGGAAAGGAAAATGTTCGGGGGATTTAAAGCAGAGTTAATAACACACTGCTAGTTAATGACACTGGGCATTCTGTGCTGACTCAGTCTCAGCTGTTTACATGCCTGCAGTCAACTGAAATTGCCCATTCAGAATATCCACTGTCTGGCCAAAAAAAGGCCCACTCTAATATTGGTTGGACCGCCTTTAGCTTTGATTACGGCACGCATTCGCTGTGGCATCGTTTCCACAAGCTTCTGCAATGACACAACTTTTATTTCTGTCTTGCATTCATTTTTCACCAAGATCTTGTATTGATGACGGGAGATTCAGACCACTGCGCAAAGTCTTCTCCAGCACATCCCTAAGATTCTCAATCGGGTTCAGGTCTGGACTCTGTGGTTGCCAATCCATGTGTGAAATGATGTGTCATGCTCCCTGAACCACTCTTTCACAATCTGAGCCCGATGGATCCTGGCATTATCATCTTGGAACATGCCCGTGCCTTCAGGGAAGAAAAATCCATTGATGGAATAACCTGGTGATTCAGTTTATTCAGGTAGTCAGCTGACCTCATTCTTTGGGCACGTTGCTGAACCTAGACCAGACCAACTGCAGCAACCCCAGATCATAGCACTGCCCCCACAGGCTTGTGACCTTTTTTTTGGCCGGGCAGTGTATTAAGCAGGTGTTATACGTTATCACCTAGAATTTGAGACAAAAAGATGATTTATAGAGGTGTGCAGTGATAACGTATTTTAATAGGACGACCCAAAAGTCATCTTGCACTAGTTCCCTTGACAGAAAAACAATGGGATATTTTTATTAGATTAAGGAATATTACAGAAAAAAAGATCCTAAGTTTAGGATTTCAAGTTTTGTTCAGCAAGTTAATCTCCAAATATTATATTCAGCATATATGCAACATCCAATGGCTATAAGCAAACTACATCAGGTTCACAGGACTAGTCACCACCACAGCTAAGTTAAAGGCGGCTAATGTCAAGCATGATGGCGTTTAGTAGTCTTATTTAGACACTGGATGCAACCAAAGGCATCATTTATACTGGGGAAACTGGGGACATGTCTCCACCACTTTTAGAAATGGACAATTTTGTCCCCACCACATTGCATTAGGATCATTTGTTAGAAATGTTCTGGAAATAGCGTGCACAGAGAATTGTACACTTTGAGGTTAATTTGCACAACAGAACATCAATCTGGAGGATTGTTCACACTTTTTGGTGTATTTCTGGTAACCCAAGTGGTGCAGTTTGGAGCTGCGACAGGTGGCTAATAGTTGCTGGAAACTCCACATGTAACAGCCAGCCTGGAGGTGTAGAATGTTTTCAGGTAGAGAGGGTCTACAGAAGGGTGTTATCAAGTGGCACTGTGGGACTTGTAGAGGTGGGAGAGTACTCATACATTTCACTTGAGTAAACATAGAAATATTACAGAGTAAAAATACTATGTTACACGTAGAAGTCCTGCATACAAAATCTTACTTGAGTTAAAGTAAAAGGTATTGGCATCAAAATATACTTAAAGTACGGAAAGTACTTCCCAATCTCAAATTATTTATATCAATTTCCTAAATTATTATTATTGATGCATTAATGTGTTCGTCATAGCTGCTAAAGGTGGAGCTAATGTAATCACTTTATATACTGCTGCTGGATATCCTAACCTATTGTTTATATCATAGTTTATTTATTAGTTTATTTATATTTTGTATAAAATATAAGTAGTACAGTAAAAGTAAAATATTGGCTTACAAAATGTAAAGCGGAATCGTAGTGCATGAACTGAATATACTTGAAGAAAGTACAAATACCGCTAAATCTTTCTTAAGTAGAGATCTTGAGTTAATTGACTTGACTGACCCCTAGGACTAAAAGTGAGCACATCTCGGCCTCTGCTGCTTCAATTAGGACCATTCTTTAGTTCAATATGTCTCGTTAAAGTTCCAGGAAGGTTAACCCTTACACTATGCCCTCATTAGAATTCTGAGGATGTAAAGCAGACTGTTGGGACACACAGTGATCGTTACTGATGGCCATAAAAGATTTGTTTACCATCTTGTTTTGAATGTTAAAGTGAAAATGAAAGCACAAAGTGAATGTCCTTACTGTCCTTTAAAAACCCTTCTCAGTGGACCACTCTTTTAAATAAGGGTGTGCATGTTCAGTCTCAACAGCCACCCTCAGTGCTCTGATGTGGGCGCTGCAGTACATATTCACACAGCTTATTATTTCTAAAAATACAATGTCATTCAGCTTCCTCAATGTACCTGCTATATATACTTATATATGTACAGGAGCAATGTTTCTGACAGGAGTGTGTGTGTGTGTGTGTGTGTGTGTGTGTGTGTGTGTGTGTGTGTGTGTGTGTGTGTGTGTGTGTGTGTGTGTGTGTGTGTGTGTGTGTGTGTGTGTGTGTGTGTGTGTGCGTGTATTAATGGTGAGTGTTTGTTGGACCCTGACAAGGTGAGGCAGAGACAGCTTGCTTCCCAGCAGGCATTGCTCCAAACAGTCAACACCCACGCATGTCAATGTGGAATGATGTCAACACACGCTCGCGCACACGCACACGCACACACACACACACACACACACGAATGGATGATGATATAGTATACTCACTTTGACATTAGATCTGTTATTTAACATATTACTTCTTGACATTATATCAACACCACAATAACTTAAACCTAACATTTTGCTATATTAGATGATATGATGTAAGAAGGGACATGGAAAGCTCTCTGTAATCTGCTCTGTAACTATGGCTGACCCTTGCACTATTTGCTCTTAAAACTCAAGAGTCCTGAGCACACTGAAGGATAGTAGAGCGAGAAGAAATCTACCTGACAACATGCTGCTCTTTGATCGCTTCCTCTATTCAAGAAAAGTCTGTCACCTCTAGCTCAAATACTGTATAACAGATCCATGGTAACACATGTTAGTGTTTTAATGTTAACCTTATTCTGAGAAGATCCATTACACTGAATTAAAGAATAAAATGTGTGGCCAAAGACGGTCGAGCAGACTCTCAAGACGTCAGTCATGTCAGTATGGAATGCAGAGCTCTATGCTGGATTTACATTATATTTAAGATTGACTACGTTTTTGTTTTCTTGTTTTTCTATTATCCCAGTGTAGAATTTTAATCAAGATATTTCCAGGGTGTCTCCTGTTATGATGTCGTACCCAAAGGGTTTCCTTGATAGACTTTTATCCAGTTTTAAGTGCAATACACGTGTTAGATCTTGTTAGTTTTTTACTCTATATTTTAATCAGAAGTATAAGTCAGAGAAACGAGAAAGAATGAACGCACAGGAAGAACAGGAAGGAGAAACAGTTTCAACATCAAACTGCTTTAATCTGTTTTAGCATTTGAATCAATGGTCAGCTGTTTTGCCCCAATTGGCAGAAAACATGATATTATTTAGTTGCATTTAGCCGGTCAAGGCTGCAGATGCAAATGAAAAACCCCAAATACAAATGTTTTGGAAATGATTTGAGAAAATAGGTTCAAACCAATCTGATAGATATAAAAATAAATCGATTTTGTGGGTTTTCAATCTCTAATCTACTTGTTTGCTAACCCCTGAAATGTGTCTGAGCACACAGTATTAAAATGTCAAGTAATGTCTTATCAGATGTATAATTGTGATCACCTTATCTTAGATCAGATCCAAATGTATTTTATCACAGCAATAAAGTTCTTGTATGGCTTATTGTGTTAGGACAGCATTTGACTTTAGAGGAGTTTGAATCCTTTAGTCAAAAAACATTAAATGGTTCTGTAAAAAAGCTAAGTATATCTTAGGTTAGATTTGGTATTCCTACTGAAACTGGAGCTGCTTCAGGAACGTTTTATCCAGTGGCTACGCACGAAAAATAGGCACCTATTGCTCAGTGTATGGAATTCAAATCCTGCAAAAAATATTTGGATATTAATGTTAAATGGATCTACACTAACACCCCAAAGTCATTAAAGAGGGTTATACTTTAAAATGATATAAAAACTGACATGATCAGTCTCATATTAATTGGACCAAATGACCCACACTCAGTTTGGAGTCAGTAAACTGCACATTGAGAGGCAGCAACATGTCAACCATGAAGAGATCAGTCCTGTAAACACTGCATCTCCAACAGAAGTTAATGTTGTGTGTCCATCAGTGACCTGAATATCATATCCACTATAGAGCATTATTTCTCTGTGCTATTTGAAAACCCTTCACTCCCCCAGTATAAAACAACAGAACACGACTTATCCCAATGTTATTTTGAGTTATGAGCTCCTTAAGGCATGCTCACTGGATTAATAAACAATAGAACAAGTTGGCTTTGCATTCTTAGGGCTTGAATATATTACCATTGCTGAGCTCTTAATCATTAGATGGCAGTGTGTGATGCCAGGCTCAGTACGCTGTGGACTCTGTTACTCCACCAAAGATCCAGAAGGCATTCAACAGCATTACTCCACCATGTTAACTAACTGTTTTATGAACTGATTAACTGTTTGCAGCAGGATTTACAAAAAACTACTGGCTCCACTTTAAATGGAATTTTCTGTAAGGGAGTAGGATCAATAAACATCCCAATACATTCTCAATTATATTTCAATGTTTTACATTGTGAGATCTGAGTATGTTTAGTATTGCACTTAGTGTCATGGCAAAGTCTGAAATGATTGGTTAATCAGTCGTTCTGCAGGAAGTTTTTGATCAGATCTATATTTGATTCAACTTTTAACTTATATTTCAAGTAATGTGGCGAAAAGTGTAGTAACTTTATTACCTATTATACTTATAGAGTACCAATTAAGAGGCAGGCAATATTTAAACTGGTTTGTCACAGATATATCTCCAACTCAGCAGATAAATAACAAGAAATTGTAGCACAGAAATGCAAAAATACCGTTGTCAATATTATTTGGAAACAGTGTCCCAAACACATACGTTGCCTTACAGAGCACTTTGCTAATCTCAGGTTCATATGTGTGTTTATGTGTGTATTAATGTTTAAAAAGCACTTTTTTTCTCATACTGCTGGTGCTGCAGCACCTCTTTTCACCTTCTGTCAGATTGGTTAGCTGACTCTGTTGTGATTGATCAACCGCTTAGAGATGTCCTGCCCCGTAACCAATCAAATAATGTCTTGGAGCGCTAGCCAATAGAAGCACCAGTGTAACATAGTGAAGTAACTGTATGTTGTAACTTAATAGCTTAGTTATAAGATTAATGATTTAATCTGTTTATTGATTTAATGCATAGAAAGCTGCTAAAGGTTGTATTACTATTTACAGTTAAAAGGAGAGTTAGAAATCATTATATTTTGTTGTATTCTATCTGATTGATATTGATTTGAGATATGTTTTCTGTTCTATTGCCTAACAAAGGGTTAAGAAACTGAACTACCAGAATGCTTAGCGGCTAAAACAAGAGTTACGCGCGTTTTCCTGAGGATGATAAGTAGTGCCGAGTATACGAAAAATGATTAGCATACATGGAGCTGTTGATTATATGTTTTGTGGTGTTTGCTGAACGTGTAATGGTCGCTACTGATTTCTCTACATAAAGAAGCCTTTGTTTTCATATCCGACGTCCTGCTGTTTATTTTGGAGGTAGTTAATCTACAGTATATCTATGCTACAGTTATTTTAAAGGCCCCCTATTATGCAAAATGCACTTTTTGGTGTCTTGTATACATAAATATGTGTCCCCGGTGTGTAAGGAGACTCACAGTGTCAGAAAATACAACCCTCTCTCTTTTCCTCCTAACCCACATCTCTAAGAACGGGGGTACAAACGAGCTGATCCAGATTTGCTGCCGATATGACGTGATATCGAAAATGTGGGCTGGCTAGACAATTGAACTCCTGGCAACGTCCCGTCCACGTGACACGTCCCAACCTATCGTCCCCAATATACAGTCTTGAGCTGAATCCCCTCTGCAGCCCCTCTGTGTGTGTGTGTGTTCAGCAGGATGTCTGCAGGAGGGACTTAGAGTTGTTGTGTATATAATACATATAATGTCTCTGTTCTAGTGGTAAACACTGAGAAGTGTTTCAGAAATAATGCTGGATGTGGTTTGGAACATAATATGTCGTTTAATCACGGCAGCGTTTAGCTAGTTTCTCCCGGTAGAAAACTCTCTCAGACAGAGATCATGACGCTCCAAAGGGGCGTGGCCAGCAGCAGCTCCAAAGGGGCGTGGCCAGCAGCAGTTACTTCATTTAAAGCTACAGTCACAGAATCAGCACTTCAGGATCAGGGCTGAAATAGAGGGGGATGAGGCATGCTGCAATGGGGGATCTGTTTGGTATTTTGAGCCAAACACTGCACAGACAAGTTATGTATAGATATTGTCCTACAATATATTGTTCAAATATGAAATTACTATAAATCAGTAATGATAAAAATAAACTTACTGACCAAACTTCTATAATATTTTGTAGCATTGTTGCATCTTTGTCAGTTAAGAGCAGTTTTTCAGTTGTGACGGGCGTCTCGATCGCAACAAAGGAAGGTTTCTTAAATCAGCTTTCACTGTACTTTGAATGAAAAGTACACTTGGCAGTTGGCAAAGAGCATTACAGATAGTGGAGCTATGGGCACTCCTTCAAGGACAAAGGTAAAAGTAACCCTTTTAAAATGAGTTAAGATAAATACATTTGTACTAAATGAATTAAGATATAAAAGCTTTGGTTCATAAGATATTCACTTATACATTTGATAAGCAAATGGCATTAATCATTATGTGTCCCAGACCAACAACCTTATAAGCACACAGCTTAAGAAAGAAAATAACACAGCTCATAACCACACCCACATCAAGAAATGTGCTCATACTATTCAACAGCATAAAACAATATTATTGTCATTCTAGAATTTGAGGACATTTTCTAGCCCACCCATCTAGTGCTGTTGAAAAGCAACAAATAAAACATCGAATAAGATATGTACCATGGATGATTGAGCAGGCCATTTTTGTTTACTACCTAAAACAAAACCGAAAACTAGAAAATAAAGCAGGGGAATCAAAACTACAACCCCGGGGCCAACTGCGGCCCATTGTCCATTTTGAATTGGCCCTCTTCTAAAAGTATAATGGAATATGGCCACACCTGAAACTTGTGCTGTTCTTATATTGTACTTCTTAAATATATATATGTAAACAGATATTACACAGTAGTATTCATGTGTTAATAATCCCACTTTTCAAACAAGTTCAATTAGTTAAAGATGAAAACATTTTCTAACAAATCTTAGTTGATAAAAAAAAAGCCCAATATCTTATTTACATAACAAGCTTGAATATACCCTTCATATCTCCCCTTATTATAAGCAATCTGAGGCTTCTGTTGTAAGGGATGAGCTGCCAACAATGTTTGTGACATAATACATGAAACCTTAGGGAGAGCTGGGATGTAGGCTGTTCATTTTAAAGAAAGTATCAAGAATAATGTACCTACATATAATAGATGTTTCTAACCTATAACTTATGAGGTCATAAACCTCACCTTTAATGAGGGGCCCAGCCCTTCTTTTACTTTTCTGTATGTGGCACTCAGTAAAAAATATTCGACACCCCTGAAATAAAGGGGTAAAGTGTTGACGTCTAGATGTCCTCCAATTCACATTTATTCTCATTTTTCTGACAATGTTGAGTTCACAGTGCAGAGTCACTGACTCACTGACATGACATTACTGTACCAACTCCCCCTACAAACACACACACACACACACACATATATACACAGGTGTTCCCCTATCACCGTCACCAGCATTTTAACAGGCTACTTACCCACTGTAGTGAGCTTTAATTTTCACAAACTCCGAGTCCAGCTCCATGATGGATCCGTTAGGCGCGAGCATATGCATGTTACAGTTTGGTGTAACGTTACCTCAGAACTAGCCAAACGTTACCTGAACAGGCCCAAACTAACGGTGACACCCCGACACGTCGGAAGACAATAGTTCCCCTTCACATTACACCACTGGGAGTAAAGTTTCTGACCTAGAAAGAAAACTTGTCGACCTTCTAGGAAGTTTCTTCCGTTAAGTCAACGATAAGAGGCTTCTCTGTGGGAAGAGTTGTCAAGGCAGCGTTTGTAACATTGTGATTTCCGGGTGTTGTGTTTCAAAATAAAACAAATACTACCAAAGGTACTCTCTATTGTTATAAGGGATGAAGATAGCGCTTTTATTCTGAAAGGAAACCCTAACAACTCGTCATAGCCGGAGGATAAACTCTGTTCAGTTTGACACTGTGTTTTATGGCTCACTATGGTTACCGGAATCCAAATTCACCTGTCCCATTGTTTCTACAAATCATATTAATGTAAAAATATGACAGTCCAGACCGATTAATTAATTGAATTTATTGAAGTTAGCCTAATGGTATTTATAAAGGTGTATACTCGACACGAATGACCTTCTTCATGGAATATTTGAGCCCTCTTATTGTAATATCCTGATCATACTCCAGTGTTAGAACTGGGTGTCTTTTTCCATTCCCTGAAATAATGTATTGATATAACGACAACAAGTTTTTGAACACTGTACATCATTAAATGGGGAAAACAAATCAAACATGTCATGGCATTAAGATAGTTCATGGATCCAATGTGGCTCACTAGTCCAATAATGCAGCTGTTAAGCGCCCTCTGCTGGTGGATTATTAAACAACCTGAGGGGAAAATACATTAGTGATTTACCATTAAAACACAGTTCCCTGGAAAAGACATGAGGCTGAGGTTTATTGCATTATTTTTCACCCACGTGAACAATCTACTGTGGTACAAATAGTCCTTCCAAAATTAAAATGATAACAATTCTGTTTTTCAAATGTAAAATTCAGATCGTGTTGAATTGAAAAGCACAAAGTCAATATTAATAATTATGTGTATCTTTAATGTTTGGTACATAATACAATGTTTTGCCATTTAGAATTTTGAACCAGTAAATGTTTTTAAATGTGTACCTCCTCCCCTCCTCTGGCTGATATGTATACATTGTTTGCCTGAAGTAATTATTTAAGGTAGCAATAGTAAAAAGTACTTAGATCTGGTCCTTCTTTTTACTCTATCCATCTCTCTAACAAGCTGCTGAAGCAGAAAGAAAGCACTCTAAAGGGTTGGGAGGGTTACTTTAAAAATGTATTACTTTACAATGACTAATTACCAGTAAAACAATATATCATCAGTAACATGATGTAAGTATTACAATAATAGTAATGTAACCTTATTTCCATTCATTTTGGATAACCACAATATCAAAATGCAATGGCAATAAATAAAAAATAAAATGTCAATAAAATGCGTTTACTTAAGCTTATTATGTAAGTGTATTTTTTTATTTTTTTTATAGAGATTAACAGTACCAGTAATCTGATTACACTTGCAACTGATATGAAATGAAATGACTCCCAAAGCCTGGCTCTCTATTCTAGCCCATGGTGACTATACACATGATGACACATTACTGTAAGTGTAAAAGGTGAGTTGAACCACTCTGATCCCTACCCCCGCTCAGCAGGAGATCCTGCCAAGAGTCCTGCAGGATTCTGTGGTTGACATTGAGTGTGATGAAGTCAGAGGCAAGCGTAATAATATAACACATGAGAGGAACCAGGCAATTCAAAATGCTTTGTATAAAGCATTAAAAGCATTCAAACAAAGCGTGAAAGGCCGGCATTGAAAAGGAGGCTTAAAACAATCATTCCCAATCAAAGGGAATTTTTTAACATGTTAAAACAATCTAAAAACTGAACATTTCAGATATAAAACACAAGAAAAAAAAGGTTACAGTACAGAAATACATTTAGTTATTCGATTAATAAAAGGCACCTTTGTAAATAGTTCCACTCACTCACTCACTCACTCACTCCAACTCTCCCCTTTCAATGTACAACTTCCATAAAAAGGTATGATAATAAAATTCCATTTAAACAAGAAGCTTCAATACAGGTGGAATAAGCAGAAGGTTGTGGTTTGTGTTTCAGTGCACATTCCACTCTACAGTTCATAAATCATTATATTAAATACATTTTCTACTATTGTTATTTTGTGGAAGTGGAAAAGTCAGTGAAAATGTGACATGATGGGATGTTACTCTAACTTCAGCCACTAGAGGTCAGCAGTGTGATGATGTTCACCTTAAAATCTCACAACAGTTTTCAAGCCAAGCTTCCACATTCAGTTAGATTTATCACTGATACAAAGTATAGAAAATATAGAAAAGACAAACAAATAAAGCAAAATAATAAAGATTGTATGTTAAAACATTGCAATAAAAACAATAGTTTGAACTTTGTAACAGGGTAAGGGACGGTGAGATACAAAATCTATTTTTAAAATGTGGAGAAGAATGGACGGAGAATCGGACTACCTTGCACATAAAAACCCCCCAAAAAGCTTGCACAAAGAAACGTTAACTCACAGATGCTCAGAAGGTTTATTTGCACAATAAAAAACATAAAATGCAACGTTTATATAGAAATCAAGAATGTGCATTGTCATCAACTAAATAAAATCCTCCTACTCATCGTGACATCAACAGAAATTGTGCATGTTCTAAATAAAAATAGATTTGATTAGATAGAAGCGTTTATCGTCATTATACAAGTACAATAAAAAAAGAGAAAAGCTACTCCTTTTATCAAAACATTCACAAGAGACATACAACAACAAAGAGACGCAGCATTCATACACCTAAAATAATGAAAGAAAGTGCAGGAAATAACTCAATTAGTAAAGTAAATATGTATGTGTGTGTATAAGAAATTATATAGATTGCACATGTAAGGGTTATTGCACAGGGGAGGAAGAATAAGGGGTGTTAGTGCAAGAGTTCAGTGCCATGATTGCTCTTGGGAAGAAACTGTCTTTGAGTCTGTTTGTCTTTGCTTTTCTACATCTGTAGCGCCTCCCGGAGGGCAGCAGGTCAAACAGGTGAAAACCGGAGTGTGAACAGTCCTTTACAATGTTTGTGGCTTTACTGAGGAAGCAGGAGTTGTAAATATCCATCAGTATCTTGTATCTCAAATCATGACAACCTCCAACCTCTGACATCAGTCGTCTCCCTTTTACATTGCCTCATAGAGTATATGTTGAAGGCTGTTTCAAAATCTTGCGATCCCCTATAGTTTCAAGATACAGATGTAATGGATTACTAGAGTTTACTGAGGATGGTAAAGTTTGAAACAGTTACTTATAGCAGGTGTGGGTAACATTTTGTAAGTGCGTGAGAAGTGCAGAAACAGCATTTACAGAGATCCATATCCTGAGCATAACATGTTCCAACCAGCAAACATTAGCTGAGGACACATACAGATGTGCCCCACCCCACACCCACACACACACCCACACACACACACACACACACACACACACACACACACACACACACACACACACACACACACACACACACACACACACACACACACACACACACACACACACACACACACACACACACACACACACACACACACTGTTCAGAGCCAAACCTGATCCTTCCTTGATCTCAAATAACAAACAAGTTGGCTTTTGTGAGATGTTAAACACAAATACACACACTGGGGTTAAGCTGGACATTACGTTCACTCAGGATTAGGCTCATGATTATAGGTTATGAATGTGACAGCCAGACAGTTTAATTACACCTGCAATGTAATGGACAGACATATTGATAGAAATAGTTCACAGTGTAGAAGAGTCGTTGTTTTGCCTGCATTCCACAACTAAAGAAACGGGATGTTTTACATTTCAATTCATTGAAGCTAGAGATGTAAGTTTGTTGATTCTGTTTTTATATAACAGCTCGTATACAAAGAAAAAACAGAATTACGCATAAGAAAATAAAAATATACAACAAACAGAAACTGCATTGAGGAAAACAAAGAGCAGGAAAAAAAGAGGAAGAGAATACAACAGAAAATAACACATTTCATAATTTTCTGTGTGGTTATTACCCAGTTAGCTTCCTCATTCTCAAGAAATGTCTTCTCTCTCACACTCACACACACACACACACACACACACACACACACACACACACACACACACACACACACACACACACACACACACACACACACACACACACACACACACACACACACACACACACACACACACACACACACACACACACACACACACACACACACACACACAAATATGAACTCATCCAGCTTTTACATTTCATTTCCTGACAACAATGCACATTTGCTTAAAGAAGTCAAAGAGAGTCCAACATCAAATAAAATGTATTCTACATTCCAACTTTAAAATGTCAAATAATGTTTGTGCTTCAATTTCATAATATTGGCAACAACGTCACCTATTCTTCTATATGTTTACAGATTGATAAATGATAATATCACATGTCATTATTTCAGTTGCTTGATTTGCAATGTTGAAGAACTTTAATTATTAATTTAGCTTAATGATTTATGACCTTAAACTGCTTCTTTCATAAATCACCTCTGTACATGAAAACTCTGAGTCACTTAGATTTTAATCCTGGACACAAGAATGTATTATATTATAGTTATTGTTTGCATTATTTTGCTTTTAGAGTGTTTATGATACTGCAGCTGTCGTCCAGTTTGTAGAAGGCGGCTTCAGTATCCTGGAGCAGCTTAATCAGAGCTCATCCTCTCTGCTTTGGAGCAAATTGAGAGGATTAATAAAAGGGTCCAACTTTGCTAAACTGAAAGAGAAAAATCAAGTCCATTAAGTGGAACGGATTATTCAACATTTCCATCATACTGTGATGTGCATCGTACGCCTGTGCAGATATTCAGATGTTGTTTTGTATGTATTTCAGTTTTTCGTAACCCTGAACCTAACATTGTCATTCGTGTGCTCAGTGATATGTGGTGAGTTGGACTCCACATGTCGGAGAATCCTTAAAGTCTCATCAGTTTTGACATCATGTTAACACTTTGAAGACCAGTTGACTGAGGACAAACAGAGACAGGAGCGTCCCGATGCTGAGAGACACTTTGTCTGCAATGCCCTTCAGCCGAACCTCCACCGGGTAGTGGTCGCTCACCTCCAGTGCCTGCACAAAAAACACACAGGAAACTCAGCACACATCAGAGGAACACACACACACACACACACACACACACACACACACACACACACACACACACACACACACATACACACACACACACACACACACACACCTGTTCCTCTGAGAGTCTGTAAGCCTCCTGGAAGTTGAACGGTCCGGCTGAAGAAGGCACAATGGCTCTGGCAAACTTCTCCCCGTGCACAACGATCCTGTGTCACAGAGAACAACATACACATTTCCCTGATGTTTACTCATTTTTCTCCAATAGAAAGAGCACGTCAACGACCTGAGGCATCATAAAACATGATATTCTTAAAGCAGTTGCAGGGACTGGTGTTGCTAATGGAGCCCAGGTCAATTAAGCTAAACTGACTTTTCTTCAGCACTTTTGTCATTGTCCAGATTTGACTCCTATAGATGAACAGGTTATTGGTTTTATACACATGAATGTCATTCACATTGCCAATTATTCTTAATAAACAAGCGTGTGCTTCAGCTTTTTGGACTGTAGGCCTCCACTCTTAGGCCATATAGTAATTTTATAAAAAGCAGTCCTATTGATTTGAAGGCTGGGATGGAAAGCTTATTTCCAGTGAGTTCTGATTAAAAAATTGAAAATTGTCACAGCCTGTGTGCAAAAACACACCCTTCAGTTATATTCCTGAGACATAATCCATAGGTACATCACATTGAAAAGCTTATAGCCTGTAGTAAAATGTCCTGGGTCTGTTGGGACCTCCAGGAGTGTGAGCTCACCTGTCGTAGGTGCAGGAGGTGGAAAATTTCACAGTGGTGTCGGTCTTCTCTGGGATCAGCCAGAAGAGGTTCCTCCCTGTGATCAGCCTCACGTTCTTCCTGTTCTTCTTAGCCAGGTAGCCGCAGTCAGCGTTGAAATCCCCGAGAAGCATCACGTTCTGCACACACACACAGAGAGAGACAGAGAGAGAGAGACAGAGAGAGAGAGAGAGAGAGATGGTGAGGCTACAGAATCTGTATAGACTGAAGTTTCCATTAACATTCAGCGATCTTTTACCTCAGTGTCCCACATCTTCCTCACATGCTGCAAAACGTCATAGAGTGCATCGAGCTCTTTAGTGGTGTTGGTTGGAGTGGTGTGCTGAGGTATGAGGACAAACTCCTTTATATCTGAAGATATGGGAGGGGGTTTGGAGGAGAAGGTTTATAAGCCTCAGCAAAAACATGTCTTTAATAACCTCAGAAGGTAATCTTGTGTCAGGGCTCACCTGTTTTGGGCGCTTTGAAGCGGACAACGAACGGTTCTCTGGAGAAAGCATCGACGTCTCCTTGACGATCATCAGGGTACTGGTACTGTCCAGTCACTGACACGGTGTCAGTCCTGTACACATTCACAGAATGAGGCAATTTGTTTTTATTTATTTATTTATTTGAAACAGTTCATTTTTAAGAATTCTTTTAAGGGAAGTCATTTGTTTTTATTAAAAGAAGAGGTGAATTATGGTCATTTTTGGAGAACTAATTCATATTTAAAGAGTAAGGTGATTCTTAGAAAATGATGATATTATTGAAAAATGTTGTGATTTTTCCAAAATGACATCCATTGAAGAGATTTTTTTTAAAGAAAAGTCTTAGGAAGTGTTTTTCCAAAAAGTAATCTTTGTATAAAAAAAATTGGTATATCGCCTTGGCATATGTGTTTGTGAATTGCGCTGCAGACTAACACGCGTGTCCCATAACAGCTCACCTGTAAACGAACACGTACTGCTCCTGGTACGAGGAGGTCCTGCCCAGCCGCTCACTGGCCACAAAGGCATAGTCATGATCAGGGTCGTACCTGAACAATAAGAGACAGAAGAAACACTGTTGGTACTGCCGTCTGTCACAACACTGTAACTATGTGACAACAGTTGTGTGTGCTGACTTGTTGAGGCGGTCAAGCAGCTTTGGTACCGCTTTCCCTTTCGCGTCTCTCACTTCCTGCAGCAAAGACACGTCACAGCGGGTGATGATCTACAAAACGGCATAGCAGTAAGGAGGAGATTAGCATTGTAACACACTAAAGTGAATAGCATTGTATTTATTAAATATGAATACCATGGTAGAATAACACTTGGATTAAGAGAGCTGTATGAATTGATGCCGCTCTGGATTCAGTACGTTAAATCTTCAGGCCTCAGTGCTCTGTTCAACTTATTACTGGGATCTGAATTTTGGTTAGGCTGTTTACATTCATTTTTTTTTATTATTTTAGCCACTCTCAGATTCCAGTGTGAAATGGTTAGGGTGATGAACTAACCCACATGTGCAAAAGAACAATAACAAAGTTTGCACGCAGCAGATGATTAGAACAAAGAGGGACACCGTTTGTTTAATTATGGCTTTATGTGTAGCAAAAGCTGCTTGTTCTGTATAGAGGTGTTTGTATTTCCAGAGAACAATTTGCATTTATTCCAATATGTTTGAAGTGAGAAAATTGGAATAGGAATTTTTAATTGGAAAATGGAATTGGAACTTTATTTGATCTGTATTGAGAAAAAAACGTTTTCTCAGTTAACCAATACTTATTTTGTTTACAGATTATACCAAATAAGTAATGCTGCAAATTACAGTTCAAACACCGAAGATTTAATTTATATTTATAATTAAGGGGAAATTGTACTGTAAATTGACCTCAGCTGAAATCACTCATGCTTACTTTCTGGTGCTAAAAACATCAGGCATGTGGAGATTGGTTGATACCAAACATTGGATTTATCTTTATATTTTATTATTTATATATGATGCATTAAAAAGTTATCTCAAAAGGCTAAATTGAAGTTAAAGACATCCGAGTAATTCTCACCCTGGCAAGAGTATGCACCACATTGCTCTTCTTGACCTTGGAATCCCCAAAGTGATGGAGGTTAAAGGCACAGATTTTGAAACCTGAAGCCACCTGAACGCCACACACACACAGGAGGAAGGAGAAGAGGAGGAGAGAGGACTTCATGGCACAGAGCTGCGAGAGACAGAAACATGTGTGGAGAAAGCACACTTTTTAGCTACATTTACACGTGACGCGCCTCGTCCCTCCACCAACCAAACACTTTCTCCTAAACCTGCCGCTCTATTTAAGCTGCAGAACTGCCTGCCTCTGCAGTCTTTCACAACTAGGATATGTTTGAGTTGTCTGGCTTAACTAAACCTAACAAACGGGATCTCGGTAATCGGTCCTACTACGCTGGTTATCAACTCGGTACGTCAACCCAGGGTTTCTCTGTCCGGCTATGAGCGCGTTCGCGTGAAAGGGGCGGGGTTAGCAACATTTGACCAATCACAAACCCGGAGAGGCGTACTTACAGCGGAGCGTCATACGTCATGAATGAAAAGCAAACTATCATGTTAGACAAAAAGGAAGTTAAACTTTAAACATACATTATTTAAACACTTGATCCAGGAAAAAAACAACATAGTTGCAGCTAGAGGTGCAGGAAGAACAGCTGGTTTTAAAACTACAGACTGTTTGAATCAAGGGACAACCTCCGGGGCTGAGCAGCGAAACACATACGGAGGTGCCAAAAACTGCAGTTCATCGAATGGCCGCGTGGCCTGGCTCCAAAACAGAGCAATTTACTTAGTGCCAATTTTTACAGCAGAAATAAACTTGTTTACAGCGTGGTACAAAAATTGCTTTTGGTCTCTATAGCTAATTTCCCTATTCATGACAACTGTGAGGAGGGTGAATTTCTATATAACTCTCCCGTTTTAATTATATCAAGGCTTAAAGTTATGCATAATTAAGGGCGTGGTCACTTTGATTGACAGGTTAGTGCCCCCCCCCACACACCCACATACACATATCACACACACATCATACAGATACAAGAGATTGTTTTTTTTTTTCATAACACACACACACACACACACACACACACACACACACACACACACACACACACACACACACACACACACATATCACACACACATCATACAGATACAAGAGATTGTTTTTTTTTTTTCATAACACACACACACACACACACACACACACACACACACACACACACACACACACACACACACACACACACATCATACAGATACAAGAGATTGTTTTTTTTCTTCATAACACACAGTCACTAAAGCCCTTCTTATCCCACCAGAAACTGAAAACACAGACCTGCAGGTCAAAGGTCAGCAGACGCTTCGGATGCCACTCTGCTCACTTTAGGATATTCAGGGTCAGGGGTTAAACACGCATGAAATCGTGGAAAATATGAGGAAACTCATATTGAGGAGGACTTGTGATTTGCTACAAACCTGTTGAACTGTGAGTCATGTCACCATTTAATGTAAAACACTAAAAAGAAAACACTTCTACTCTTTCTTCACAGCCGATCACAAACAGAGAAGAAGATCCAGATAATTGTAATGTTCTCTCTGTTTCTGTCTTCCTCAAAATGCACTCAAACACACACACAGGTTTCTGTCACATTCCCCAGTAAGATTTGTACCCATGATTCAGTATTTTTTGAAGGCTAAAAGTTAGTCAAACTACAACAACAGCGACTCACCAGCTTGTAACTTCGCGACTGGTGTTGTCTGTCAGTTCCTCTCTAGTGAAACCTGAAGCTGGTTCGGTGAGACTGCTTCCTTGTGGGAGGGACCAGTTGTTTCACTACAAGTCTAACTGCAGGCTAGAGTACAAGTTATGCTGGCAACAGAGTCTCTTCTGTTAATGAGTCAAAAGATCAGGCATTTATTATTATGTGTTCACCTTCAAGGCTGGACTCTCTTTGTGACGTTCATATGAAGATAGTTCAGCTCTGAGGGAGAAAACAAGTGATTAATGAGAGAATCAGGAGTAGATATGACAGGTGGTTTATGTAAAGGGGATTTTACAGTTTCTAACCAATAAGTTTCACTTCCACGTGAAACCTAATTCTTATTCTCTAGAAGACTCTTATTACCCAGGGGTCAAAACACAATTTTGGGGGGGAATCAGACATGGAATGTTGTAAAAGGTTGTCCCGGTCAGCTAGCTACTGGAAAGCTACAGCGAGGGTTCAAACAATGCAACCCCTATATGAAAAATATATATAAATATATTTATATATATATATCACACTTTTGATGGTTAAGAGTGAAGAAAATATGACATTAATTAAAAACTGGAGGGAGAAGGATTTCTAGTGTGCGCTTCACTCCTCCTGTTCAGTTTTGAAAAATGGGCGTGAAGGAAAAGGCTGGAGGGAAACAGGTTGAGTCAGTGTCTCTGAATATACCCTCTTACTGATGTTCTTATTTTTATAACAAGTACAACTGAAATAAAAAATGCTTTCCGATTAACAAATCCTCACAATGCCATGTGGTTTTATAATCATTCAAAAATCAGTCATTAAATGACTAAAATGGCTTTAGAGTATATAGCATGTCTAGGCTGGTGTGACAGCTGTGCCAAAATAAGGAAATACATTTTAGTATCACATATTCTTACCAGTGCATTAATAAAAATGGGTTTAAGAGGTTTTATTGCATCAAATGTATCAAAATGTGAGACAGTTTTGTCTTTTAATTATATAATGGCACCTTGACTTTGAAGAAAATTATAATAAAGACAAAAATAAGTAGTTGTGGCCTTTTATTTTTTTTACCAAAACAGTAAAAGCTCATGTTTAATATGGTTGATTATATGGGTTCTTTCCTTGCTGAGTACCAGGATCCTTGCCTTAGGCATGGAGGTGACAGGAGCAGCAGTTAGGTCCTTAAATGTAAATTTGAAAATAAAAATGTAGTTTCACACAAATATGACAAATTTCCATATATCTTTTAGTAAAAACTTTAAATGAAAAGCAATATTGTTTTTCTCATATGGGCATTCAAGGACCAAATTCAAATAATAGTTTTGAAAGATTCAAAACATGTTGTAACCCACTTTACAGTAGACAGTGAAAAGCTAACTTACAGTTACATTAAACATTTGATTAAGATTTGAAAAAAAAGAGAAGAGATCACTAGCAGGCTTACAGTGTTAGTAAAACCTAAAAGATCATCTAGTGTTTGTTGTAAAGGATCAGATGTTCTCTCTCCTCTGTCAGCTGTTCTGTTCTGTAGGCTAATACTTTAAGAGTGAATCTATTCTTTCTTTGGTTCATTGGTTCTGTTTTTATTCAGCAGGTGAACCTACAGTATATGTTGATAAAATAGTGTGTGTGAGCTTAACTGTGAGTGTTAAACTAAAACGTAGCATTTTCTCTCAGCTCAGATTTGAGTCCTGCTTTTTTAAACTGTAGTGTGTGCTCTTGTGTTTCAGTGTTGGTGTATAGGCTGCTGCCTGAATATGCTTCATGAAAGCCAGCTTTTCAATAAAATCATTTCTGATCCTAAATATCTTGGTTCCTTTTTTAAGGTCAGTGTTTGTTGTCTTACATAATAACCTTAAGGAAAAAAAACATCCTATTGATATTTATTTTCACTTTATCTGCATGGCATTTGATAGTAAGGTAAAAGTAACAGTAAGTAATGAGGTTACATTTCTTATATATTTTTTTTTAACTCAGAATAGGTTATCAATGACTAACCCTAACCCAAAATGTCTGTGTTCATCAAGCTCGGGTTGTGTTTGTGAAGTTAGTTTTTAATTCAACATGTTTATGCATGATGTTCACAGGGCCTAAGCATATATGGCATAAAGTTGTATTTATTCAGTCGTGTAGTCAATATGTCTCCCACTGTACCTGCAGCCGTACTCTCTAAGCAGCGTGGTTGTCTTCCTAAATCCTGATAAATTCTCGTTCACAGCCTTCCTTAACCCCATGACGTTTTTCACGGAGGTTACGGAATAGTGGTTAGGAAGACATTTTTATTAACACAACCACAGCCTGTCACTTATTTAATCCACTGCACCATGAATCATCATGGACCAGCTATCACTGAAGGTCTTAATGTCAAAACAAGCCCTCCATTTAATATGGAATACCACATAAGAACCCTTCAAAAAGGTTTGCAAAAAACTCAGTTTAAATGTTGCATCAAGACTTGACTCATTTTGAATTAAGCTAACATTTTTAGGATTATTATATTTCAATAGGGATCATCTGGTATGGTAAAAATGTAGAATATGAACTTATTTGCAATTGTCTAACAGGGAATGGATTGTGTTCTGAACCTGATTTCTATAAAGGTTTGGTTCTTTAAAAATGTGAATTATCCTCATACCTTTAGATAAATCATTCAGTTCAAAATCTGACACCTAGCTAAATGCTGACATGTCAGTATAACTTTACAGCTACTGAACTGAGCCGATTTTCAAATATTCAGCTCTTCACGGTCCATTTTATGCATCGTTTTAGTATGGCCACTGAACTGTACTCCATCAGAAGGAAGATAGTCAGACTCCCACCTTGTTCATTAACTACTCCAAGTATGGCTCAAACTGTGCAGATTGTAAATCCCCTTGAGGCAAACTGTTCACTTAGATGCATGGCAAAATAAATAAACTGAATATTTTGTAAACATTACCTGCCCCACAAATAAAGATTATGTACTGTAGGAATCCAGAGAAATAAATCAGAGCCATGGCCACGATATCTTTTTTTAAATCAAACCGACTTTTATTGTTAGTCTGTGTTGTCAGGAAGCCTGCAGCTTTAGTTGGCGTGCAGTTTCTTCCAGCGGGTCAGGGGGCCGTTGTTGGGAATGTACTTCACTCCACAGCCGTCTGAAATCACACGCTTCTCAGCCATCATCTCATCGAAGTCGCAGGCATTGAATTTGGTGAAGCCGTACTTCTTGGAAATATGGATCTGAAGGAAAGGGCAACACTGTCAGTTCAGACTTCCCATAAATAAAGGCTAACCACATACAAATGAATACATCCTTTGAGAGCATTGTGTTTTGTGTCAGTGGTCCCTTAAAGCACTCAGCACCTCCCAGCTGAGTTCATACACAACCAAAGAGTCACTGTCTGCAGCCTTTGCACACCGGGAATGCATTGACAGCACAACCGGTCGGCTTAATAAGCTGCAGAGGCGAGTCATGACACCATTAGGGATGCATGTTGACTCGGCTGATATTTTAGCCACGATACAACATATTCCAATTGGTCCTGAATATTGACCTTATAACTGTGAGGTGTCAGTGCTAACTCACCTTCTGGCGACCGGGGAACTTGAACTTGGCTCTGCGCAGAGCCTCAATAATGTGCTCCTTGTTGGCAGCCTTGGTACGCACAGACATGATCACCTGACCAATGTGCACACGGGCCACGGTACCAAGGGGTTTACCGAAAGCACCGCGCATTCCAGTCTGGAGCCTGATGAGTAGATGTAGACCAAAGCAAAGGGAGTTAATAATTATATCTCAACAAATTAGTGCACCACTTTAACAGGCACAGCCAATCTAAATTCCAATTGAGCACATCCTTTATTTTGAAGGCTCACTAGCTCGCTAAGTTTATTCTATTACATGTCATTTTAGCTAACGGTTTTTATCCAAATTTAGTAACAAACACTTTAATACTGAGGTGTCTACAGGAGCAATTTAGGGTTCAACATCTTGCTCAAGGCCACTTCAACAGTTTGACCAGGCTGCCATTTTAACCAAAGCAGTAAACACCTCAATTGATACAATTTGTCTCAGTGGTCCCTTAAAGCGCTCAGCACCTCGCAGCTGAGTTCATACACAACCAAAGAGTCACTGTCTGCAGCCTTTGCACACCGGAAACGCACCGAGAGCACAATCGGTCGGCTTAATAAGCTGCAGGGATTTCAAAAGCCGTTATAGACCGTTTCTTCCATTCAGACTCACCTATCAGCTCCAGCACAGGACAACATTTTGTTGATGCGGATGACGTGGAAGGGATGCAGGCGCATACGGATGTGGAAACCATCCTTACCGCAGGTCTTCACCATGTACTTGTTGGCACAGATACGTGCAGCCTCCAGAGCTGCACAGGGGGAGAGAGGGGAGGGGTGAGTCAGACTATGCAATTCAAACTTTGAGAGCAAATCAGATGGATTTATTTTTGTCTCAGTGGTCCCTTAAAGCGCTCAGCACCTCCCAGCTGAGTTCATACACAACCAAAGAGTCACTGTCTGCAGCCTTTGCACACCGGAAACGCACTGACAGCACAACTGGTCGGCTTAATAAGCTGCAGGGATCTCAAAAGCAAAATCTGTTATGGACCATTTCCATTTGTACTCATTTGAAACTGATATTCAGCTTTTTCTTGAGAGGACGGTTTAAAATGTTAACAGAAGTATAAACAGGTAGATGTTAACACTGACTTGAAGGCATGTTAAACTGCATTACATAAATATTGAGCAGCTTTTCTCCCTTTGACCCACTCTGCAATCCAATCCTTAACTTTACTGACAAAATAGAAATAGTATACACCTGAACATCTAGATAATAATGTTTGCCATGTTAACTCGTGCACTACTCAAGACCCTTGAAGGTTAAAATAAATCAGTGTTTTTCTCCAAATCACAAACTTAACTCCAATTACTTTACTAAATGCTGGAGCACTGCAGTGGAAGGAATTCTTGTTAATTTAAGGATTAAAGTAGTTAATTATTTTAGAACTTTAGACCGAAGGTTTTATGTCCAATGTATCTGTGTTGGCTCCTCACCTTCAGAAGACAGCTGCTCGTACTCATCTGACACCATGTGGCCACACAGGGGGAACTCATCAACCTTAGCTTTCTTCCTGCCCAAGTCGAAGATCCTGATCTTGGGATCTAAAAACAGAAAATAACTTGGTAAAAAGGTTTGAAATGACGCAATCACAAATTTGAAAGCAATTCAGATGGATTTATTTTGTCTCAGTGGTCCCTTAAAGCGCTCAGCACCTCCCAGCTGAGTTCATACACAACCAAAGAGTCACTGTCTGCAGCCTTTGCACACCGGAAACGCACTGACAGCACAACTGGTCGGCTTAATAAGCTGCAGGGATTTCAAAAGAAGACTTTGGCAACAAGCAATCACTTTAAACTCTGAAAGAAACAAACAGCTTACCAGGCACACCCCTGCAGAAGCGGGACTTGGGGTATGGCTTGTTCTTGCAGTAGCGATAGCTGTGGAGACAGACAGAGTTCCACTTACCTACACAAGTCAGTGTTTGATTGTTACTGCGACTTATTCATTAATACTTTTTAATTAATACTTTAAGTGCCATTTGGAAATTGCTTTAAACAAAAGCAACTTGGATACAGTCAGACATGCCTACGGGAGCCAATTGAGGTAAAGTATCTTGCCCAAGGATACTTCAACGTGTTAACTGCTGGGGATGAACACACCGACCATCCTGATTGGCAGATGCCCATTTACCATCAGTCGCTTTATTGATGAATCTGTTTAAGCTTACTTTATCACAAACTCCATAGATGCCTTATACAGCTTTAAATAATTGTAGTCGCATTTTGACTCACTCCCAAACAGCAAGACTATAAAGATTATATTATATGTTTTTCAAACAGGAGCGTGGTGACTTGCTAGGCACTACTCAGTGACAGGAACCACATTGTGTTCCATTGAGCATTTTCTGCTGTGTGACAAACAATGGCTCCTGAACTTATTTCGGTTTTTTTTGTGGCAACAATTCAGTTCTATGAAACGGGAACACATATGGTTTCTACAAGTTGTAAAGATGTATTCGTTATTAGACTGAAAGGAAATGACTGACAATAGAATAGCAACAGCTTTATGTAAGAATAACACTGCATAGGATTTTTTGTCATGACGCTAAGGGCCATCAAGTCAACATTACAGTCCAGTTTTCGCATGAAACAGCATTTATGTCACAGATAAGCTTTCTGATAAGAGTAATAACAGGCTTATAATTCTGATACACTTTTGACATTGATTTACCCATTAACTACATTATAACTTATATCGATAATGTTAAAGTGGTTTACTAGAGGAGAAACTGACGTGCATTAACACATCAAAGTGTACTCTGTTTGATATTGATGTGCTTGCGCTAGCTTCATGCTAACTGGCGTTAGCTCATGAAGCCTTCAACAAGTTAACATTAGAGCTTTGCATTCGTGAAAGTGCGTTTAACACTGTGGGTAAAGACAGGAACTGAATGTCTACACATGCCGTGTAGCACAGATATGTTTTCAGATTATACAATAAGAAGCGTTTAGGTGTGGCGACACGGCTAGTAGGTTTCCTAGCATGGTGCACATGGTGCTAACAGAGCCGCTGCCATTTTCCTCCGAGTGAGACTAAACCGGACCGGCAAAGAAAAGATGTAAGAGAGGACTTACCAGCGGGCTGGACGGCGGCCCATGGTTGCAATCTATGAATCAACAAATAAGAATGTGGTTTTAGTACAAACGAGACCAGTACAGTTTAATAGTAACTTTAAATCAGTCTATTTAACCGAGAGCCGGAGAAAACACGCTCCCACCACGTACTCACCTAATGGAGGAAAGGAAGACAAGTAGACTTCCGCTGCGTCATAAGAGCGGTGCCTGTGCGGAAACATATTTTATATTCACTAACTCATTATTTTTGCTTCGAAATTAAATTAACCATATATAAAGGCGCTAATATAATTAATATAAACAAATATCGTGTTGTAAAAATTATTTAACTCTCAGTTATCTTTCTTAAACTGAATGCTGGGAATTGTAGTTTTATTCAAAAGGCCCTGGGAGACTGCAGGGCGACGTGCCCCTTACACCCATCAAATCAGGAAAGTTATACTATACGACTTTTTCCCACAGTATAAAATATGGACCTACTGTTTGATTCCTTGCAACACAATGATACAAATAGTGTAAACAGCTATCCCTAAAATGAAACATACGCCCATGCATAGGTAAACAAGGGCCTATATAAAAGCAAATAATGGGATAAACATGAATAAAATTGACCTTTATTCCATCTCCTTTTCAGACTTACAAGATATAGTCTTCTAGATTCAAAGAAAGTACTGTAGAAAACATATAAAAGCCTATAATAAACTAATAAAACAGCATAACAACAATAAAGCAGCAACATTTTATGATGTATTGATAATGCAATGTGAAAAATTAGATATCCTTCTGCCACTTAAAACTGGATCAGGGAATATTAGTTAACTTACCGTGGACTATAGACATTTTAAACATCCAATAACCCCTAAGTATTCATAGTAAACAGACTCTGTATTCATAAACAGAAGATGCTTTATAGACATCAGAGTATTATTTTTTGTGTGAACCCACCCTTCACTGTTGCCTGCCCATCCAGGGAGGGAGATGTCCTTCGTCCACATCCTTATGTTTCAGATCCTACGAGACTCCTAATGCACTCTACAAAATGGCCTTTAGGTGACACTATTGTACCATATATGTATGAAGTCCCTGATTCTCTGTGCCTAATTTAAAAAAAAGGAGCAATGAGCTCATAAATGAACTCTTGATAATACAGAACAAATGTTGCTCTCTAGCTGGGGAATGTGAGGAATCCTAACCTTGTTCGGACATCTGCTCTAACGTCACTGAACATAACACGGTTAGTTAAACATCCTGAAAGATTTGTGAGAGTTATTTATATGTCTGATAAGTCCTATTTGAAGCACTCACATCTCTTGGATTTTAGTTTGCTTAAGAAGCTGCTGTTTAAGCTCTAAAAATGTTTTGTGAATTCATAGTCAGTTATCTAGGAATTAACCTGTGTGAATAAACACTTATTACGGAGTCTACAAATGATAAAATGATATCCTTGTACAAACACAACCACTTCACCCCCGCTCTGATTAGGAAGTGGCCACTCCTTGGTGTGTGGATATGTCAGTGAGGAAGGCCATTTAACTCTGACTGGATCCCTGCACAGCCTCATGTGAAGGTCATCTATCAGCTTGGCAACAACACCCCCCTATCGTCCCGTCCTTCCGTTTCTAAATCTCCTCCAGACTTTGCTGTGTCTGAGCTCAACCCCGCTGAAGGGCAAGATGACTGTGAGACGATGGAAAGGGAGCAAGGACCAAAAATGGTCCTACAGTGTGACCAATGACACACACACACACACACACACACACACACACACACACACACACACACACACACACACACACACACACACACACACACACACACACACACCAACTAGTTTTCCAGACAAGAGCTAAGAATAGGGCTAAATCTGCCATCTAAACCCAGAGCTGCACTCTGTAAGGAGTCGCTTTGCTTTACTTACATAGATTAACAGATTAGCTGTAGTTGATTTGAAAGATGAAGTGTTTTCACATTGAGGAAATACTTTATCCAGTTTCGTGCCTAACAATAAATGTAATGATCCATACATCTGTCATGTTTGTAAGATGAATATGAAGCTAGAGCCAGGAAACTGCTAGTTTAGTTTAGCATCAAGCATCGACTCCGAGTTGATGTTTCAATGACTTGCAAAGCGATTTGACATATACAATAAACATGATTGGGACTTGGACTCTGAGGTGAAAGACTGAGTTAACTTAACTTGACTTAATATTGTCAGTGTTGACAATTCGGGTTGTAACAGTACACAATATGCAAGCGCACACTGGGAATGGCATTGTGCTGATTGCATGATTTCACAAATCAACCCAATCAAATCAATCAAATGTTGTAACGTTACATTTAATATCAATTTTTAAGTTAAGTTTCAGTGTTGATCACATTTAAAGCATTATTATTAAAATAATGTTCTAGGTTTAGCACAAACAAACTTGGTTAAGGTTAGGAAAAATGCACATGTCTTTTAAGATTAAGGTTAGGGTTTCTCTTCTATGGTGTCTGAGTTGACCTGTGACAGGACTGGGCCTTTCTAAGGTCTCAACCTGACTTGAAGAGACCAAAAAACAATAATGTAGGACTTTACTTGAAACTTGGAGCGATGGACTTGAGTCACGTGTTTCGCATGAAGGCTTGACAGCAATAGCAAGCCTATTTCTGTCACTGACCAATGTTCATACCATACCTCTTAGATTTGTTAAATCTGTACTATTTTTGGTTTCAACTGGGTTATGGGTTGGATTATTCCTTGCTAGGCACAATGACTTCTGGAAGTTTCTCAAGGAACTCCAGATCAAGTATATTAATTAGTAGGTGAAGCAAGAATAAAATTATGCAAATTTACCATTATGTAATAATCAATTTTTAGCAATATTTTGATATCTTAGGTTCCCTGGCCAAAACAACTCTTAGGAAGACACTAATCCTGTGAAGCAGCCAATTATTCAGTGACGTCTTTCCCTGTGTAAGTGCATGATGAGTATACAGATGAACGTATGACTAACATTATGCGAAACGTTTACTATATGGAAGCTTGAAACCACACATCAGGATGTCAATGATGCTAAATATTAAAAATATGTTTTATTTGTGCTGCTCTCTTGACAACCTAAATAAAGAAATATATATTATCAGCTACGAATTGCTCATACTGCCAACCACACCCGCACACAAACACATACAAAGCCTGATCACTGACCAGTGTGTGATGAGGGAGTGGAGGCTAACACCCTGTGTGTTACTCTGAAAACGGAAGTGTGGATCTTGTCTGTGTGAGTGGTGAGTGTGTGTAGGCAGGGCCTGTGTGTGTGTGTGTGTGTGTGTGTGTGTGTGTGTGTGTGTGTGTGTGTGTGTGTGTGTGTGTGTGTGTGTGTGTGTGTGTGTGTGTGTGTGTGTGTGTGTGTGTGTGTGTGTGTGTGTGTGTGTGTGTGTGTGTTCTTTATGCAGTGTGAGTGTAACCACAGTCAAGGCAATTCAAACCTACAGGAGCAGCAGCAGCATTGTGTTTATTTACTCATCCTAAAGAAAGCATAGCAAATGGCAAAGAATAAAACAAAAGGTTCATGCATTTAGGTTTATGTTTATACAAATAGTATATATATATACAGTATATGTATATACTGTATATATATGTATATGTGTGTGTCCTGCTATATCTAATACATTAAAAAAATACACTGTATACACTGGAAAGATTAGATTCTTGATATCTTAGTGATATCTTTATTGTATGTGTCACACGATATTAAGCAAAATATGTCACATAACACAATGACAAAAAAAATACCTTCAAAGTTTGCAGTCAACGTTAAAACAATATTAGCTAAAGTAATTTTAAGAGGCGGTTCCAGGCCTTATAAGAACAATCAAAACCCCAAAATGACCATAACACAACTTTAATAAATCTATGTTTATCTTGAAATATCATGGTTATTAGTAATATATATCGCCAGAGTCTTATATCTGTATGTGGACAGTACGTCTCATCGAACAAAACCACTGGACTGTGATCACGTACAGCGCAGTGGTCCCTGTATGGAGTTGTGCAACAGCCTCTGCTCAGGTTTAGTCCCTGTTTACATTTCAGTCATTTTCTCTGAGTATCGTCTCCACTCTAAACAGGCCAGCCTCTTAGCTACCAAACAACACACTGCTGATAGATCCAGAGCAGTGTGAGTTTTCATTTTACACTTTTTTAAAAATATCGCTCAGGCCAAATCCTTTCCAGTTGTAGGCTGTACTTAAATACAATTTGATTTTACTTGTCAATCTGCTAGGGTTCTCTAACAATCCCCAATGTCTGCTGGGATTGAGCCAACATCTTTAAATGATAGCTCATGCATGGTTGATTAATCAAGCACTTCCTGTTACTGTTTTAATTTGTATTCTTGAATTACACCAGGTCAAACTTGAATGATTTCTGATTTTGAGTCACACATAAGGAGTTCATTGACTTTAAGTATAAATGTAGTGAAAGTGATTTTTGTTTTTGTCAACTAATTTGATACAATGAGCAAACCTACAATGAATGAATTAACTACAACAATTTGTGTGTATGCGTGATATTTATTCTTCCTCTGTGCCATTCAGCTCCATTCTTGTTTAAAACACATCAATGAGCCACACTGTGACATGTTCCTTTATTACCATGAACACACAGTATCATTTATTATCACTAATTTTCCACATACACTGTCCTGCTGCCCCAAATACTTATAAGAGAACTTAATGTGTTTAATCCAGGAGAAAAGCTCCCAACAAATGCACTATTTTCTGCTGTTGAATACAGTGTGTTAAAAACTAAAGTGACCATATGCCAACAATTGCTTTTCTACCATTGCCTTGATCAGTTGGTTATAGTTTGTGATATTGTGGGACTCATCAATCTCCAGCAGTCGGCGATCAGAAACTCATATGTTCTGCAAAGTCAAATATAAAAATTCTTACTGGAGTCTGGTGCTTTGGCGGGAGCATAGATTAAAGTTTCAATTCCCCGTCATAAACATAAACTGTGTAGCTGCAACACAGCAAATGAAAGTAGTGGTGTAGGTATTCAAAATACATTGCACACTTAAAGCGATATTGATATTATTTAGGTGTCTCGAACATGTTTTGCAGGTACTCCTGTCTGCTTATCCAAACTTAGGATGTACTGACCACCACTTACTTCCTGTAAATACTAAACTTTGTTCAATATACGCTCTTGCAATTCACACTTTCATTCTTTTTCAATTTATTTATAATCTGTAAGCAATACAAACTACATCTTTAATTTCAAATGGTCCCTTTTTTTAGAAAAAAATACTGATTCTGAGTCTTTCACCATGGAGTTCTTTTCTGCTATTTGTGTTTACTTATTGTGTTTTTTATTGTTAATAATGAGTTTATACTTTGTTAATTTTAATTTGTTAGTCTATACTCTTTACTTTATCTGCACTATACTCTGCTACATGTGTAATGATGTAAATGTCCCCGATCCTGTGCAAATAAAGGAATCATTTTTCTGATTCTGGTTATTAAAACACTGACTGTTGATATTGACCCTATACAACCCCACTTCAAAACATCCCTCACTATGCCTTGAAAGCAGGAGAAGCTCACAGTTAGTTTCACAACTACTCACAGCACTGTGCATGGAGGATGTGGGATGGCACACAGCTCTCTTTGGTGTGAAGCTGTTGTGTGTCAGATTGTGCAACAAGTGGATATTTCCGCTGAGTGGGCATTTGGTGCCCGTATTGTTAATAAGGAAGCGAAAATTAAGCGTCACCAGGGGGAACATGGTCAATGAAAACATAAACAAAAGAGTGAAACCTTTCTTTCCTTTCTGTCTTCCTTCCTTTGTTTTGTCTCTCTATCTGTTAAGTTTCCTGCACTTTAGGAGCCTTAAAAACCAGCTGCCATTGAGGGGGCCCCCAGCAGTAAACATGAAATAACCAGAAAAGGACTCATAAAAGGAGACACCATTTCAATGTTGCTACATTTATATGGTGCCAAAGCAAGGATCAGGAATAGGACAAACAATTAAAGACGTCAAATAAAATCCAGGGGGAATAAAATAATATTATAGTAAATTATTGTGTGTGTGTGTGTGTGTGTGTGTGTGTGTGTGTGTGTGTGTGTGTGTGTGTGTGTGTGTGTGTGTGTGTGTGTGTGTGTGTGTGTGTGTGTGTGTGTGTGTGTGTGTGTGTGTGTCTGTGTGTGTCTGTGTGTGTCTGTGTCTGTGGGTCGTGTCTCTGCAGGTCTGTGTGTCAGACCCAATGCCTCTGTAATGAGATCATATGATGTCATGCAGTTCATGCAGGAGCAGCCTTCCGCTCTGCCTGGCTGAATCCTGTGTATGTGTGTGTGTGTGTGTGTGTGTGTGTGTGTGTGTGTGTGTGTGTGTGTGTGTGTGTGTGTGTGTGTGTGTGTGTGTGTGTGTGTGTGTGTGTGTGTGTGTGTGTGTGTGTGTGTGTGTGTGTGTACAGTAGAAAGTATATACATATAGGTCATATGTGGCCTCACAGGAAATAAACCAGCTACATCACTAATGTTAATCTAATAAACTCAACATTTCCAAGAATGTGATTCTATAAAGGTATCGTATTGTCTGTCATTATGTCTCTCCTCAGCTTTCATTTATGTCCAATAACAGAATAACTTTTGCCAATAACAATAACTCAGCATTACTCCACCACTTCCCCCCAGTGCACAGCACACCTCTGCTCATTTCAACAAAACTTCACCCAGATTTAACCTTCAACCCTAAAATATTGTTTGGGTCCATTTTAAGCACAGTCAGTCAAATAATCAAATTTATTTGTTATTCCTTTATTTAAGCTAGAAACTAACACACCAAACAAAAACAATGCTAACATGCTAATTTGAAGCACCATGTTTACCATGTTAGTTTATTGTGCTAGCAAGCTAACACTTGAGGGGCTGTTTGTGGCTCATGTGAAAACCAAAGTCAACACATTGATTGATTTGAACTCGCACCACAAATGTACTTTTTAAACAAAACCATGATATTTTTATTAACCTAACAAAGTTTGTTCCAAATCGCTGTAGACATTGGTTTAAAACTCCAAATCTTTCCCATCATGCAGTTTGCCTAGTGTAAAGCAATATAACAGTGATATTAAATGATAACGGCCATTGAATCGGTCAAAATGGTTGACATTTCAATCAGAACAAAAAATGTCAACCTCCAACTAACACCAAAATAAGCCCAGAGGATTACCTGCAGGATTCATTCTGAAGGCACCCTTTTATGGCAATCAATCCATGAATGGTTCAAATAGATTTGATAATTAATTCATATTGCTATCTAAAGAGCTGTTGCTAACATGGTTTACCCTAAAATGGACAAGCACATATTCATAATTTGGAAAACAATTCTAATAATTGCTCATTGCTAGACATATTTCTAGATTTGTCTAAATCTTACACACATTTAGCGTGTACATTTGATATATTATCAAATCAATATTGCATCTATATTAATCCCATATTACTGCATTATTACAACCATTTACAAGTATAGTGTATAATACCAATATTACACCAAACAGTAATACACCCATATTACAAACATATAACATTAATATTAAGCTTTCATTACATCGATTTTGCATTTTGTTAGACCCATGAGTCCCATTATTAGATGTTACACCGCTTGTTAAATGACAGTATCCCACAAGATACAGAAACCATTTAAGGGTTAAAAGATAACTAAATACAGGCAGAGGCAAACAGAGGGGGGAAACAAGCCGAGGTGATGATGAGATGAGGAAGGACAGGAGGAAATGTCCAGCCAGAGAGACAGATCACTAGAGTCAACTAGAAACCACAAAATACTAATGTTCACACATCCTCCCCCGACTTCAGCCCTGCCATGTTTTTTCTCACCAAATAACACCCACACACATATCATTTTTAAATACTCATGGTCTCTGTTCATCTTGGGTGACGTCATTATTTGTTTCCTTTAACATCCGTTTCCAGTGAATCCAGTCCAGACACAGGTGAGGACGTCAGCTGTCGCCTTATATGCAACAGCAGATGACGGACAGAGACAAAGGGATTCTAGAAAAAACATCCTTGTGAACAGTGTCTCTCTCTCTCACACACACACACACACACACACGCACGCACGCACACACACACACACACACACACACACACACACACACACACACACACACACACACACACACACACACACACACACACACACACACACACACACACACACACACACACAAAATGAGTAGCACATGTGATGTGTGCGTGAGTGTGTACCTGTGTTTTTTTCTGCAGCGGTGATGTCATGCACATCATTCACACAGTGACACCTGTATGAGCAAGAGGAGCCTCTTTCCTTCTCTTTCACACACACACACACACACACACACACACACACACACACACACACACACACACACACACACACACACACACACACACACACACACACACACACACACACACACACACTCATCGAATAACTCACAGGTAACTGATAAGTCAGTGAGCCATAAAAGTCATGATGATGTCATTGGGGTTAGACATACTCTGTCTGATCTTGTGTGTTTGTGCGTGTGTGTGTGTGTGTGTGTGTGTCTTTAAGTGTGTTGTACTATACCCCATGCATAGGGATGTGTGTATTTGTGTGTATGCTCACTTGAAAGATATTTGCACATTTTGTGCACACAAGAAAGCACCAACAGTAACCTGGAAGATGTGGCGTAAGAAAACTAGATTTAGGGGAGAATTTGGGGTAGATGGAGGAAGGGAGGGAGGCTGAGAGGGAGATCAGTCATTTATAGCTGCTCTCTCTCCACATTCCTCCTCCCTTATATGGACAAAACTACTGGAGCCCATCTCTCCATATCTATACCCCACACACACACAAAAGCATGAGCCACTGAACACCAAACAGTCAGGGGTTCTTTTTCAGCCCCTTGACCCAGATTTAGGAAATGTCTTTTCCTAGATTCCAGTCTAATGAAAGAATATTGACGCTCATGTTGTGTGGTCACATCTCACAGCACCACTTTGCACTGTGAGTGGGGACAAAAACACAGATATCCATCTCTCTGGGTCGCTGCAACCTTCTGTTTGTTTGCCCTGCTCTCTCCCTCACGGCCTGTTTGGACTGATCGCCGCCGCTCATCCTCCTCGCTGTTAGGAAGAGTTCAGGAGAGCAAAAGGCCCAAGGGAGGCCGGCTGGTCACGAGGAAATCCATAAGGGCTCGCTTGGGGAAAAAGCAAGAGATATTGGAAAAATAAGAAGGGTAGAAACACAATGAGGGGAGGTTTGGGGGTAAGGGGCAATGGTGGGAGAATTATTCAGAATCTTTACTTGACCGAAATACATTATTGTCAAAATACTTCATTACAAGTAAAAGTCCTGCATTCAAAATCTCTCAGTAAAATGTTCTCAAAGTATAAAAAGTAAATGTGCATAAAAATTGCCTTTATATGTGTGACACATTTTACTGCTGTAGACAAACAAAGTTCTGATTGAGTATAAAATATTTAAATAATTGGACTCTCTTGTGACTTAAAGAGTAAGTCTATTTGTTACATTTTGTGACATGCATTTTGTTAAAAGTAGCTAAAGCTGTTAAATAAATGTAGTGGAGTAAAATTACATTATTTCCCTTTTAAATGTATTGAAGTAGAAGTATAAAGTAGCATAAAAGAGAAATACTCAAGTACAAAATTGTACTTGAGTATAGTTCTTGAGTAAATGTACTCAGTTACTTCCCACCTCTGGTAAGGGGGTGCAGGCAGGATGATACAGACAGAAACAGATTAAGCGAAAGAGGTAAACACAGGCAGAGAAAGAGAGGAGAGAGAAAGGAAGGGAGAGCTTACCTTAAAAGGCTGTGTTTGTAGAAAGAGAGGGAGTTGGAGTGTTTAAATGTGTATGTGCATACCAGGTTGTTATGTCCCCAACATATATTAAGAGGGGGAGGAGGGGATTATGAAGCGTTATAGAATATAGACAACACTTCAGAAGGAACCCTGTGAGTGTGTGCATGCGTACCTGTGTGTGTGTGTTGCCATAATGGCCTAGCTACGAGCAAAAGATTCCTGTACTGTGATTCATTCAGCTCGGTCCAGTCTCCTTTTAAAGACTATGAACCTGTTTATTTGATGCTGAGCACCCCTGTCCAATTTCAATATCCACTCACACACGTATAAGCAGCTTTTTTCTCTTGCTGTAGCTCACTCTCAAAAGTGTGCATGTCCATAACTACAAGGAGAAAGACACACACTCGTCCTGCCTCGGCCCCATGTACTCATTACCCAACAGGAACTGAGGATCTGGGAACGGGTCCAGGTCTCTATCTCTCTCTATTTTTCAGCAATGCTCTCCTCCAATCTGAGTTTTTTTCTTAATATGGCCAAAGAGGGAGTGAGAAGAGAAGCAGAGAGCCGGACAGTGGAGCAGAGTTAAATCTTCACTGCTCACCTCCCTGTCTAAACTCGATCTAATTCAAAGTGTTTGTTTAATCTGCACAGTTTACACGGGTGGGTTTAAATTTAACAACTACTTGAGAATTTAGACAACCTTTGCCAAACAACCTTTAACTACTGGATCCTTTCTGATCAGGTTTGAGCCCCTCAATGCAAGTTAACCCTGTGTCTTTTGACCCTCTTCAATACAGATGTGACCAAAAATATTGCCACCCTTGCAAATCTTTAATAAAATAATACACAATTTATTCTGAATAGTGTTTCAACAATATATTATAATTAGTACAGGTGATTTGATTTTGCAGAAACGCAAGAAAACTAAAACATAAATAACTGAATTAATGCTTAAAGATTATTTAAAAAGCATACAACTATCTGTATAGCTGTTAACTGTTCGTAACAATATGATTGTATTATTCAGAATATTTTGTCATATTATACTGTACGTTGGTTTTTGGTTTATTTCATGTAAATATGGAGTTTTCTTAAGATATCTTTTTGTAATTGTTTTTTTTTTTTATGGTCCTTTTCTTTAAATGTATCTTCTCTGACTGTGTATACATACACCAAGGCAAATTCCTTCTATGTGTTCACCTACTTGCGAATAAACGTGTTTCTGATTTTGATTCCACCTGCATGGGGGCTTACAAATACAATTTTGGGTGTAGGGTTACAGCTGACATCTTCACCTGCATCTGGACTAAGTTCACTGAAAGCCATGGAGTTTTCTTTCGAAGTTCAGCATTTTCTTTCCAGAATTCTGGCCAAAAATCCGTAAAGGGGCCCTAATATGCTTTTTGGGATTTCCCCTTTCCTGTAGTGTGTTGTATAGGTTTTTGTGCATGTCAATGGTCAGCAAAGTTGTTTTCCCTCCAGATGGAGTTTCTCTAACACGCCCCCCCCCCCTGCCTGAAACGCCTCCATTAGATTCCTTTGTTAACTTCTGTGACATAATGACATCACTATATAGCGCTACCATTGGCTACCCCTCCAACACATTGTACAAGATAGGCTAAGAGGGACATCTTTGCATGGGTTGACCAATCACAACATAGCCTTCCAGCTAACCATTAAGAGCGGCTGGGCTCTGGTTTCAGACAGAGGGTGAAAAGAGGTGCTGCAGCACAGGCAGTATGAGAAACATGAAGCGCTTTCTAAACATTAAATCACGGAGACATGTCCCAGTAGAGACAATAAATACTGATATACACCGGAAAATTAGCAGAATATACCCTCACACAGAATATCACAGGTTGAGGCTTTCAAGTGGACATGAGTTAAGAGCAGTTACATGCAACCTCAACATTTCTTTGCGTTTTGATGTGATTTAGACCTAACAGGGGTAGTCTTGACCAAAGTTCCAAACTCAAAGTTTTCCTTTGGAGGCTTTTCTCCAAACATAACACTGAGTGTTTTCTTCTGCAGGCTAGTTAAAGTAAAAGATTACCACGCAGCGTTTAGCATGACTACCTCTCAGTCTGCATATTGTGTGAATACATAGAAAGAGAACAGACACACATTTTCCACCAAAGCCCTCTGACACACACTCATGTACACATCCAGCAGCATACACACATACAGTTCTGCTGCAAACATCTCATTATTCCTGGAGTTGTGACGTGACTCACCCTGAGGCAGACTTCAGAGTCTGCTGCTCGCTGAGTCAGAGGGATTACTCTGCTCGACCCTGGCTGGTTTTTATGACTTCAAATCCTCACAGTATAGTCTGCTGTGCCTGTGGTGAGGGTTGATAGCACATATTAAGTGTGTGGAAGGAGTGTATGTGCAGGTGAGGGAGGTTAAAGTGGCGCTTGGTGCTGTAATGACAATGAGCTCTTGTGCTGCAGCGGTCTGGCTGTGTTTGCTGTCATGTTGCTTGTGAATAAGATTTCATAAATGTTTTACTGCTCCATTCATCTTTGCTTTGCACGGTTGTTTTTCTTTGTGTTTAGCTTAACTATTGTATTCAAAGACCCATGTTCATGTCTATAAATATTCATGCTGAAATGTGTAAGTTAGTATTTCTATGGGAACTGGTCTGTTACGTTACATGATGTCTTGACCTATTATTAGACCCGCCGTGGGAAATGATTGTAAATCAATCTAGCCCCCTAGCCTCTATTCTGAAGCATTAAACAGATTCAAGTACATTAGATATGTATAATGTGTTGTAGCGGCATGAAAAAAAGGGGCATTGAATATAAAATGTAGCCTAGAAAAGAGTAGAATTAAACAAAACAATATGCAGTAGTAGACAACATTAATACGGTTTAATTAGAGTAATTAAAAGACCTCTGGTGTTTTTCCCCTGATGTGCAGAATAGGTTTGAGTCAGTAGTGAGAGCAGTGGGTGGCAATCCGTTCAGAAGACACTTAGATAGATATTGTAAATGGTTTATTATTGATTTATAAATGTTTTACAGCTCAAATGAATCATTAATAAGAGCAACTTTTCAATTGCCAGGTTGGTAATGTTGGTAATCCTCAGATAATAAATACTCATATTGTTCTCACTTCTATCAAGCCATCAAGTCAGAATTTATAAATATTAGCAAATTATTATGACTTTACCAAATCTGGCAAACCAAAGCCCAGCACTGAAGGCAATTGTTTGTTTGGTTTTTTCGCGTTTTTGGTTAGATGCCTAAAATAAGGTGTGCTGCTTAAAAACTCACTCGTTACCAAGCGCCGTTTTTATGACACATTCTTAAAAACGCTGGTTGGTAACGAGTGAGAATTTCAGACATTAGTCTTCGACCTAAAGTTCTTCAGTGAATACCATCTCGTAAAATGTCCAAAGCCGCATTTAGCTTAGCGGTGATGACGCGAATGCCCAACCGTGATATAGTTTATTTACAGTCTGCTGTATTTTCTGGTAATTACAGAAAAAAGTGGTTTTCGTATGTGGAGATTATCCTGCTGAACAAAACACGTAGGTATTACAGATCTTATTGTGTGCAGAACGGAAAAATCCCATTGCTTTTAGTCGAGGGAGCCCTTGCTATGCTAACTTCCTTCAACAAAATGATGTCATCACTGCACCACTCTACTACTAAAGGATTTTAAAAGAACATCTATAAAGCCATTGTTTAAGACCTTTGAACTTTGTAAAAAGGGTGCCTTCACTGACTTTTTATAGGTGGTACCAATGTTTGAAAGTGAAGCGTGACTGTGATGTCCTCATTGTGAGTTGTCTCAATGTCATTTAGGTCACGTGTGTCAATTCCTCAAGCCCTCTTATGTTAAGTGCTGTTTCTGTGTAACTGATCTGTCTCCCTTAGCTGGTCACAAAAGCCAGTTAATAGTTGACATGTCTAAATATAGACTCCATTCCATTTAATGAGAAACGTTTCTCCATAATTACTCCACTTTGTCATATGGGAGCCACTTTTATATGCTTGTGTGAGAGCCATTGAGTTACTTCAGATGGTTGGATGAGAGATCAAGGAATGACACATATTTGTTTAATTACCTGCAAGTGGGGTTTGATGTGCTGTTTATGGGTGTAATGTAAGTGCTTAGTCCTTTGTGTTTGTGCATGCGTACAATTTGTCAGTACCAGTGTGCATGTTTAAATTTAGCTCAATCACGAGTGTGTGTGAAGGAGCGCTTCAGGCAGAAAGTGAGTGCACATGGAACATTTTATACTTGGTCTTCTCCATTAGTTAAACAATTTACCACTTTAGCGCTACCAGAGAGAAGCTTTGTTATGAGGATGTCAGCCAGGCCCTGGCTGCCTTTCACTCTGTCATTTACTTTCCCTCCTCAATCCCATTTTGCATGTGAAAACAGGCTTGGTCTCCACTTTTAGCCCGATTTTAGGGTCTATCTTTTATGTACCTGTCCACCAGATTCCCTAAAACCTGCTCCTGTCCCCTGATATTACACCCATTAGCTCATCTGCAGCCCTGCAGTCTGGAACTGGCGTTTTCCCTGCCACTTTGTCAGAGTTGTTTTTTTTATTCTCAGTTACGTGTATTACAGATTCCCACTTTGCAGGAGACGTTATGCGTTCTCCAAGGAGCGTATGTTTGTGATTTTGTTTGTTTGTCAGCAGGATAAGTGAAAAACTACTATACTGATTTTCATGGAACTTGGTGAAGGGGCGTAAAATTGCCCAAAGAGGGAACCATTAAACTTTGGACCTCATCCGAGTTACATGATCTCAAAATGTGTTTTCACTTTCATTGACTTCCAGCTTCAAAAGACAATTTGTGCTGCAATCATTTGGTGTTGGATAATAATTGGAATAATGTATTTCCTCCTGGGAAATTCATGTGAATCCCCCTCAAAAATGAAAGACAACTCAGCAACAGATATCAACATGGAAAAAACACAAATCTTCTTTGTAGCGGCCTTGGTTTTTCCACGTCACGATCTCTGACAAACAAGAGCATAAATGCTGTGGGTGCCAGTCTGTGCTGGGTATTTAATCATCTGCATAACAAGTAGTGTGCATTGAGTAGGTCAAACTATAATAACGTTTATTTTTGTCCTTTCTATCGGTCTTCCACTCAATTACATACAAACCTGTGTGTGTGTGTGTGTGTGTGTGTGTGTGTGTGTGTGTGTGTGTGTGTGTGTGTGTGTGTGTGTGTGTGTGTGTGTGTGTGTGTGTGTATATTTACCCCAATAAATAAGCCTCTGGTGATGTAACTCAACAAGTTGCATACAGATGATGTCACAGGCTGACTGGACGAGCTCACAACCACAACAGCAAACATCTGGCTCTTATTAATGCACACATACACACACACACACACACACACACACACACACACACACACACACACACACACACACACACACACACACACACACACACACACACACACACACACACACACACACACACACACACACACACTCATAGATAAAACATTCCTCATCCCTGCTCTCTGCCTCTTTAACTCTTCTGATTATTGTTTTCTTCCTCTGTCATCTGCCTTTGCCCTTTCACACAAAGAATTATGGGTACGCTGCATATTTAAGAAGATAAAAGACACACTATTACAAAGATCCCAAATAACCTTTCAGGAATGTTTCATGAGTCAAAATCAGAGTACAGCATAACCATATATTAAGGAATAGCTCAACATTTAAGGCAAAATTCTTCCCTTTCTTGCCGAGAAGATCAGAGCTCTCTGAAAATATTAAAAGCTGCAGCTGTGGATGACCTCTGTGACCTTAGAGCATCATTACCAGCTGACACAACTTCAATACAAATTTGAAAGAGATGACACATGCCTTTTATTTGGATTTAATCTCACAATCTTAATATGACAAACAAATCAATGTGTTTGTCCTTAATATGAAAAAAGGTAACAATCTCAGCTTAGCTTAAAGCTAAGTGATTAGAATCGAGGACTTCTGTACTTACATTTGCGCTTTTGAGTGCATAAGTACCTCCCAATGCAAAGAATAGCAAAATGCTCTATGAGTATCCGGAGGGTCCTCTCATAACAGAAAGAAATTTGAATGTGGAACACTGGACACCTCTCGCTCTGAACGACCGCCATCGTGGAGTGGATCAACTAGCCGCCAGTACAGTTAAAGATTGTTAAAGATTGTTTCTGGCTAGCTAGCTGGTTAACAATTGAGATCTTCACTCCTGTGAGGGAGCACTAGTCGTGTTTGATTTGAGAAAACGATATACGGTCAAAAGTATTCACAGTGTGGTACAAAGAAGTGTACTCTGCAAATTATCCCAATTGAGAGACAGCATAAGTCAAACAGCTTGGCTCCATCCAATTTTACAAATATTTTCCCTCCACCACCACCTTCAAATCTTTACTGTGGAGTCTATGATTATCAGCACATTTTCAGCAAAGAAAGTGAAGGCTTTTTTCCAAAATTTCATTCTTTATTTCTTTGAGTGGTTTATAAAAACCCACAGTCACAAAACCATTCAAAAGTTGTTTAGGAAATCTTATAATGTATTCAAAAGATTTTACTGATTGTCTTCTTCAATTTGCTATCCATATTTAATCTCCTCCACCCTCACTTCAATCTACCCAACTCCTAACCCTAACCCCCCCTTCGTCCTCCCACCAGGCTGCTGAACTGTAAGTACAGGGCACAGCAGAGGCCAACATTCCTCTGTCCTGAGCCAACGCTCAGCTGGAGAGAATACACACACACACACACACACACACACACACACACACACACACACACACACACACACACACACACACACACACACACACACACACACACACACACACTGTATTACATTATATTTCATCTACTAAAAACAACAGATAACAGGAAGGAGAGGACAGAGGGTGCAGAGAGAGGTGAGACTGTTCTTTCTATCTATCTATCTATCTATCTATCTATCTATCTATCTATCTATCTATCTATCTATCTATCTATCTATCTATCTATCTATCTATCTATCTATCTATCTATCTATCTATCTATCTATCTATCTATCTATCTATCTGTCTGTCTATCTATTTTTTTCTATTTTTAAATATCATTTTGGCACACTTATGTCCCTGGCATTATTTATGTTGGAACATTTAAACAAGCAGCAAACGAAAGGTCATGGTCTCAGTTATAAATAAATATGTGTTCATGTACAAATCGTTCCTACCCTCACCTATGGTCATGAAGGATGGGTCATGACCGAAAGAACGAGATCACGGATACAAGCGACCGAAATGGGATTGTACCGCAGGGTGGCTGGCATCTCCTTTAGGGATAAGGTGAGAAGTTCAGTCATCCGGGAGGGACTCGGAGAAGAACCGCTGCTCCTTCACGTTGAAAGGAGCCAGTTGAGGTGGTTCGGGCACCTAGTGAGGATGCCACCTGGGCGCCTCCCTAGGGAGGTGTTCCAGGCACATCCAGCTGGGAAGAGACCGAGGGGTAGACCTAGGACCAGGTGGAGGGATTATATCTCTTCGCTGGTCTGGGAGCGCCTTGGAATCCCCCAGTCAGAGCTGGTTGATGTGGCCAGGGAAAGAGAAGTTTGGGGCTCTCTGCTGGAGCTGTTACCTCCGCGAGCCTGACGGAAAAGCAGGAGAAGATGGATGGATGGATGGTACAAAGTGTATTTTCGAAAATTAGCGGATTTGTTATTAAAGTCATGTTGTGCACTTGTGCCAATCAGCCCCGTTTGGTTGCTTGGCACTATATTAAAAATAAATGCTTAGCAATTAAAAACTATTTGGATTAAGAAACTATAACACACACACGTTTTAATCAACCAAAGGAACAACAAAATAAGATAATGAGATGAAGAACAGCTCCATTCCACCTAACTGTGTGATGATTACTGTCAGCTACCGTCACTCTCAAAAGTATGAATCTGAAATATTACCTTCGCCACAGAAGTTAATGACTTTCAGAGGATTCAATAAGTATGAGTACAGAACAAGAAACATTTAGATGTTCCCTTTCTGTTCCTGTGACCTCAAAGGAACAGAGAAGAGTAACTTGGTGATAAGGAATGAATTATATGAATTACATTGAGTAAAAGTATGTGTAATATATTGTTTCTCACACACACAAACACAGAGCAGACACAGGGAGGGGGGTGCACGGGGGTCACGTCATACCTTTATAATCCCGAAGGCGCGGTCTTGACGTCACCCATGTAAAAAAGGGGGGGAAAGGAAAGAGGCACAGAGCAAGCGAGAGAGAAAGAGAGAGAGAGAGAGAGAGAGCGAGAGAGAGAGAGAGAGAGAGAGAGAGAGAGAGAGAGAGAGAGAGAGAGAGAGAGAGAGAGAGAGAGAGTCACACCCCCAGCATCTCTGTTGCTTCACCCGTTTACCAATTAAGGCTGTCCCGGTGCAGGACAGAGAGAGAAGGAGAGAGACAGAGGACTCGTAGAGGTAGAAAAGAGAGAAAGAGCGGAGGGACTATCTCTTTTTTTTATTTTCCTTTACGCCACCAGCACTTCCAATACACCCATTTCCCCCCACCGGGATTCACTGCGCGTGGGGAGGGAGGTCCGGGACCTCGGTCAGCACACACACATACACAGGCTACACACCCACTGTGACCACAGGCACTGCAGCGCACTGACTGAGCGGAGAGGACGCACACTGGAGGAGAGGACGCACACCGGGACAGAAAACACACAAACGTAAGTTCTGTCCCGCTCGAGACTTGTTAGTGTGTGTGGGTGATGGTGCGGGAGATTTCCCTCTCAGTGGTTCTGTCTTGACTTAAATCTGGTGAATGGTCGACGTTATTCTCTTTGGCAAAGCCTTTACGCACACATTACGCACCCCTAACCTTTCTAATGTAGCCTGTCTGAAGCTTTGGCACTGCTTTACTCTGGTATAATCGGTTCATATGGTGACAGTTTGACAGTCAGCCAGGATGTCACACAGTTGATGTAAAGTGCTGGAGCTCATCCACCCATCTAATTTTATTCCAACACATGCAATTTGTTTACGCACACTGCAGCATCTCTCCCGAGTTACAATTATGGGCTGCGCACCAAATAAGGCAATCCACCGACTGTAGCTGGAGCTTTGTAACGGGAGGGTGGGGGTGGGTGGGGGCAAGTGGTGGGTGCTTGCGCCCTCCGCTGGCGGGACACTGGGTTCATGTTCAACAATTTAGAACACAAGTCATCACTCATAAAACTTTTTTTCGTTGTTAACACTCTTCACACCGAGGAGAGAACCATGCATACCATCAGGCATGTTTTAGTTTTTACAAGATAGCCTATCACGTGTTTCTGATGAGTCAAGTGAGGGACTGAAGTGGGTGTAAAGTTTAGGCAGACAGGACATATGTGGTGCAGAGACAGAAATTATTCAACATAAAACATTTTTTATAGAATTTCTCAAGAAAAGAATATTTAAAGATGCACTGAAACATTGGCTTTAAATACATGTGTTGTTTCAACAGATTTCGCATAACTGAATTAGGTTATTTGAAAACAATAAATAACACACATTTGTTCTCAACTCTGTAATAAATGACAGCATGAAACATTGACTTTAACCACTGTTAAAGTCGACGTTTCAGTTTAACCACTGTGTCTATACGCAGCTTATAGCCTGACAGAATATATAAAGGTGTGATGCCTTAATGATACATGTTATTATTGATACGTTACCAAAGGTACTTCAATCTTCTAAAACATCAGAGAAATATGTTTGGGATAATTCTAGTCACTGTGAGTGTTTAAAAAGGTGAACAAAATGTTGAATTTATTTAATTTTATCGATGTAGAGGTGATATAAGTGTAGCTGTTGATGTTGTTACTGTGTACAGCAGAGCAAAAGGATTCCTGTGCTTGGTCGTAGCCAGTGGCGGCTGGTGAACATTTTTTTGGGGGGGCGCAGTTGGGCGGCACGGTTTAAATAGCACTTTTTTAGAGGTTTAGCTTAAGACAGTTGGTTAGGTGGCTGCGGCCACATTCGTGCTTCTTACATTTTTGTGTGAAGTGCTTTAGATCCTTCATCCCGGTTGTAGTCCAAAGTGTTTCAGTCCCAGGACTTTGAAATAACAGACAAGGGAAACAAAAAAAGGCATTGCTCACTGTACAACCAGCTAACCAATTCCGCTTAGCATACAAGTTTGAGGAGAAAGTCCGAGTGTAGGTTCTCCCGCGATCAGTGGTCGTCTGTTGAATGTTTAAATCCGGACGCTCGGGTCCCAAGTCTTTCAATTTCTTCTTTTCGACATCTGATAGTCGATGAAACGGTGTTTTAAGTAGAGCTTGCACGGAGTTCTCAGCCATCGATGTCGCCATATTCACTCAATCTAAGTTTCAGCTAGCTACGGTGCTGCTCTTTACGCTTGTGGTTAGGGAATGATAACGATGCTGATTCGCCGAAATAGTCCAATCGCGTATCTAAGAATGTCACATTGAACTAAGAAACAATGCCATTGGCTGTGGGCGCAAAGATTTGCGCCCACAGATCTAAGTTTCATCCTCCAATGAAAAGCTATCCTTGCTAAAATGACTGAGAAAAGTATAAGCTCTCCCATAGACTCCCATGTTATCGGCGCCCACGGACGGTAGCCGACCTGCCTATTCTCAGAAAAGGCGAATGGCAATATATTATGTCCGGACACATTTTAGCGGTTCTTGACAGTGGTCTCCCATACACATTTAACCCATAAACACGGTACATTTCTTATTTCAATTATGTTGTATATATAACGTTTTTTAACTCAAAAAGTCAGGGTGGGCGGCGCCCAAGCGCCCACTATTGACGCACCGCCACTGGTCGTAGCCAATAAAGCTGATTGTGATACTAATCAGGTAAATCTAATACGATAAGTTTCATGCTGTCATGAACATTGTTACATGGTCAAACTGACTGTATATAAGAAGTTTATTTTCTTTGGTAATGAGGCTGAAACACTGGAATGTGCGTTTTATTCTCAAATTGAGTGCAGTTTCCAAACCTTTCTGGCACAGTTTCACACGTTGGTCATAACATTCCTGTACACCCTTCATTTATTACAGAGTTGAGAACAAATGTGTGTTTTCAGATTGTAGGTTTTGGAAGTTGTATGTTGGCTAAATGTTTGAGAGGCATTTCATGAGCTGTTGCAACTTCTTGACAGCTCTGAAATAAAGATGTGATCCGAGCCGAGAGGCATAAGGAAAAAGGTGTTAGAAAACCTGCAGACCAAACCTGTCCTTATTTGACACTAAGTGGCCTACTTTCACATAACAAGTGCCACCAAAAGCCCACAAACACACACACACACACACACACACACACACACACACACACACACACACACACACACACACACACACACACACACACACACACACACACACACACACACATTAAGGGGAAAGCCATAACTTTGCTGTAATCTGTGCATCTGACTTGCTCTCTCTCCACTCTCTATGCATGTTATGTGGTTGGGGGGGGGCAGCGTTCTTCTCACATCCTTTCTGCTCAGGTTGTGGTTGATGGGGTGTGGAGAGTGAATGTTAAGAAGCGGTTGGCATGCACACTGGTACTGTAAGGCAGGAAATCTGCATTGTTCTCAATAATGAACAGTTTGAATAAGTCTCACAGTGTCTAACTTAATATATCTAATATACATCACATGGTCTCTTCATTCCTAATCGTTCATATTCAGAAGTGTATCTGATGTGTAATATGATCACATAGCATCACATGGTATTTGCTCTTCAAAATAGGCCCTTTTGTTTCAGGCTGCACTTACTTTCTCAATACTTCATTCCTATCTGACAGCAGAGGCGTGGACTCGAGTCACATGACCTGGACTTGAATCAGACTAATGTCACTTATTTGTTGAGAGTGATGTGACTTGGACTGAATTAAAAAAGACTTGCAATGACATGGACTTCATGTGGGCTTCAACCATTTGACTTAAAACATCTTATTTAAGGAACTTGGGGCTTTACGTGTAACTTCACAGTCTTGATAAGGGACTAGATCTGGGACAGACATTATGGATCTGGGACTCATCAGGTTGAATTGGAACTTGACCTCTGACCTGACTTAGAACTTGACTTAGAACGTGTCGGTCTTGATTTTGGACTTGATTTCAAATATTTGATAATTACTTGTGAATTGCAAAGCAATGACTTGGCCTGACAGACATATTGAAGGAACACTAGCGCCCTTTTAACTTCACACCTACTACACCCTTGCATCCAGGAAGTGAAGATTATACCGCTGTTGCACTCAGCTAAAAGACTATTAGTAAGCTCAATGTGAAACAACAGTGTAGGCTTTAGCTCTGTTATTCTGCTCACCCTTGGATTTAGCTAAGTTTCCTAAAATGTTAGCACCACTTACACTTATACTAACATATGAAATGTTTATAAACTTCTAAAATACTTTTTATCTGCAGGGACTAACCCTTAGCCTCTTCCTGGCTTACTGAGAGAGCAAAGGAGTGAGAAAGGCACATAATTGGTGTTGGAGTTTTCCCATTGGCTGTTGATTCCAAAATAAACATACAAACTCAATACTTTCAAATTAAAAGCCCTGTGGATGATGAGAAAAATCCACTCAAAATGTGACCTTTCAGAGTACTACATTATATTGTTCTATTGGATATTCTTATAAATATATTGGAATGTGTCAATGTGCAGTCGGTTAAGCATTGTATATGATACAGTTAAATAGTAAAGCACCAAATAAAAAGATATTATAATGCTACAACAATCAATCAGGTAAATATATATAGTGGAGTAGTGGAAAAAGTACAATATTTCCCTCAGAAGTGTATATTATATGGAGTTTTTATATATGGAATTATGATTATATGACGTCTGTCTTAACCATTGGCTAATTTACCACTAAGAACCGCCTTTATGAAACGAAATAACCAAGTAGATGAGTGATGATTTGCAAAAACCTAATTGGGTGTTAAATAATTCCATCGAAACTTGCCCAGAACGCGTCCAGATTACAGGTGACAGTGAGAGACAATAGTGGGTACATTTAGAAAGTGAAGGTGTGACATGAGAAGCGTGAGAGGAGAAAGAAAATGTATTTAAAAAACTGGGGAATGTAGCACCACAAAGAATCAGCAGAGGGAGCCAGATGATAAGCAGAGAGGCGTTAGATCTTCAGACCCCGAGACTTCATGTGTCCCCCGCCTGCTCCGTCGCCTGTTTATTTGGTAAATTCCATTGAAACAATAGGCCGCCCCGGAGTGAATATTTCACCGCTTCTCTCAGCCCTTACTCACTGACAGGAAGAACTTTATTGCTATAGTGTTCAAAACATTTCTCTTTCATTGTGTCCACTCACTCTGTCTTTGTGTGTTCTGTCTCACATGCCTCACTTCCAGTGGCGGCTGGTGGAGTTTTCTCCAGGGGGGGCTATAACCCCAAAATGTATAAACATTTTTTAAAAAGCATGCATACATGTACTAAGGTATCAAACGAGTGTATTTACATAAATGAAAACAACAAAAACAACATTATAGATAGATAGATAGAAGTGCAAAGAGAAACAAGTGCGATATATAGAGTATGTACAGTATATGCAGTTAAGAGTGATTATGTAAAGATAAGGGCAGTATAAAGAGGTGGGAATAATGGGCATAGTATAAACAGATGTAGTATGAACAAATATACAGAAGTGCTATATTACTATACAGATGGCCAATATACATATATAATAAATATCTCTATCTATCTCTATATCTCTCTATCTATCTCTAGATCAGAGGCGGCTGGCCCATAGGGGGCGCTGGGGCTCTGCCCCACCAGCTGTTGAGGGGAAAAAATATTTTTTGCATATTTTTTTTAAATCAATGTCAGTTTTACTTAATAGTGTGTGTGCCTACATGCAATTTAAATCATTTAAACAACATTTCCACCAACTAACACTCATTAAACAGTGAATTTCCACTGACAGACAGTGTATCATTCTCTCATGGGGCGATCGGCAAAGTGCCCCTGACCGGCAGCTAAACAGCCAATCCGGTTATTGTTGCTAGGGGGAAATTATGAATAATTGGCCTATCAACGTCGCCAAATGTAACGCCGGTGGGGCGCTGGAAATTTAGCCCCAACTGCTACGTAAAATGCGTGAAGGTTTAGGATTGCTGTAGCTACATAAGGAGCCAGCGATAGTTTTTTTTCGTAGTGCGACTCCCAGACTCTGTCCTACGCTACGTGGGGAAAAAATACGCGCTACGACGCTTTGTTGTTTCTCTCAGGCTGTGACATGCAATGACAACTGTATGGCACTGATGCTGTTTTCTCCAAGTAAATGCATTTTCCCTTGAGAGAGGGTATTAAAATAATCTGTTTATGTAAAAAATTTTGAAAATAACTTGGTTCTAAATTCTTTGTATATGTTACATTTGAATAGGAAAGTTCTGTTTCATTCTCTCTTCTCAACCCACACTCACTCATTCACTCACTCACTGTTGATTTGTATAGATTCAGCTGAAATCATACCCTTGTTGTTAATTTATCCCTTGATTGTATTGTATAGTATTTGATAGCATAAAGTCTAATAAAGCTGTAAATTGTTACTTTTTCTATGAAGCTGGAAACTGTGAAATTAAATTATTATTGCGGAACTGTAGTCATTTTCCGACTGTTCATTTGAATGCTTATGCTAGATTAGGCAGGGAAATCTGTTGGCACACTAGCCCCACCAAGATTTTTTTTCACCAGCCGCCACTGCTCTAGATATATCTCTATCTCTATATATTTAAATAATATATATCATATATAACATGGACAATACACATACTTTATGACAGAAGGCTGTGACGTCAGCCCCGCCGCCAAATCCAGCTGCATTCAGCTCGGGGCGCAGGAGAGGTGCGCCCCAACATCGTCCTATCTCTTGTATTGAAGAGAAGCTACTGCGCATGTACAACTTTTAACGAGAGTCTATGGGCAAAGATTCCTGCGCCCCAGGGCGGAAATACGTCACCAATCAGACAATGTCAACGAACGAAACAACTTTACTCATCATTAACTATGAAATATTTATCTTGCACATCTAAAAAAATATATACATATATTTCGAAATATTTTTATTTTATTATTTCATTTTTATTTAGTTTTTTTATGTCTTATTCAAGGAAATGTGGTGAGGTGAGTGGTGGGGCGGCGCCCTAGCGCCCTCTATTGGCCAGCCGCCACTGCTCACTTCTCCTTTTCAATTAATCTGACCTGTGTTCCTGCTCTGCCACACTCCCCATACAGTCATATGTTTTCTATTTTAATTATGGCCAACGCCTGTAAACTGTTGCTGCAATCGATAAATAATGAATAGAAATGATGGACCTACAGGGACTGGATTATAGAAATCTATTGTTTTATTATTTTTAATGATGTAAAAGCAAGCTGTTGCTGATTTTTTGTGTTTGTGTGTGTACGTGTGAGTTTGTGTGTGTGTGTGTGTGTGTGTGTGTGTGTGTGTGTGTGTGTGTGTGTGTGTGTGTGTGTGTAGAAATACCACTCTTTTATTGGGGTGTAATTAAGGCTTGGGACCCCAGGGTTGTTATTGGAGAGAGTGGGATTCTTAAGATTCTCCCTTGACCAGACACACACACACACACACACACACACACACACACACACACACACACACACACACACACACACACACACACAGAACATTCTTGGTGGCTCCGGGCCACACTGTGGCTCCGGGCACTGAGCTCCTTGTTTAGTCAAAAAGCTCTCTCTGTCTTTACAGCCACTCTTACTCACAGAAGGAAAATGATTTTAAAGAAATTACAGTTTCTGTTGTTAAAAAATGCAATTTTATAAATAAATAAATGAGTAAGTCATGTTAAAGATGCACTCCAGCAATGAAGTATTGCAGTTTCAGAACATTAAGGGACTTGTGAATAAGTTGTTTAAAAAACAATGTTCAAATTGAAGGTAGCAGAGTTTGAGATACATTGACTTTTCTGCAAACAAGCTTTCAAAATTCTGGAACCAAAAGTAACCATAATGCCACGGTAACATGTCATATTCAGACGAGTCATTAAAATGTTTAAAATATTAGCAAATACTTTGAGTTAATCCCTTTATGGATATGCTGCATTGATACACACAGACAAGAGCAACAATGGGAGAAGCTGAAGGGAAAATAGAGAAAGGACTAGTTCCCTGATGAGTTCTGAGATCAGACAGAGGATGAGCTGTCCTACACACGCCCACAGACACACACACACACACACACACACACACACACACACACACACACACACACACACACACACACACACACACACACACACACACACACACACACACAGTCAATGTATGTTGCTGGCAAGTGAAATCTAATGTTTGTACAGTCTGTACATTGACTGGGCAAATAAAAACGATCCAAATTTGGGCAAATGGCGCAACATTAAAGTCCCCCCTTCAGAATGTAAGACCTCTGCATAGCCACAGAAGAAAATATATAACTGTTTTCACATAATAAACTGATCGTCACATGCAAAGTTGGCTGAGTCCCTCTTTTAGAATCCCAGGGGCTTTCTGTTGACAGTGTAAACATGTGCAAAGCACCTGGAATAAGATGTTTGCCAACTTATAGCTTCATTATCTACTTTGTGTACAGTTAGTTTGTGACAAACTGAAAAAAGAAATCTAAATGTGTGCACAAAAAAAGGAGAAAACAAGCATAACTGTGTGACGTCTTTTTTATCCTGCTGGGTTTCTCAAATATGTCTTTTCTGCCTCCTGGGACTCATCAACATATGATGAGCTAATCACAGGCGGGGGTGGAATGCAATTTTATCTGGATGGTACTTAAGTACTTTTACTCAAGTACTTAAGAAGAAATGGTTGTACTTTACTTGAGTATTTTCATTTTATGATGCTTTACACTTCTATTCCTCTACATTTGATACTTTTTAATCCCTAACACTTACAGGAAGTTACTACTGCAGGTTTAGATTATTAGTGCAAGATATAAATCAACTAAAACATGAAAGCTGATTATAATGCATTTCGCTTCCCAGCAGTATATAATGTAATTAAAATGAGATCCACTTTTACCAGCAGCCGTGTGACCTTGTTTTTCCAGCTCAGAACACATCAGCACAGTCAGGGGGGGAATGTAATGAAGTACATTTACTGATTATTGCACTTAACTAAAAGTCCTCGCTTGTCCAAAAGTAGAAGTACTCAGATCTTGTACTTGAGTAAAAGTAGAAGTACTCAGATCTCAGAGTGTAGGAATACTCTGTCACATTAAAAGTCCTGCATTCAAAATGTTCCTCCAGTAAAGGTAGAAAGTACTCTCATCTAAATGTACTTAAAGTAGCGACAGTAAAAGTAGTCATTGTTTGATTGGTCCATTTCAGAATAATATCTCTGACATGTTTTATAATTATTGATCATTAAAGTGTTCTCAGAGCTGGTAAAGGTGCAGCTAGTTTGAATGGCTTTGTATACTGCAGGGTAGCTGCTGGATTTACTCCAGGTGAACTAAGTCTGATTTAAGGGCTGATTATATTTCACAGCATTAATCCAGATCTGTAAAGTAACTAAAGGGATTAAATACATGTAGAGGAGTAAAAGTAAAAGACTTACCTCTGAATTTTAGTGGAGTAGAAGTAAAAAGTAAAACAAACTCAAATATTCAGGTAAAGTACAAGACCCTCAAAAGTGTACTTAAGTACAGTTCTACACATCTACTTGCTTACAGGGGCTAAGAACGTTTAGGAAAGTAATGATACATTATATTCACTACAGAAATTGTACTTCTCTTTCAAGTATTGTAAAGTTGGATCCATCAGAGTGTACTGTTGTGGTATTTTGTGTGGTGAGGAGTATGCTGTTTGTTCTCTTCCCTCTGTCGGTCCCAAGTAAAAGACTGCCATGTTTAAGATGTAGTTTGAATGTGAGTGAGTTTTCAGTGGGACATAAAAAAGTGTAACATCCTCCGTGTGCGAGCAGATCACATTTCTCCCAAAATGCCTCCCTTTCTGCTGCAATAACCGCCTACTTTCTGAGCAGAATCTTTATCTGCGGGCTATAAGTCCCTCTCTGTGTTCACTCCTTTCTTTCTCTTTCTTCTCCTCAGACACAGACAGCAGAAAGTGAGAGAGAGAGAGGGAGCGGCCACACAGAGCAGACCAGACTCCACCCAGAGCTCAGCCAGCGAACCAAGAGACAGCCGAGCCCATAAAAATGAGTGGTGCACACCCCCGGCTCCACCAGAGCGCCGCGCCCGCTCCCAACGCTGTCTCCCCGGACAAGGACGCAGAAATGCCCGCCACGGAGAAGGACCTGGCCGAGGACGCGCCGTGGAAGAAGATCCAGCAGAACACCTTCACGCGCTGGTGTAACGAGCACCTCAAATGCGTCAACAAGAGGATCGGGAACCTGCAGACGGACCTGGGCGACGGGCTGCGGCTCATCGGGCTCCTGGAGGTCCTGTCCCAGAAGAAGATGTTCAGAAAGTACAACCAGAGGCCCACCTTCCGCCAGATGCAGCTGGAGAACGTGTCGGTGGCGCTGGAGTTCCTGGACAAGGAGAACATAAAGCTGGTGTCCATAGGTGAGTGCAATGAATGAGTGTTGTCCTCTGCACCTTCATCAGGTGGCCTCTCCTCTCCACTGTGCCTACGTGTTTCTTTAAGGAGTAATTGGTGCTAAGTAACAGCTAAGTAAGACTTCAAATTGATGGTGATAATGGAAATAAGTGAATACATGCCTGCAGGGAGAATACAGTTGAGTATGTTGCTGCCCAGAACAAAAAAAAGAGAGAAGGAAAAAAGCCACTTTGTAAAGAAAGTCCACTTTTTCTCCTGTGAAAGAGAGAAATTCAGAAGTGTACAGGGAGGTTGAGCAGAGCAGGCGTTTCCCTGGTGCTTTTGTCTCTGGCTGTCCACTTTTGAGGTGGCTTGTTTGGGGGGGGGGGGGGGGGGTCTCTCTCTGTGCTGAGGGGCCCCAGGCTTTCTGTGCTCCCCTGCTGCCTGAGCCGGGGCCGGATTGAGCTAAACCTTGTGGGTCAGGATGTAATTCAGGCCTAGTTGGATAGGAGAGCTGATTCCACACACACACACACACACACACACACACACACACACACACACACACACACACACACACACACACACACACACACACACACACACACACACACAGGGCTATTGTCTGTGCTCATGTCGTGCAGTGGGCTGTGGCTGGCTGGGTCTCCCAGCATTAGCAGGACTTGGCTCACACTCAGTGACTCTGAGTTTAATGGGCTTTGCCTACATGCAGCTGCATACCTGCTCTCAACAATGGTGACTCTGCAGCTGTTTACTAGACTGACAGTGAAATAAAGTATTGTTCTGCTGAGTCGCTAAAGAACGAAGAAATTTAGATTTAGCCTCTACCTATACACAACAGATTTCCTCTGCAGTGGCTCTCTAGGCTCCTTGATGGATTTGTTCCCAAATGTTATATTAAACACACAATATGTGATTTTTGCCACAAGGTGTCAATAATGCTAACGCAATACCATAAGATCGAGTTTGGTGGCGTTTTGAAGGAGAAGCCTTGGCATCATGGGAGATGTATTTTTCAACATTAACTTCAGAGTTCTCCTCCTCTCCAAATCAAACAAATCTGTTGATTAAATCCAGTATAAACACTGAATAAAGCAGTTTCACATAAAAAATTGGCATTGCTAACACGCTTCTCGACTGCTGCTAATGCTGACTCACCTTCAGTTTATGGTATAAGGTAAAAATGTGGCTTAAAACAAGATCAAAAGTAAGGTAGACTACACTGACTCATGCTCAGGTGCTAGACTTCAAAACTGGAGACCAGATGAAACGGATCTTGATTACAATAACAGCTCTACTAGATAGGAAAATTGTTTGAAACATTTGGCATAATAAAAGTAAACAACTCGTCAAATGATATAGCGTAGGTCGATATTTTGATGCAGACATGTTATATTATACCTTTAATTAAATTCTTATGGCGTAAGGGTGACTGAGGTTTGTGCTGTGTCTCAGCGCGGATACTTCCTTTAGTGCACTGCATGTCGTACACTTTCAACAATTAGAAATCATTGGAAGTGACGATTGTCGCTTTTAGCTACCTAGCTGACTAGCAACATTATTGTTCATGTCAGGAAATCCGTCAAGATTGCTCAATTAACCAAAGGAAAAGAACACACCAGTGAAGTGGTACATTTCAAATATTTAAAAAAACAAATGTATAACTTTTATTTGTAAAGTGCTGCTTTACCGCAGTGACTGTAAGGGCCGTTAGCGTAACTGGCGATCGTTGCGTGTGTGAAGTGTCCAGCTTTCTACACTTTACTTTTTAATCGTTACGAGTGCACCATCTGAGTACTCATAATCTGTTTAGCCCTACTTCGCATTGGGACACACTTAACCAGTCAATATGGCAAATGTACAGAAATACACACATTGAGACACAGTGCAGTAGTAAAGGCAGTCTCCTTTTGAATCCTTCATCAGCAGAGACGGGTTATAGGGACTGAAGAGGTGAGTGACTGAGTGTGTGAATCAGACATGAGTGTGTCCCTGTCATCCCCTGCTGGGGGAATGTGTTGCTCACTTCATGGATTATTTTCACACACATGTTGTTGCTTCCTGCTACAGCAAACAAGTGAAGACATGGCACTGTCTGCACCTCATACAAAGATTCCCGGAATTTAGGATAGGGCCTAATAATATATTATCGACGATTACAAAGAAAACACTCCCTTTAGAGAGGTGAAGGAATGATTCCTGAAGAGTTTGAACAAGTTTTTGGTTAGAGGCCTGTAATAAATTAAATGATATCGGGGAAATGTTGACTATCCTCACTTGGTACTGCACTGGGGGAAGTTATGGTTTATGAATACGTTATTAAATATTATTTAAATGTCATTTAAAAGGATCTTCATTGAAACATGTGTGTCCTAGGCCCTTAAATGTAAGGTTAAGGGGTTACAGTAGGTTTCATTGCCTTTTCAAGAGTTTTAAGCATTTCTTTATAATAAAGGCATAATATCATGTACATCGCAAATATTTCGGTCAGGGTAATGGTGACAAACATTTCCTTATGGCCACATACCTTCCCCAAACTCCATCAGAGCAGAGAGTGAGGTGGAGCAAATGAGGACAGATCACACCATCAGCAGAGCTTCTTATTATTCATGGTACAGTACCAGGCACCATGAGTCTGCCTGTTTGCCCCTCCTTCAGCTGACTCACCGTCATCCTGCTCCTGTTGAGTCATTTTAATCTGAAGATGAGAGGGAAGCGCGCTCTCTTCTTCTACTTCCTCTTTTCATTGCAGAAAATGGGCACACCCAGCAGCAACCCTCACCACAAATGACAAAACTGCCATCCCTGCTCAGCATTAAGCATGAGGGCCCTCCCTTTTTCTCTGCTCTCAGCTCTTTTCTGTGTCCTTTCACCACTTTACTCTGAACTTTAAAATGTCCTGCCCTTATTGAACCATGCTTTCCACACCTCGTTTCACTTCTCTTTTAATTATCTTTTGCTCGCTTGACAAAAATGCATTGATGCCCCAAGCTAGGTGTTACCCACATTATACTAAGTAGGACTGCAAATAACAATTATAATCATTATTGATTGATGTATTGATTATTTTCTAGATTTATCAATTATTGATTATGTCTATAAAATATGCAAAAAAAGTGAAAATGTCCATCCCAGTTTCTCAAAGTCTAAGGTGCTTTAGATGCCCAACGGTCCATCAGTCCAACCCAAAGATTTTCACTTTAAAATGTATTTTTTAACTTTTTAAATATAAGTAATAAAACAGCAAAAAGTTTAAAATCTCCAGATGTGAGAGGAGGAAAAGGTATTTTTTTGCACTATTGTAACTTTCGTTTTAGATTTCAAAGTGGTTGACGATACATTTTCTATTGATAGACTAATCCACCTAAATGTTTCACAGGGTTAACACTACAATTGCTGTTATTTGACAATTGTAGTGTTAAGTGTGCTTTAAACGCAGAGCCCTCCCGTGTCATTATCGTTCCTGAGATGAGGGTTATTATGTGAAATGGTCCCTCAGCAGGCTGTGAAGTTAGATGATGTCAACAATAAACTGCCTGCTGTAAACTCTCTCACTGTGCACTGTAATGAAATTCCCCCCAAAAGGTAATCTCTCTGCAGTTTTGACAAAACCCCTCATGATCAGTCACCGGCAGCAGACGCATGATAACTGATAAATAATAATAAATCCAGGGAAGTCACATGGAGCAGTTACAGTGACATGCTGCCATCTACTTTAGTTAGCTATAGGGCTCAACAGTTACTTAAATTTAAGCAAAATTGCAACACAGACTAGTGAAATACCATAACTGCAATATGGCAAAATATTCTAAATATCGGAATGAAGAATTGTTGTGCTGCGGCCAATAAACTTTAAATTACAGAATTAATAAAAAAACCTTGTTTGGTACAGATCCTCTTATTTATTGTATTGACAAGGATAATGTGAGGAAAACAAAAATCAATCCCTCTAATTTTGTAACTGTATTCAGTCAAATGAATTGATATCAGAGATTTTTGACTGAATGAGGACAGAGACCCTGAAGGTAGCACTGGTGAATCCGACTGAGTTCCCCCATTATTCTTCATAATGTCCCGATAAACTCTCTTTGTGATTTGCATACGGTTTTCTTATTTATCTCGTCTTTAAATCCTAACTTCTGTGATGATGTTCTTCTTGTGTGTAGAGGCAGCTTAAGTGCATTTTCACTCATGTTTAAACAAGATCAATTCCACTTGGTATCAATGTGAGTGTGTTGAAACCCTCAAACATTCCACCAGTTAAGCAGATGAGACTTTGTGACTATTTTTAAAAATGTATAATCATATTTTGTCAGCTGTTTCTCAGCAGCCCCGCCCCGTTTTTTAAAAGACATCTTCACCTGTACTTGACTGAGCCTGTGTGCAGTTTGTGAAATGGAAAGATTGCAGCACTTCTGCCAAACTTTTTCCGTCTCCCCAACAGAGCAGGATGTGAAATAAACAGAGCTGGGGGGTAACTTTGTACCTGGCTGCTGCGTTCTCCTGGCAGAACACACACGCACAGGTTGAGACGGACCGCTGTGGGCCTGTCTCCTCCTGTTGCATTGTTAAATCCTAATGAAAGGAGTTCTGTATGCTGATGAAGAATGGAGATAAACAGGCTAATATCAGGAGCTATGTGCTCTTGCTAGACCAGCACTGAGGAGGGGTTCATGTAGATCAAAGTGACACATTTACAGTGCTACTACAATTTAAAAATGCAATTCCTGATCAATAAACCTTATCCTTGCATTACTAATGTCAATGCACTAAGAGGCTTTAATGCTGCTGTCTTTTTAGACCAGGAGCTAAGGGAAGCTATGCTAGCCAACCAAAGATATTGCTGTGTAACTGACATCATTTAGTCAGTTTGCTAATAAGCTTTCCATACTTGTAAGCTCCTTTTAAGAATGTTACAGCTTTCAATAAAGTAAAAAAAAAAGGATGGAACCCACCATTTTTATTGAAACCTCCCTCTGTCATTCTAAAAGGTACAGAGCATTATATATTTTTTGTGTTTTATTGCTTTTTAATTAATTTAATATCTTGTCAGCTACTCGGACACCTACAGTAGGATGACACCAGTGTGTGTGAGAGCTTCATTAAGACAAAGGCTGGCTCAGCTCTGAACAATCAGATTGCTGAGCAATTACTCGAATACCAAAATCTTGTTTAAGCGCTATAGTGTTCCCGGCACAATGTAACGTCATCACTTATTTTGCATTAATCACGGCTCCGTGCACCTCTGGATTTTTATACCTAGGTGCCTGCTGCATTTAGCAAATAACTTGAATTATAATTTGCTTTGCACAAGTATAAACTAGGCTTACCTTGGTGTGTTGTAATTGTGATTGAGTGTGTGTAGGCGGGGTGGTGGGATGAACTGATTTACTGTGATTGTGTCAACCTGCATTGACTTGTGCATGGCATTGTTAGATAAGGGCAGATAGACCGAGCAGAGCAGGGTACCTGAAAGAGATGCCTGACCTATATTTGGATTAAACTATCCATGGACATGCTTTTCATTTGTAAACAGAGCTCCAATGTAGCCACCCCGGCTGTCGCCCAACGGCTACTACACCCCGCTGTCTCTAGCTTTTCCTGAGATTGCAGTGGGTGCGAGCCAGGTAACCAGTGGCACTGTCACTCCCTGCTGCCAGCCATATATATATATATACAGCTCTGGAAAAAATTAAGAAACCACTGCGACATTATCAGTTTCTCTGGTTTTACTATTTGTAGATATGTGTTTGAGTTAAATGATTTTTTAATTTTTATTATTGTATTCTATAAACTACTGCACATTTTTCTCTGTTTTGGAATTCAACACACACTGGAATGGCTGCCATACATGTAGAGATAAAGATTTAAGAAAAATTTAAAAAGAGAGTAGTCTCTTAATTTTTCCCGGAGCTGTATATCTAAATGCAGAATATTAAAACTGCTGTGTGGCCAGCGCAAAAGCAACCGCTCACTGTCTAAAATCACCTAAAGATTCAGACTCGAAAGCGAGTCCCAGACAGATCAAGTACCTTCATTACATTGACACAGAAACCCTGTCAGTAGATGTTTCTTATCAGCTGTGTGTGTCCTCACTAATGAATTGTATTATTGCTCACGCATGTCTTGAAAGACACACCTTGGAATAAATGTAATGGAAACATCTTTGATTGTTGCTACATTTAAATAGTCTCACTGTATTCTTTGTCAAAGCCCCAAACCCCAAATAACAGCGAGCTGTAATTAAAGCTGCTGCAATCAATATTTTATACAAGCAATGGAGCAAATGACAGGCAAATAAAAGGGTTGCCTATAATAACACACCCCAGATATTTCTGCAGTTCCACCCATCTCTATTGACTTTTTTTATGACTTATTGTTTTTTTTACTGCCCACAACTTTTCTGTTGTTCTTATCAGTGGAGTTTGGGAGCTGTTTTCAGCGAGAAGCACCTAGCAGCTCAAGAGCTTTTTTGTCAGTAGTTGATGGAGACCAAAATGGAGTTAAAATGAGTGTTGGACTTGCATCATCAGGCAGCCATAAACATGACTCCACATGAATGCTTTACCATATTACCTTTATAAGGTGATGATATGTCAAAACCATCTTTACAGCTAGTTTCCCCAGCTCCCGGGGGTCCAAAACGTCACTTAATACCGGTATAAAACTACGGTTCCCTGAGTAATTACAGTAACAATAACCAAGGCAACTCCCAAGACTCCTACAACTGCAGAGTCAGCTCAGGTAATGAAAGAGCACTGTACACAAGCATTGGAAAATCTAAACGGTCTCTTTACTGCGAGCCTGCGTGTGTCAGCGATGTCCTACAACTTCACATTTAATCTTCAGGAACAAGAAAGAAATGAGAGGGTGAGGGCAGAGAGGAATGTTGGCCAGAGAGTGAGATAAGGCAGAGTTTAGCTTCAGTTAGGTCAAAACGGATCACTTCCTGCCAGCTCATTATCATTAGCATAACTTCCTGTCTGCAGAGGCAAAGGGGACCGGTCAAGTGGATACTGAGGATTAGCCAAATTCCCATTCAGTACAGTGGTATTCAGGCTATTGCATTACATCAGAGTTGGAAACTTGCCCCAACATCCCATGCCTCATGTTCAGACCGAACAAGCAGACATAAAGCATCATATTCTCTACCATACTCACAAAGATCTGTATTCTTAAAGGAGATACTAAAGTAAATCTGTCCCTTGCACATAAACTGCAATGACACCATATCCTGTAATCTTTTTTTATCCAGTGAAACCAAGAAAACTGCACAGAGTTGTGTTGTTTGTTTGTGATTTGCTTACAATAGCGATGTTGCCTACAAAACAACCCAGCCTGGATACCAGAACCATGTCTGTAGGGGATCACCTTTCTAAACCTGAATCATTGTTGCCAGACCACAAACTATTTACTGTTAGTTACTAGTTACTGTGGATCCCAGACGCTGCTCTCTGGCTGATAGTAGCTCTCTCTGAAGTTTCCAGGAAACAAACAGATGGTCAGAGACGCCTGGTATTTATTAACCCCCCTTATTCATCATGTTCACCGATGTCCTCCTCTCACCTCCTCGGCCTCTGTCCTAGCCCATCCCTATAGCTGCTCCCGTTTTCCTCATGTTTTATCATTTCTCCCTATCCCTTCAAACTTCATTTTTCTCATTTCTCACTAAATGATCCTCTCCCAGCCCATCCTCAGCGGGAGCTTTTGTCAGTGTGGGCTTTAAAAATGTCCCACACAGCAATTTTCCCTGCTTTTTTTTTCCCTCTGTTCTATCTCGGCCTTCTCCCTTCCCCTCCCCTTCCATCCCCTGTCCTGCCCCACCTCCCCCCTCTCCGTCTGTAACCAGAGCCCAGGGAATGGGAGGGCTGCCAGGATCCAGTTTGCTTCTGCCCTTTTAAGGCTAAAAAATCAGGAGGAACTTTTTCCAGAGGAGGGAGCGAAGAGAAGCGGAGGGAGGGAGGAAGGGAGGAAGACTGGAAGGAGTAGAAAGGAAGAGGAGGAAGTGTAGTAGCTCTAGTGTGGCTTGTTGCAAGGAGGGAGGGAGGGAGGGGGGACTTGAGGGTGAGGGGAAAGAGAGAACTCCAAGTCATTTTCAGCTTTTGGATGTTTGAGGCTACAAGGTGAATTCATACAGTTGTAATCAAACATTTAGGTTTTTTGATTTTACTTTGTAAAGTTTCATGCAAATTGTGTTTCCTTCTTCTATCAAAATCCCAGGTCAGCACAATTTGAATCAGTCCACAGTGTAATCCAAGACGTAATAGGATATATTTGATTTTGGTCACTGAAATGAAAATGTGCAAACTTTCAGCAAATTCTTACTATACTTGCTACTTTTTTGAATATTAGTCATCAAATATAATACAGTAACACATTATATGCATGTTCATTTTGAGGCAATACTCAGCAGTTACATGTGCATGTCAATAGTATTTAATGATTGCATAACATGAACAAACGCATGATAATGATACCACTAAAGATATGGGGTGTTTTACAGTACAGAACTGTGCTGGTCCAACTTCTTTTCTGAATTACTTCATTATATTTAGACTTTTCTGCACTGTCTTGTACTTTCTTGATATTTATTGGCCGACGTAAACACAGATATAGATGTGTTTGCAACTAGAATGGCAGAATTGCAGACCTCTCTTAGGGACAATGCTGCATTTAGGTGCTTCTTGGATGTTCCCCTTTCCCAAGTAGGGAAGTCATTCTCAGGATGGTGTGTTCCTGAGTTTCTGACTCCGCTTTGAAACATCACGTTGATATCTGGTTCTGTGAATCTTTCTGCTCAGAAACACATTTTTCTGTTTAGTGCAGCGCCACATGAATGCATCACATATCTTTCTATTTTAATGGGTTTTTCCTCAGCCCAAGCTAAATTCCCAGCTTTACGGAAATCGCTGCAGTTGTACCAGAGTCCTGCTGACAAAGAAAAACACACCAAGCCCATAATAACCCCACAGGAGCTAATAATGTAATATGTGCTCGGCCAGTCATCCGTTTAGTTCATGTAGTCACACACGCATGGTCATATCTCCTGGATTGGTTTAACTATTCTTCTATTACATGATACATATAAGGATACTATGAGCGGAAAGGAGGGACCACATGACTGTGGACCTGGCTTTTGTTCTGTCCCTTTACAACATCTCTAATCTGCTCCAGATGTTGCAGTGCAACCTGAATATAGTGCAGAAACTTTCCTCTCTGCTCTTTCTCCTCTCCCCCCTCCCTCTCCCTGAGATGCTGGGATCGGGTCAGGCTGTGGGTCAGGGGTTGCAATGTTGTCAGAGCCATGGCACTGGGGGTGGGGGTTCTGCAGCGACAAGCCAAATGGATGAGTCATGGGAGTTTTTGGGGCAGATGGAGCGTCAACAGCAGACACGCACATTCTCCATATGGTAGCTTCTGTTGCCTCTATATCTCACACATACACACACACACACACACGCACTCAATACAAGGAGGGGGGGTTATGAGTCAACAGAGGGGGAGTCTGATCTGTGGCAGACTGTGTCCGTATATGGGCTCCATCAGGCCTGCTGCGCTGTGGTCTGCCGGGAATGCTGGCAGATTCCTTGCATGTTTAGTGGCTTTGTGTGTGAGAGGCATGAATCAAAGAGCAACACACACATACACACCTCATCACAGAGCAAAGGGATCTTATGTCTTAACAATACCCGGCAGGAGGACAGACTGCTGCTCTTAACTTACATGATGCCCTGTTTAGAGCTGCAAAGATTACTCAAACAATATTATAAACAACAATAATTGGGTCAGGGTTAGTCATTTTTCATTCGGAAGTGTCAGTTCAGATGCAAACAGTGTCTTGTTTTGACCATGAAAAGCAGAGGTGGGAGAAGCACTCAGATCTTGTACTTGAGTAAAAGTAGAAGTACTCAGATCTTGTACTTGAGTAAAAGTAGAAGTACTCAGATCTTGTACTTGAGAAAGTAGAAGGACCAGAGTGTAGGAATACTCTGTCACAGTAAAAGTCCTGCATTCTAAATGTTCCTCCAGTGAAAGTAGAAAGTACTCTCATCTAAATGTACTTAAAGTAGAGACAGTAAAAGTAGTCATTGTTTGATTGGTCCATTTCAGAATAATATCTCTGATATGTTTTATAATTATTGATCATTAAAGTGTTCTCAGAGCTGGTAAAGGTGCAGCTAGTTTGAATGGCTTTGTATACTGCAGGGTAGCTGCTGACTTACTCCAGGTGAACTAAAGTCTGATTTAAGGGCTGATTATATTTACCATCATTAATCCAGATCTGTAAAGTAACTAAAGGCATTAAATACATGCAGTGGAGTAAAAGTACACCATTTACCTCTGAATTATTATGGAGTAAAAGTACAAAGTAGAAACAAATTGAAATACTCAAGTACCTCAAAATTGTTCTTGAGTACAGTACTTGAGTTAATCTACTTTGTTACTTCCTGTGAAGTGAAACTTATGTCAGTTTATCGCTACTTTTGAATTTTTATAGAACAGAATCATTGAATAAAGTGATAAAAATCCACATTTAATAATCATCAGGTAACACTGAAGCCCTGGTTGCTTATGGTCGCTTCACTTTTTGCTGAGGTGGCTGACAGGCCCGCTATGTGACACACCCCTACTGTCCTGATCTACATTCCTGCTACAAGTACCAACCTGTGGTGCACCATACTCATCTTCCTATCACCTTAAGCCCCTTCAGGCAAAGGATATATTGCAGTATTATGTTATATAAATAATTTTGACTTGGCTAAAAGTACAATGGACAATTATAGCTGTCAGTTTTCTGTCTTTAGGCAACTATGCTTTTTTAAAGTTTGTGGGGAGGGGAGAAAAGTGCGCAACATGGCTCCCGAGGCTGGAATGTAACAATGTTGCTAGCACCAGTCATCTTTGAAGGCAATTCTGTCTATCTCTTGTTCCGGCTTTCCTGTCTATTTTCTCTTGGTTTGCCTCTTCCTCTGCTTTGCTATTACAATCCAGCTCACTCGAGGTTCCTCATTGTGATGAGCGTATTTTTCCACTGGTAGCAGCTGACATGTCATGTATGGAGGGGTTGGCAGCTTGCAAGCACATCTCTCTGTTGGAACATGAACTCAGACAGCAGCACTCTGAGATTTACATACTCTGAGTTCTGCATGCAGGCACAGAACTCCTGTTATTTATGTCATCTGAGGTAGAACTGTGCATTATATGAGCTTTAGAACAGCCTCTGGCTCGTTGCTCTGCTCCTCCTTCATCATGCATGAAATTCTAGACCCCTCCATCCTTTTGGTTTGGGCCCTCTTTCAACAGCTTTCAGACACACAGGTCTTACATATTCAGTCTTTTCAGAATCCACAACCCCCCCACTGCAGTCCCAAACACTGTTATACAAAAACAACTTAGAAAAATAAATTCAGAACTTTATTTGTTGAAGTTGAAACTCTGCTATAGCAACAATTATTCCAGTCTAAACAACAATAACATATCCAAAAAAAGGTTTAGAACAATGTCAGCAGCACTGAAATAAGTAAAGACTGCCCAACAGGGTTTGTTATGATGTTTACATGCCTTTTAGCAGTGTTGAAGAATCTAAAATCAAAGAGAAACTGCCAACTGGACACAGCTGCTGATACAAAGGGGATTCATTCCTTTTAACAGACTAAAAGTAAACATTTGTAGATGCCCCTGCAGAATGCAACATCAAATGTACATTCCTAATAGCTATTAAATCCTTGAAAGAGCCAGAATGTTCTCATCATCAGCTTAGACACACAGATGCATTGCCGCCCCATCTCCTCACGGATGGACCTGAGCAATCAAACCTCTTCATCAACTGCTTCTTCTTGTGCAACGTGTGCGCATCATTAGATGTCCTGGTTGTCGTTCTTAACCTTTTGCAATATAGACAGGTGTGTTAAAGTGAAAGAGCTCAAATCTTTTATAAGTGATCCATACCCTAAAATAACAGGTGTCACTAAGTGAGCGCCTGGAGCTTTTCTTTGTTTGTGCCAATTACAATCACTGTCTTCTTTTAATTTCATTTGTGGAAGTGATTGGCACAGTGAAGCAATGCAACCATAACTTTTTGGCAATGAGATATTCACGGTGAATTGTAGTAGACCAAGAATCGAGCCCTGTGGGACTCCATCTCAGACCAAAATCTCTGAAGCAGTCACAGTATATATCAGCTCCAGCTCCAATAAGCAGTGATGAAAACTTGACTACAATTTGAAAACACTCATTTTTGCCCCTTACCGGTGCAATGCATGTAAAAGTACGTTTCATATTAGCCTGACAATATTCAGCTGACAATGAAATTAGTATATCGCCTGTTTCTAAAAGGCTTTCCTGTATATACAAGGTACGTTTTTGGGGGGGAAAGGGATTTCGATATAATGTAAACCAACAGGCTCAGTGCTGTGTTTTCTCTGAAGCTAGACTGTGTCTCTACTATATCTCTACTGAGACCAGACCATGCTCCATGATTTCTAGGTATGCATCGCGCCACTCCTCCTTGAAGACATAGCCATGCAATAGATAGCAGATAACAGAGACGCTCCTGAGGGGGATTTGGAATTTGAAACCCATATAATTACAGATTCTCTCTTCTGAAGTTTAAGAATGAGAGCAATGATTGAAAAAAAGGAGTCCTTCCTCTAGTGTCTTATACGGTTTTATCCATTTTGAAGGTGGACTGCACCCCCAAATCATCTTTAGAACATTTTAAATGACCTTCATCCTGCGGTACACCAGCTTCTTGTTCTTATTGAACTCAAACACTTCTGAGAACCAGGAACTGTTTGTCCTCTGTGACCTGTTTTCCAGTTTGTGTGAATGTTTTAGCATGTTAACTTCATATCCACCCTCTTATCTTACTCCTGCAGACTCTAAAGCCATCGTGGATGGGAACCTGAAGCTGATCCTTGGTCTGATCTGGACCCTGATCTTGCACTACTCCATCTCCATGCCCATGTGGGATGAGGAAGAAGAGGGAGATGGCAGCAAGCAGAAGACGCCCAAGCAGAGGTTGCTGGGATGGATCCAGAACAAACTGCCAGAGCTTCCTATCACCAACTTCCACAGGGACTGGCAGACCGGCCGGGCTCTTGGGGCCCTAGTCGACAGCTGTGCTCCAGGTAAGGGAAAGTGTGTATGAGTGTGTGTCTGTTTCTGTGTCTCAACCTTAATTCCTTCCAGCTTATACAGGGGCAATGCAAAACATGTCTTCTTAACATGTCAGCGGTAACTATGTGTGGGGTCATACCTACATCTGCATTTATGATCGTGTCAGAAAGGTGAGGACATTTTCAAATCTATTTTTTCCTTAAGCCCCGCCTCCAATTTCCTTTGTCTTCGCTGGTCACTCTGGATTAGGTTTTATGCTCATCTTTAAGATTTTTAATGATTTTAATGACGGCTAGTCACATGTCCGTACTGGCTAGTTGATTCACCTCTAAAAATACTACTGGCTCATTTACAGACTTCTCTTTCCCAATGTAAATCAATGGGAAAAAGTATTTTAGGGAAGATGCAACACCACTGTGTGTGTGGCCACTACGACAATTTGCTTCAACACCTGGATAACTTCATCTGGGTTTGGTTTGCCCACAGAAAAGTTCTGAAGTAGGAACTGATAGAAACCTTTAACTCTGGACGATATGAGGTCTGTCAAGCTCTAACACAGTGAGCACAAAGTAGCTTGAGTTTCAAAATTAAGATATTGTCATATGTAAAATATTTTCCCTACGCTCATTTTCTGCTGTCTAAAGTGTTTAGACTAAGGCTTTAATGGTAGTATCTGTCATAATACAGCACATGTGCACCCAAGTAGATGAGGATGTTGTTTATTTGAGAAATCTTGAAAGTGCAAAACAGATTGAAAACAGCCATAACAAAAACGTGCATTTTAAAGAAATGATACTCTCCAACAAGTAGTGCATTGACTATAGTGTCCAGCATGTTTTCTCTCTTGAAAATGAGTCTTGGTATCTCTTCCCTGTTCTCCAACCACAATAAATTCATGTTATCCACAATTTTTCACTTTTAAGAGACCAGTATGGGTCTGAAATGGTTACTGAGGAACTTCTAGCTAAGGGGAAACTTAAGTAGTAACACTTAGAGAACATAGGCTTGGGAGCCCTGTCGGCTCATTGGCTTAAATAGGTGGCCATTATCCAAGAGTCCTAACCTTAGGGGGGGAAAAAGACACAAATAATAAAATAACCAATCAGAAAAGGAGATTAAAGGGTTTTCCCTTACAACATCCTAGAGAAAACTCTGGGATAATTTTGGCCAACTCTAAAGCAACCGTAGATTCAAAAAGGAACGAAAACTTTGTGGTTTTATGCAACCAGACACTGGCTTTAGGTTGAAAATATTTGCACACCACAGTATTTAGATTATTTTGCCTCCTTTGTTAGTTTTGTCTAAAAAGCATTATTACGTAAGTAAAAACTGAGGGCAGGACAGCTGGCCCTGAGGGAGGGCTGTAGGTGAGGGAAAGTGGTATAAAGGATTCTGTTTACATGCTTGGGATGTTTGGCATACCTGTGGATCACTAACAGCCTCAAGCAGGAGATAAGGATTCAACCAAGAGGCAGCAGAAGATATCCAACAGTGTGCTTAACCAGCAACCCTCTGAGTCCGATAGATCAAGAAGTTAAACAACTGCTGACACACTTAGCACGGATATGCGTTTATGATAATGAAGGAACATCATGACATCCACAGAAGGAATTCAAGGGCAGACCGAGAACTGTAGACTCTCCTTCAAATATAGATTAGACGTGTTGTGCATCCTCTCTGTATCTGTGGCCTCGGCTGGAGTCAACATGTCTGCCATAATTAGAGACGTTGGCTGTATCACAAAGAGTTCTCTTTCTTTGTTTCCCTTAATTCTACAGAAATACTGCTCCCTTGTTTTATAGGGAAAATTATAGTCTCTCTATGATATGCAACAACAAGTGTGGTGTTAAAGAGACACATCTCCTTTCTTCTGCTGGCCAATTGTAGTCATGATATTATACTGTGCTTATGTTGCTAAGGCAAATCACGAAAACTAGAGACAGTAATGTTTATTGTGTTCAACCTGGTTGTTATCTTATAAAAACTGATTTTTAATACAGTTTTTTTTTATGCATCAGCCTTGGGAAGATTTCAATGTTCTGGACAAATGAGAGGAATGCAGGTCAAATATTATCTTTGTTTATTATTGAGCTTAAAAGCTATTGATAGGGGGGCTTTATAAAGAATGACATTGTCAGGCATGTAGATTTATACTTGATTTGAAAAGAAGTCTACTTCAAATAAACATGTATAGACTTGTGTATAATTGAATAAATATGACCTAAGCCGCGAGCGTCACTGTTAAGTTTCCCTCAGCCTTAGTCCTACATATTCTCAGATAAAATCAAACTGAATAAAACTATTTGTGTGCAGACCTGATTACATATAGGCATGTGTGGTTCATCACATCTTTATGAAGGCGTGCTGGTGTTCTAAATCTCATGATATTGTATCATATATTTGTCCGTGCTGCTTGCTGTAAATCCCTCTCCCGTCCTCTCCTTCTGCAGGTCTGTGTCCTGACTGGGATCAGTGGGATCAGACCAAACCAGTGGACAACGCCCGAGAGGCCATGCAGCAAGCGGACGACTGGCTGGGCATCCCACAGGTCAGATAAATAAATACCAATTAATAAAAAAAATGTGTTCTCTTGATAAATGCAGGAGCCAAATGCTATTTTTAATATTTCGTCATATTTGTTTTTTTCTTTATATAATTTACTTTGCACTAACCGTAATGCACTTAGAAATATGTGCTCAGGACAGCCTGATGACTCTTTAGGGCAGTGGTAGCTGCAGTTTTATGGATTTTTGTGGATTATATTGTGGACTTTGACATTTATAGCTATAGTGTATTTACACAAGGTTTTGTGGATGGAGTGTCTCTCGGACAGTGTGATACTTCTTCTTTATAGAAGATCATGTTTCCAATCTATCAATAATTTAAGTTTATAAAGTGACCCTATTTGAACCACAACCTTCTGTCTTTTGATTGAGCAAAAATAGTTCATCAAATGTCAAGTGGCCTGACACTTAAATTTTATTGTCTCATACACATATGTAAACAACATTTTGGTCAATTTAAGACTCGGGACCATCAGATCTGGACATGCATTGCTTTTTGCAAATAATACTCAAACATGAGGACATAGTGTTTTATTGGGGATTGTCATTACATACTTGATGCTCTGGTTAGTATTCAACTTAGCTTACAATAAGAAACGTTTAGATGCCATAATAACTACTTCTTTTTCAAGTGCCAGCTTATTCTTAATACTACAGGACTGACGTGAGAAGTAAGTTTTGTTTTGAAAAGGTTGAAAATGTCTCCTGCACGGGACAGACCCTTATTAACATACTGCAACAATGAGGAGTCTGGTGGTGCACTCACTTGGGCATCATGTAGGGAATGGACACAACTCTAACATTGGATCTGGTTAGGTTTTTGAAAAGAATGAACATGTGAATTTAGTCGTTACATTCACATTTTGAGCAGATTTCCCCAGCGGCTCTGGCCCTGGGTCTCTGGTGAGTGTCTGTCAGAGTGTGTTGGCATGGTTGGCACAACATCGCGTGCTGACAGTTGACTCCGTGGTCGCTGCAGTTTCCGCCTTCAGCTCTGTTTTCGCTCACACACTTTCTGTGGCTTGTTAAACCAGACAATGTGTGTCTGCCTGCTGCTCTGCGTGTGAGAGCGTATCAGGTACTTTCTGAGCAGAGGAAGAGGTTGGTATGTGGTTTGGAAAACTAAATCACAATACTACTCATTTGATATATGTGGGTATGATCTCTATAGCAACTAATGAAACATAGCATCTCCAATCAGCAAACAGAAATGTGCAGTGATGATTTTTTTTTGTAGGCAGACAGAAATAAGCATAACAACGGCTCACTCGACAATGGCGTTTTTCAATTGGATTCTGGAAATTGCTAAAAATAAGATCTTTGGCAAACACACAATACTTGTGTGTCTGATTGAGCAGGATAATCCCAACATATCAACACAACTTTGTGATTTTTAAACCATAAATGGAATCATCAGACCTAAAAACCTAACATTTGGCTAAAAACGACATGGCGGTCACATCAACACCACAAAGCTAAATGCGGCTAATTTATTCACTTTTAAACTGCTGTTTATAAGACATATAGAAGCTTTGGACATTCACAGGTGTAACACAAGTCTCTTCAGCTTTTGTTAACCACAGACTTTATTTCAGACATCTAACCAAAAAAGAAGAGGGAAGTGGAAGTGCTAAAATGCTCACATTTTCCAGGTTTTAGGAATTCTTGCACCAGTCTATATGCTACCATCGAAACACACCCATTTCTTTAAAAAACATTTGTCTCCTTGTCTTCTCCCCTTAGGTGATCACCCCTGAAGAGATCGTTGACCCCAATGTGGACGAACACTCCGTCATGACCTACCTGTCCCAGTTCCCTAAGGCTAAACTGAAGCCTGGCGCTCCTCTACGGCCCAAACTCAACCCCAAGAAGGCCCGTGCCTACGGGCCAGGTACACACACGCACAACCACACACAGAGACGCACACACATCTGGAGCTAGACTTCAACAAGGAAACATACACTTGTAGCGAGCTGAGCAGCTGGATCAGTTTAGAGCGGGGAGGATTTACATGTTCATAGCCATGGACCCAAAAACTGTGAGCGAGTCCCAGAGGTTGGACCTGTGCAGGAGGAGGAATTTAAAGGGACAGATCACCTCAATATCCATTTTTGTCCTCCAACCTGTAGTACTATGATATTTTTTTACTCATGGTTGAGAGGCTGCTGAGTTGTACAGTTGTTGCACTTCCTTCTTTGTGGTGATACTGTTGGCAGGTGTAGTTCTGTAGATGTAAAGTAGTTCCCTCACAGAACTGATCACAACAAAGTCTGTAGATCATTTCAAGTAACTGGGTCAGGATTTTTGGAAAGGTTAGAGAGAAAAATATGTATTTTAGTCCCTTTGAACTCATCCATCCACGGTACATTGTTCTTGATCTGTGTGACATAGATGTTCACCACACATGTTTCTATGTATCCCCCCCTCCCCTGGACAGGTGTGGAGCCTGTTGGTAATGTTGTGATGAAGAAGGCTCTGTTCACTGTGGAGACCATCAGTGCAGGGATGGGGGAGGTGCTGGTGTACGTGGAGGACCCTGCAGGACACAGGGAGGAGGTGAGACTCCAGGGGTTTTGGGTGTTTGGTCCATGGGAGATGCTTTTTAATCATCTTGGCATACTACTTTGTTTAACATTTTTTTACAATTTCTTCCAGGCTAAGGTGACAGCAAACAATGATAAGAACCGCACTTACTCTGTGGTGTACATCCCTAAAGTCACAGGAATGCACAAGGTGAGTTATTTAAAAACGTTTTTCAATCCAAAGATTATAAAGATATTTACACACCTGCTGAATCCCTGTTACTGTGACTTAAGCATTCTGTTCACTCTGTGTGTGTGTCTCTCTCTCTCTCTCTCTCTCTCTCTGTAGGTGACTGTGTTGTTTGCAGGGCAGCACATCTCCAAGAGCCCCTTCGAAGTGGAGATCGGCATGGCTCAGGGAGACTCCAGTAAGGCCACGGCTCAGGGGCCCGGCATCGAGCCTTTGGGAAACATCGCCAACAAGAGCACTTACTTTGACGTGTACACAGCAGGTAAATAAAAACATCACGATGTGAGTGAGGGTTGGATTTTAGTCAGTTTAAATTAGAAAATCTAACAGCAATTTATTTTTATTTTTTTGTCACGATTTTGCATTAATATGTCTGAAAGTGGAACATTGTAAACTTAGAGGAATGTGTAATATAGTAAAGGTGATGATGCGTTTCACTTGGTCTCCTGTGTGTTAGAGTTTGATTGTGTGTCACTATCCAATATAGAGCCATACTTTGACAATAAACAATTAACATTTTTAGGTCTTTGCTGCTTTTAAGTCTATATTTTAGGCTTTATTATGCATTGTATGTCTTTGGATCTTCAGTTATCAGAAACAGGATTTCCTAATGTTAGTGGTTAGCAGACTGCCCCTCCATTCTATGTCTGCTTAGCAGCAAAGAAGAAACAACATTTTTGACATGGTGCTGCTTAATTCAGCGTTTTTACACATTTTGATATCCTGGTACATTTGTTTCGGAGAGGAGGAGATCTCTGCAGAAAAAAAAACCTCGGGAACCCTGAACAGTGAAGGTATCCTGACTGGGAGAGAGTGACTTCAGGGACTCAATGGATGCAGCCAAACTCTTGATTTAGTAGTTATTTAGAACTAGTTCTTTATAATTGTTTTGATTGAGAGACCTCTTGTGCATTTAATGTATGTAATTAGACATTTTCCTGTACCTCTACCCTCTCTGTCCTGTTCCTCAGGCGCTGGTGTTGGCGAGGTGGAGGTGATGATCATTGACCCTGCGGGCAAGAAGAGCACGGTGCCCTGCACCATCGAGGACAAGGGCAACAGTAGCTATCGCTGCACCTACAAACCCATCCAGGAGGGGCAGCACACTCTTTACGTCACCTTCGCTGGGGGCCAGATCAGCAAGAGCCCATTCATCGTCACCGTGGGCGAGGGTAGGACTCCTATTACTGAGAAACTTTGAATCAGATGTTACTGAAACATTCTGTGCGGCAATGTTTTCCCCTGTAAATCTTCTCAGCCTCTTACAGAGTGGTGCAGTTTTTGCAAGCTGACTCAGAATTTAGCTTCACAAGGGCTCCCTCGACTAAAGCCAATATAATTCATTTATTGACAGAATATTTCAGAAAATAAGATCTGTCAAACACTCGTTTATGATACTTACACGTTTTGTTCAACAGGATCATCAACATTTATCACCACCGCTTTATGATTTTATATTTTGTTCTTGTAAATGCAATCAACCAGTAAAAGCTAGGATTAAGCTATCAGCACAGCTTAGCTAAAGGTGGCTAATATTTGACGTGGCGACGTAGTCTTATTTAATCACTTGTTCGCAACGTTTTTTGTGACCTACAGATCCAATTTAAAGCAAATAATCTCAGAACATGTAGAACATTATTTGACTTTGGGACGGCATAACAGGAAGTGGTAAAAAAACTAATGTATTTAAGGTTTTAGGACTCATTCCTGCACCACTCTGACTCTCCGATATAGCAAAGTCTACTGGCACCTAAAAAGCAAAAATGTATTTTATAGCTTATATATATCTGCTTATCCTGCTTCAGTTGTATCTAATGCTGCCCTGTGGTTTCCTGCTGCGGTTCTGGACGTCCTCCCTCTTCCTCCTCTCTTCTCTCTGATAGAGGCCTGCTGGTATCTGTTCTCTCACTGGAGCCGTCTCTTCCTTCTGCTGTCATTTCCTGTTTCCTGGGATCTCCCTTGGGTACCCACTGTGTGTGTGTGTGTGTGTGTGTGGTTGCATGCATGTGTGGTTGAGCTGTGTGTGTCTTCATGTAGATATTTCACTGCTTTCTAAGTGTGCCGTGTGTCATGGTAACGGTCATCTGACTAACATCTAACCTCAAAATAACATAATCATCTCAGTAGGCTTGGGTGATATGGACAAAATTAAATATCGTAAAGAACATCACCATATCATATATCCGTGGTTTGATCGAAGCGAACAGTCATTAAGCTACAGTTTGTATTCTTACTTGAAGTCTTCATTTTCATGACATGCTTTTATCTTTACAACTACTCTGCTTCCATCCATTTTTGTTGGTGTTCAACCTGAAAAAGCAACTTTCTCACTGCACTCACAAAACATATTATCTCCCCATGCCTCTCACTAAAATAGTACTCCTTTTAACCTGGTGGATGAGCTTTCCAACATACAAATGTGTTTCTGTTTATTTGATTATTCTTATGTTAAGTGGTTCAGCCATTTATACCACACCTGCACACATCACCTGAAGACATCAAAAAAGGATTTTAATATCATAAAATATAACAGTATTCTTCCTCTGGTGTCCTCAAGAGTGCTAAGTATTCTTCTTTCTGTAAAACATCTTGGTCCCCTTAAATAGCTTCTGTTGCTGCAGGTTTTCCTCTGCTTCCTGCAGGGCATCAGACCTTGACCCAGCAGATCCTATTTGTACGCACTTTAAAAAGGAAATGGAGGATTAGTGTGAAATAAACTTTAGTCACACACGTGCAAAGCACCACACACTCAGTGTTAAATTAGACCCCTTCCTAGTATTGGAAGCAGTGGGCCGCTATTACAGGCACCTAACTGGCACCTCTTATTTATTTTTAAATACTTTTATTGAAGACACATGGCACATGAAAAATAAATTTTGGTTACAGAATAAAAACAACCAGTCTAAGTCTTAACTTGTGTTGTACATCAACTGAAGAGCCATACTTTAGCTTTTACATTTTTTCCTGTTTGTTCTTCTTATTGAAGGCATACAAAATTCAAACGCACATTCACTACCAAAACAAACCAAAGAGTAAGAGAGTCATTATCAAACTAAACCAACCCCTCTTAAAGCAGCACTCCACACTCCGTAGTTTAGAGACTTGATCGGTGGACTCTCTTGTCTCTAAGCCAAGTCCCCACTGACTGAGCAACTGCTGGCAGGAGATATGGAGGATACTCCACTTCCTGTGTGAGGATAAAGACTCATTTCCTTTACACTGCTCTAAGAATTCCCTCTGTGCGATAAGATGGATAGAGGGTATGAGGAGAGCACTGAAAGCTTTCCAGCAGTCCTTAAAAAAACATGAATCTAACATTAACATTGTTTTGTTTTCATCTTTCACCTCGCACCTCTCTCCCCTGAAAGCACCACTCACACATAGTCATACTGTTGGAGAATACCTGTCTCTTCCTCTCTCACTCTTTGTGTGTCTCTCCACAGCATGCAACCCCAGCCTCTGCAGAGCGAAGGGTCGGGGCCTGCAGCCCAAAGGCCTGAGGGTGAAGGAGACCGCAGACTTCCAGGTGTTCACCAAAGGAGCTGGCACCGGAGAGCTCAAAGTCTCCATCAAGGGGCCCAGTGAGTCGCACCGCAAAAACTACAAATCTGCACCAACTGTTTTTCTTAAAATTGGAAATGGGTTTTATCAGCTCTACTTGGATACTGGTCACTTAAGTAGAGTTCTGATGTGCTGTATTTACATTGTAAATCTAAAACCTGTAAAAACAACCAATAGACAGGAAGCTGTTTCCAGTTAATACTGAAAGAATAATGACATTTTAAATCAATTTTTGATATACCGTACTCTTTGCGATATCTCGATCTTAAGCAAAGGATTTATTGCACAAGATGACATTGTGATAGCGATTAAAAAAAACAAAGTTCATAGGAAACTGTGTGTCCATAAGTAATAAAAAGGTTAGCTTTAAGCCTTACAAACTCTTACTAGCTTTATGATGAACTGTTTTCCTCATTATGTTTCTAGTTGCTATCAACTCGTTGACGACTCTTTTTGAGGGAGAGAATCTAATCTGCTCTAAAACACTCTAGATTTCTCCGTTGGTTCTTTTACAAAAAGAAAAAGTCACTAAAATGGTTTTAATTTAATAAAATCTGGCTGGAAATTATCATCATCAAATTCTTTATTATTATGTTGGCAAAACTGTGAATAATTTATTTAGTTTAACTCTTTATTAACTAAAGTAAAAGTTAATCTTCATATCCTGGGTAAAGTGATTAGATCATGCAAAAAAAAAAAATAATAAATTAACTTTACCTTTTAAATCTGTTAGCTGAGAAAAGTTTGTTAAAAAATATATAATGTATACTGAAGTGCAGAACTGTGTTTACAGAGGGTCTTGAGGAGCCGTGCAAAAGGAAAGATCTGGGAGACGGCGTGTATGCTTTTGACTATTACCCCACCACTCCTGGAACATACTCCATCACCATCACCTGGGGAGGACAGCACATCCCCCGCAGGTACACACACTCACACTGAAACTAATACTGCTAGTGAACTACTCTATCTGTCCTCTCGACTGATCGCTCTCTGCTCCATTTAGCCCCATCGAGGTGAAGATCGGCGCTGAGGCCGGCCCGCAGAAGGTGAGGGCCTGGGGTCCGGGGCTGGAGCACGGAATAGTCGGCAAATCAGCTGACTTTGTGGTCGAGGCTGTTGGAGACAATGTCGGCACACTGGGTGAGTAACACACAGGAGAAGTCTTGTTTTTAGTGTCCAAAGTTTTCCACTCGCAGCTCTTCTAAGCTCGCTGTGTGTTTGTTTCTCCCGGTTCAGGTTTCTCTGTGGAAGGCCCCTCTCAGGCTAAGATTGAATGTGACGATAAGGGCGACGGGTCATGTGACGTGCGCTACTGGCCCACAGAGTCTGGAGAGTACGCCGTGCACGTGCTCTGCAACAATGAAGACATCCAGCACTCTCCCTTCATGGCTGAGATCGTCAACGCACCAAACAAAGACTTCTACCCCGACAAGGTATACACACACTCTGTAAATGTGCTGCACCCAAACACAAACACACCGGCCATCAGTGTTTAATTTCAATCTTTTAAATTGTGTCAAAACATTCAAAAGCCGGGGGAGGGGTTATATTATCTGCAAAAACAAAACAAGATCAAAGTTGTACATTTACGAGGAGGAGACTCAGATGTTCCCCGGGATGATTTAAGTCATATATTTGTGAGGTGTTATTAAACATATTCTCCATTTATAAATTGATGTTTGTGTATTTTTCATAGTAAGGAAGACATTTCCCCCATATTTTATTTTTATTATCAATCCATTTAATCTTATTCTCGTAGATGTTTCAGTATTGATCACCTTATTTTGAAAAAAACAATTATGTGAATCATCTGTCTTTAGCTCTCCCTGTAGCTGGATGTGGGCTCTTTGAATGTGTTTACAATAAATGACATTATATAGTCAGTGTAGGCTATGGTGCAATAGAAATGTAGCCTCGGCTGACTTAACCACAGAGATTTAAGTGATGGCTAGAGTTTGACCAACGAAGGGATGTGGTTCCTTGACAAAGATAACACAATCTTGCTGAGTTTTTTTGTTGTAACTGTGTGGTTTAGTTTTTCCCCCTTAATAGTATTTACAGCCGCAGCCTCTGTAATTACTATTATTTTGACCTACCCTGGTCCTTATACAGCTTTGCACCCCTAATGTATTCCTGCAGAGATGTAGCTATAGCCTTATGTAGAGCTGTGTTCTTAAGCTCCATGAATGTGTGTGTTCCAGGTTAAGGCTCATGGTCCAGGTCTTCAGAGCAGTGGTCTGGCTGTAGGAAAGCCCACTGAGTTCACAGTGGATGCCAAGCAGGGAGGAAAAGCCCCTCTGAAGATTGTGGCTCAGGTAGGATTGTGTGTGTTTTCCAGTAGAAATGTGCTGCATGTGTGTGTTCTGCTCCTGAGTTTACTCACACACCTCTGTCTCCTGTTTCCACCTGTGCTCAGGATGTTGAGGGCACTCCTGTGGAGGTACAGGTTAAGGATAATGCCAACGGCACGTACGCCTGTTCTTACACCCCCCGTAAACCTGTCAAACACACTGCCATGATCTCCTGGGGAGGGGTCAACATCCCCGAGAGTCCGTTCAGGGTGAGTACACACACACACACGCACGTTTAGAGAGGGTTTAAACAAAGGTCATATTACTACAGAAAGTTTTGTTAAGCTGCTGTGTTTTTGATTACAGATGAATATTGGAGCAGGATGTCACCCCAACAAGGTGAAGGTGTCGGGCCCAGGCGTGGCCAAGACCGGCCTGAAGGCCTTCGAGCCGACATACTTCACTGTGGACTGTGCAGAGGCTGGACAAGGTAAAGCCATATAACTGTTGCACACAGCTACTCACAGATAAGTATTTTTTTACACTGCATGATTGGTCTTTTATAATCTAATGAGAGACCTGCAGTGTGTTTGAACGTGCAATAATCAACAATGGATCAAATGACTGTTTATGTCGTAGTTTCAAACCACACACTATCATACAACTCTGCTTTTCTTTACTGTTTCACAGAACAATTAAGCGTTCCTCCGCACATTGTTGTGGTTTTTCCGATGGCAATTTTAGCCGTCATTGTTCCAGGAAGTTAGAAAGAAAAACCTTTTATAAACCCACTTTACAGCTCAGCACCAATTGGCATATAAACAAAGTTAGCAACAAGCTAGTTCAGAAAGAGGAGAATTCAGCCGCTAAAAAGCCAGAAATATCCCTCTGGAAGTGGTGGACAACAAAACGGAGCAAAATAACATTTTGCTTTCTAAATAATTAACTGGTTCTACCGCCCCTAAGGAATTTATTTTTCTTTATAGTGTGTTTGTTTTAGTTTCTCAATCATGAAGTAATGAAGGCGTTTGTCTCCGGCCCTCAGGTGACATCAGCATTGGCATCAAGTGTGCCCCCGGAGTGGTGGGACCGGCAGAGGCCGACATCGACTTTGACATCATCAGGAACGACAACGACACGTTCACTGTGAAGTACACCCCCCCTGGAGCAGGCAGCTACACCATCATGGTGCTGTTCGCTGACCAGGTGAGTCCGAGTCTGGGAGCAGCAGGAGAGAGAGCAGCACGGTACGGTCCAGGATTCAGTGTGACTGATAAAATGGGTCTGACCACTTGTGTTTGGTGTTCAGGCTATTCCAATGACGCCCATCAGGATCAAAGTGGATCCTTCTCACGATGCCAGCAAAGTGAAGGCTGAGGGCCCCGGACTCAGCCGCAGCGGTGAGTTCAAGGACAGTATTTGTTCAGTGTGAAATATTCCATTCTTTAAAGATCTCCATATTTAAATCTGCGACTTTCTCTTTGTTTAACTAAAGTGATGCTCAGAGCTTATACCCACCTGTGACCAGAGGTGGAAGAAGATTGTTTTCTCAAGTAAAAATACAAATACTATGGTCTTAAAGTACTCTGGTCCATGTAAAAATCCTGAATTGAAAATGTTACTTTAGTAGAAGTAGTATCAGCCAAGTTTACTTTTAAGTATTAAAAGTACTTGGAATGCATAATTGTGTCTTTTTACAGTATTATTATATGTTGTATGTAGCATTTAAATGTTTTAGTTTTTTAATGTGGGGCCAATTTACTAACCATTTAATTTGTAAAATACATGGAATATTTCTTGTACATTACTCTAATTTATCATGTGTTTTGTATGCAAAAAGTGACTATTAGTGTTATATAAATGTATTAGAATAAAAAGTACAACATTTGTAATAGATGTATTGGTGTAGAAGTATATGTATACATAAAACACAATTACTCAAGTAAAGTACAAGTCATTTGTATTACAGACATTTTTCTGAATGAATCGGCACAAATTGATATAACATTTTTTATAAACTGCTGGAGTTTGACAGATTTAAAATGATAAATGTTTTATTAGTCCGGACTCACTGACTGGGATTCTCTCTCTCTCTCTCTCTCTCTCTCTCTCTCTCTCTCTCTCTCTCTCTCTCTCTCTCTCGCTCTCTCTCTCTCGCTCTCTCTCTCTCGCTCTCTCTCTCTCGCTCTCTCTCTCTCGCTCTCTCTCTCTCGCTCTCTCTCTCTCTCTCTCTCTCTCTCTCTCTCTCTCTCTCTCAGGTGTGGAGTTGAACAAGCCCACTCACTTCACTGTGAGCACTAAAGCAGCAGGGAAGGCTAACCTGGACTGCAGCTTCAGCGGGCCGACCAAAGCCGAGGCTGTGAAGGACTTCGAGATCATCAACAACCACGACAACACACACACTGTGAAATACACACCTGTGCAGCAGGTAAGCTGGGAGAAGCACTCGTATGCCAACATGCAGTTTAACATATGTTCAATTGGTATATTAAGGTCCCATTTGGATTAAATTAGAGAATAAAGAAGGGTATGAATTAGCTACCCCAATGTTGTCCAGTTTGCTTGTACTTTGTTCAACACTGTGGCATCACTTCTGTTTAAATCCATTTTGCCAAAATGTCAAACTATTCGTTTAACCTTATTTAATAATAAACAATAGACAATTATCTGTCAGATTGTTACCTTTGTGTGATGTAATGGATCTTCAGAATCTTCAGCACTGTGCTTCACTTGGTCAGCTGTTGCTTCTTTATGATGCTATAAGTCGACGCAGGATGATTCTCTCCACCCGTCGCTACATAATCGTATGTGATAACATCTCTGTCCCTCCCCTTCCTGCCCCAGGGTCCTCTGGGAGTCGCCGTGACGTATGGCGGAGATAACATTCCCAAGAGCCCCTTCAATGTAGCTGTGGCCCCCACAATGGACCTCAGCAAGATCAACGTCACCGGCCTGGGGGACAGTGCGTACTTCCTTATCGCTCATACCTCACCACGGTTTCATATATAGGCTCTGTGCAGAACCACAGCTGGTGTTTCTGGTTTTCAGTCTGTTTTATTACTGCGACAATCATCTGTTACTCTTGACCTGTAGCATTACTCACATGAAATCCCATTTTTGTGAGGAAAAAAATAAATAGAAAAAAGGTTATTAATGTTGTACATAGAAAATAATAATCATAAAGATAATAGTAATAGTAGTAGACTGTATGAGTTTGTATGTTAAAATGATTACCATAACATAATAAGTCATTATTGAGAGGGTGCCTCAGAAATGTACTATTCAAATCTTATTATTTGACTTTATAATTCATGATTTGGACTTGAAAGAAATTCACATATCATAGAAAGTTGACTCACTTAGTGAATGGCTATCAAACCAAATAATATAATATCTGTCATAGTGTTGTTCCTCAGCTCTACAGCACTCTTTACTCTTTTCTCTGTGTCTCTGTAGAGATGACTGTCGGCAAAGACCAGGAAGTGACCGTGAAATCAAAGGGGGCCGGGGGTCAGGGGAAGGTCGCAGCCAAGGTCACCTCCCCTTCAGGGAAGCCAGTGGCCAGCAAGGTACTTAACATTTTTGACTGAATATCAGCTGACCATACGTTTTCCTCACAGAATTGCCTTTTTAATAATATATACAAATGATAAATGTCTTACAATCTGAGCAGTATAATCATCCTATCATGGTGCCTGCACTCTTTAATGTGATTTTATAACTTTTTATATTCGTTGTTGCAGGTTGAGCCCGGGCTGAGTCCAGAGAGCAGTCAGGTGAAGTTCATCCCCCGGGAGGCGGGGCCGTACCAGGTGGAGCTGACCTACGATGGCGTCCCCATCCCTGGATCTCCTTACTCCCCCACAGCCTACCCTGTCTCAGACCCCTCCAAGGTAAGACAGTTTCTGTCAAAAACATTCAGACGATGATATGTGAATCATGTGTATAACATGTAAATTAACTTTTGCTCCATTCCTTACAGGTATATATTACTTCTTTTATGTATTCAAATATCTACATTTTATACATACCTTATCTGTAATTACTTTACTATAACTCTGACACACTCCACACTGTAGACTCTTACCGTTATTTTTCTTTAATATCTAATACAGTTGTTTTTCCAAGAATCACTGCTCACGGACTACTTTTATTTTTTAGACACATATTTATATGTTATATTTTTATTTTAAATAATATATTCATAATTTATGTTATTTTTACCAAATACAATTTTTTTCTTTTATTGTTATATTCTTTTTTAAAGATTTTTTCTAATTTCAGTTATTAGCTGTGGATGGTAGGATGATTGTAATGTTCATGTTCGTGACTCTGTCATTCAGTTATTTTAACAACCCCAAAATAGTAAACGTTATTTCACATTGTATATAGAAAACTACATATTTCTTCTAAAACATGATTTAAGTTATTTGTTTCTGATACACAACTTCTCTCTGTGCTCTCAGGTGCGCTGCTCTGGTCCAGGCCTGGAGCGCGCCAAGGTAGGGGAGAAAGGGGAGTTTGTGGTGGACTGTACCAACGCCGGGCCGGCAGAGCTGACCATCGAGATCATCTCGGACAGCGGCACCGAGGCGGAAGTCCATATCCAGGACAACGGAGACGGGACATACACCATCACCTACATACCTCTGTACCCCGGCTCCTACACCCTCACCATCCGCTACGGAGGCCAGGATGTGCCAAACTTCCCCGCCCGGCTCACCGTGGAGCCCGCCGTCGATGCCAGCGGAGTCCGTGTGTTCGGACCAGGAGTGGAGGGCAAAGGTAAAATGATGATATGAGATATTCTTATTAAGAGTTTTGTTCACTATATGAATGTTTAATTTTAAACAATCATGTTGTGGTTGTTTTTTTGCATATTCTGTATGTATGCAATTGCATGTTTTTTACACATGATATGTTCTAGATTAAAATAGTATTGATGTGTTAAGAAGGCATTAATGTGCATTTTTTATTTGTCAACCTTTTCAATTAGTTTTTTCTGTTGTCAGATGTGACCAATCCATATTGAAGGACAGTCTCTTTTTGTCAAAGTCACTGTGAAATCCAGTATTTGTGCCATCACTTCCATTTATTCAGTCAAAGTGCTCTTATATAAATAACCCTGTGTGAAAATGTTGAGTGTAGTGTGCATAGTTCTAATTTGGCAAAAGAAAAACTCAGATGTGTGATTTTGGAGTTTGTGCCTCCCTAGATGTGATCATAGCTTTACTGTCATTCTCTCATGTGTTTTCAGGAGTTTTCCGGGAGGCGACCACAGACTTCACTGTGGATGCTCGTGCTCTCACACAGACCGGAGGCGATCACATCAAAACTCTGATCAGCAACCCGTCCGGCAGCCGCACAGACGCCCTGATCGCCGACCTCGGGGATGGAACCTACAACGTAGAGTACACTCCCTATGAGGAGGGTGAGTTCAGGCTGTAGAAACAGTGCGGCACTAGCGTTTTGTTTTTCTCAGAACAGTTTTTAAAGCTCAGACTGTGTTTATGCCTCAGGCCCACACAGTGTGGAGGTTTGCTATGATGGCTCTCCGGTGCCCAAGAGTCCGTTCCGTGTTGCTGTCACTGAAGGCTGTGATCCAGCCCGTGTGCGTGTGCACGGTCCCGGTCTGAAAGGAGGCATCACCAACAAGGCCAACAAGTTCACAGTGGAAACCCGGTGAGTGAGACAATTCTCTATTTGGAAGAGTTTACAATCAAAGTATTTTTTATTAAGTTTCACAGTGCATAGCCAAGGTTTAAGCTACAACTTAATGAAGAGCGTAAACAATCACAACATGCTAAAATTAAGCAATGTAAACTTTAATCAAATTGAAGACAAATGAGACAATAGTTTTCTCTGATTGTATGTACAGAGAAACAACGAAAAACACACAAAAAAAAAGAAACGAAAGCAATAACGACCAAAGTAACCCCCCTAAATTCACTGCCAGTAAGCCATATACGCTGTAGATAATTTATATCAATAACATATAGTCTTACAGAGTATGGATTTGGAAGAGTTTAAAGTGGAATGTGGAAGTGTTTCCTGCTTTTGGTTTTAATGTCCAGTGTTCCCTTTGCAGAGGAGCAGGCACTGGGGGTCTGGGTCTTGCAGTGGAGGGTCCTTCAGAGGCCAAAATGTCCTGCACTGATAACAAGGATGGCAGCTGCAGCGTGGAGTACATCCCATATGAGACCGGCACATACAACCTCAACATCACATATGGAGGACAGCCCATCAAAGGTACAGCTGGTTTCTATATTAATTATTTGAAGGTTTCATCCACATCAAAGCGTTGGTTTCTTATTCTCATGAGGGGAGAGGTATACAGTTATCACTCACTACTTCTGTGGGATGGTTCTAATGCCGGTTCAGCATACTTGATCTCACCTCATTCATATAGTGCTGCACGCATGACTTATTTTCTAGGCCAACCCAGAAGTGAGCGTCACTCTGGTTCCCTCGGTAACACAGCCATTGGGATTAGATTTTGGATTATTAAAGAAGATGAGCTGTGCCAATCTTTTAAATTATACTTACAAGTGTTGTTTAACAAGATAATCTTAGTTAAACTTTAAACAAACCAAGATTGCATGACTTCAACTATGCCACCTCTAAAATAAATGTCCTTAATAACCTCCTTGAATCACTGGAGTCTAATTTAGAAACTTGTTAGCAACCACCTTTTTTACTGTAAAAGCTTCAGATTTCACCAGTGGCAAAATTATCGACGTACTTTATCTCGTACAACTACAAACCACCAACTTTCAGCGTCTTAACAAAGGAAAAACTTCATAAAACATGTCAGCTTACTAGACTGCTTGAGCAGAATATTTGATTCTGACTTTCCTGAGGTCTTCTCTATGCAGGTAGTCCATTCTCTGTGCCAGTCAGTGACACAGTGGACAGCACCAAGGTGAAGTGCCAGGGTCCAGGCCTGGGGAACAATGTCAGAGCCAATGTCCCTCAAGCATTCACAGTGGACGCCTCCAAAGCTGGAGTGGCCCCAATGCAGGTCCGTGTGCAAGGCCCCAAAGGTGAGTGTGTCTTCTGATGTTACTCTTCATGAAACATTTCCAGATTTAAATCATAAAAAAAACACAGGACCTATATCATGTATTTTGTTGAGTTGTGTACTTACTTTATCCCAATGTTTTGTGTGTAGGAGTGGTGGAGCCTGTGGAGGTGGTGGATAACGGTGATCAGACTCACACAGTCAACTATGTTCCCACTAGAGAAGGACCCTACTCCATCAATGTGTTATACGCTGATGAGGAGATCCCACGCAGGTAACACACACAGATTCAAAGAACAACAAAGATTGTATTACACCCGAGTACTAATCCTTTTAGGGGAGGGTCATTCTTTAATAAGCAATGCGTTCTACCTGCCAGCTCGAAATAACTTTGTTTTCTTGTACCTTGACTGTATATAATAATGTGGAGTAAAGGAAAAAGAAGGAAAAGAAAGGTTTCTGTTTGTGTTAAATGCGTTAAGCATCTCCTCTCTCCCCCATCAGCCCCTACAAGGTGAAGGTGCTCCCCACCCACGATGCCAGTAAGGTGCGAGCCAGTGGTCCCGGCCTCAACACCACCGGGGTGCCCGCCTCTCTGCCCGTTGAGTTCACCATTGATGCCAAAGATGCCGGCGAGGGATTGCTGGCAGTGGCGATCACTGTGAGTGTACCCATCTGATGCAGATAATAAGAATTCAAACAAGTTATTTTGGTAGTTGTTTTCAAACCTTGTTCCCTTTAACCCCTGCAGGATCCAGAGGGGAATCCTAAGAAGGCTAATATACGTGCCAACCATGACGGGACCTACCTGGTGTCCTATGTGCCCGACATGACCGGCAGATACACCATCCTCATTAAGTACGGAGGGGATGAGATCCCATACTCCCCCTACCGTATCAGGGCGCTGCCCACCGGGGACGCCAGCAAGTGCACTGTCACAGGTATGTTCAGGACTGCTGCTTAAACAGATGTTTCTGGAAATTTCTCTTAATTTTTTCTCCGTATGAAAATTTATTTTACAGTTATTTCTCAGATGCAGATCAGAATTTCACCAGGATTGTATGTCCCCACAAATGTAAATGTTGCAAGATGATCTTTACTGTGAAATGAGGTGTAAAGCAGCTAGCAGCTCTGAAGATGATAATAGAAAACACAAATGAGCAGCCGGTTATTCTTAAAGATAATTAGGAAGACAAGAAATCATACTGTTTAATTGTTATTTTTATATAATCCATCGACAGTTTGACATATTAGGACAAGCACTTACTCACTTCTTTGCAGAGTATCAACTCTCAGATGACATGGTATGGTTAGCTTAGCATCAGCAGTGAAGTAAGGCCATTCATTTAAACTGTATACATTTTAGTTTTTTTATAGGTTAAACAATCAAATATGTTATTAACTTTAGAGGTGCTGGTGGATGGGTTTTATTTCCTCTGTCAGTTGTTATGCTAAGCTAAGTGGTGGCTAGCTCTAGCTTCAGTAGATTACAACGCTCTAGCTTTCTAGACATCAGTTATAAGCTTTCTTTAATGTTCATAATGTTTTATAACAATACGTAGAATACATTTTTTCTCAACTTAAATAGCTTTTAAGTTCAAGTACCATAATGCTACAGTATTTAGGCTGCTCACTTTTTCATTTTATTTAAAGGAAGCATTGACAAATTTTAGGCATTTTAATATTTGACCTCCTAAGTCAATCTAAAACTGCTTTGCAAAATGTTTTAATTATTCCAAGGAAGCATTATGCATATTTCAGATTGCTTATAACTATAATACAGTGCTGTGAGCAAATTATTATGTATTATAATGATGTTTATTGACATAAGGGTCATAACAATTGTAATAGAAAAGTCTTATCTGTGAGAGTGTCAATGATCCTTTAGGATTTCATCTCTTGGTGTTCCTGCTACTCGTATCACGTTTTTTTGTGCAATATGTGGTGTTTCTCACGCTGTGCTCCTCAGTTACACCCCCAATCACCCAGGTCCCTGCTGAGCGCGCGCACACACACACACACACACACACACACACATACACACACACACACACACACACACACACCCTCCCTGCTTCACACCATCACCGTTTGTTTCCATTCAAGTGTTTGGAGCACAATTATTGCCTCACACCACCCCCACCTGACTGTCTTTTATTTGTCACCTTTTTTTCCTCGCTCCCCTGCTTCTCACCGTTCCTATTATCAGTCTCAATCGGCGGTCACGGTTTAGGTAAGCCTTCTGAACGACTTCGTTAAGTAGGGGAATTACTCTACCTTTTCTCTCGGCATGGAGGATAGTGGCACCAGCTTTCCAGACATCCCATTCTCTTTCTTACTTTCTCTCTCTACCTTTCCTTCCTCCCATCTCATTTTCCACTTACTGTCATAACCGTTTCTTTCTTTTCTCTCTCATGTTTTATTGCACAGACTAATGGACTAACAGAGTAGGTAGGATGGCATGGTGGAATGGCTATTCTAGTTTTCAGTTGTACTTGGGAAACTGTATGATAATAACGTAAAAGTCATTGGTAACAACATACAGAAGATGGAAATAACATGACTAGATCTCATCCAACCTCATCCTGGTGTCATGATTGTGGAATGTGCATGCTGAATGTTGAGAGGTAATGTGCGCCTGCTTGCGTCTCTATAAGATGAAATGAATCCTAACACGTATATCTGAATATTCTTCTAAATTCATAAGGCGCTGGTGTTGGCCCAACTATCCAAATTGGCGAACAGACAGTCATTACAGTGGATGCCAAGGCTGCTGGGAAAGGGAAGGTGACATGTAGCGTGTGCACGCCTGAGGGGGCGGAGCTCGATGTGGATGTTGTTGAAAATGAGGACGGTACATTCGACATCTTCTACACGGCACCGCAGCCTGGCGAGTATGTCATCTGCGTTCGCTTTGGAGGGGAGCACATCCCTAACAGTCCCTTCCAAGTCACGGTGAGTGTATGAAAATGTGCTTTTATTTAACAGGGTAGGTTGGTTGAGCAAATTCTCTGTTAAGCAGTTTAGTGGAAAAGAAAAGAAAATCAAGAACAAACAGAACACTGTCAATAACATAAATAGAACTACCTGTTCCCCTCTGTCTCAATTTAAGTTGAGTTTTGCATCAAATTAGTGAACAGGATAGGGCCCAGGATGGATCCCTGCGGCACACCCTCAGTTACCCCCTATAATTCACATTCAACCTTTCCTACCTTCACACTCTGATCTGATGTGGGTTTGATGAAAAGCAAGTTACAGGGCCACAGAAGTAGATCATTGTTGGAGTAAAGCATGATCTAATCAATTATTTTGATAATTGCATAAATATGTCACAGTATTGGGTTTTTTTTCAGCCGATACGATAACCAAAAATGTTGTTCCTCTCATGGGAGTGCTAATAATATAACGGATGATTTGACATTGTTGTTATGTTATTTAAGCTGAATTATCATGCACCCCTAATGGTAAAATGAAGTGAGCTATGATTAATGATTTTATATTCCATAGCTCGGACATAACCAAAAATGTATTTGCCCAATACAATGTTTAGTGTCAGTGTGTGAGTGAGGGATGCTGCATGGATCAAAGCTCCTTGACGCTGTCTCTCCCTACAGAAGCTCCGTGATTGGCTCCCGGTTGCAACATTTTCTAAATCATTCTGACTGTTTTATTCCCCTCCAATCCCTTCCATCTTTTTGACCCTCTCCACAACCCCTACCTCCCCCCCTCACCACCTCCCACCCCCCTCAGGCGCTGGAAGGAGCTCCATCAGACCAGCTCATGCAACAGAGCCAAATCCCCCAGTACTACGCTCAACAGCCCTGGGTACCTAAACCTCTGCCTCCAGCCTCTCACCCCTCTCAACTCATTTTTTGTTCAGCTTCTACCTTCATCTCCTCCTTCCTCTCCTCCCCATCATCATACATGACCTCTTTTCATCAGCCTGTGTCAGTGTCTGCTGTCTCTCATTGCAGGTGTTTTGCTCTGAGGGGACTTTCTCTCATTTCTCTCCCTACCTCCTAAACAGGTTTCCTTAAACAACATGGACAGTGCAACAGAGCTGCACAATATTAAAAAACAATAATTTTGCATCTCCAAATCAAGTTTATTCAGCAACTTGGGACATTTTTCCCATGCAATCTGGAAATAGAATATTTTCCATCATCCATTGTGCATCCATCTGTTCAGCAGTGCTCCATGTCAACACTTAGGAGACAAAAGCCATTTTGAAAATGATCAATGTGGGCTTGTCAGCTGCTCCACATTTGACAAAATGGCTAAGTGTGCTTTGTCATGGTCCCCTGACCTACCAGTGTTTTTGTCCTCATCATTCTCTCTCGCAGTGTGTGTCGGTGTCATCATCCTGACCATGATCAGTCATTCCATCTCATGATTGTCTCATCCCATTCTCTCTGTTGGTGTTTGGAAACTTTGTCCCTCTGTCCTGCGCTGTGTTCATTGTTTCTGTGACGTATGCTGCCACTGTAACCATCTCTGACCCATGCCCTCTGTCTCCCAGGCAACAGACAGACCTATGGGAATGAACGGTCTGGACGTGGCTGGGCTGAGACCATTCGACCTGGTCATCCCATTCACCATCCAGAAGGGAGAGATCACAGGTAATGGAATTCACTTCAAAACAAACACAAAAAATAATATCATAAGACGTCATTTACATATGTGAAATGGGACTTCCCGATAAGCTATGTGAACCTGTAGAATAGGGACACAGACACTTAAAGAAAGTATTAAAATATGTATCACTAACACATCTAGAGTGGGAGAGACTTCATGTGTTGTACACAAACATTTATAAACTAAAAAACACTAACCAAACAACCTGAAACTAATCTAACGTTAAACTGATTGGACCAAAAAAAATAAAATGATTGATTGATATTATGCTTTTCAGGGTTTTTCCTTACCTGTAGTGCGTAATATAGGTTTTTCTGCATGTTAATGGTCTGAAAAGGCAAAAAAGGTTTCTCTCATCTCACTACACATTTCTGTTCTCTGTTTAAGGCGAGGTGCGGATGCCATCAGGTAAGGTGGCCAAGCCTGACATCACAGACAACAAGGACGGCACTGTTACCGTCAAATACGCTCCCACTGAGGCCGGGCTGCACGAGATGGACATCAAATATGACGGCATCCACATCCCCGGTACGACTGACTTCACACATGTTTGCAATACAACAACAGAAATGTGTAACCTGAACGGTGCGTGAGAAATTCTTCTTCTCCTCTTGGCTGCCATTCACAGGAAGTCCCTTACAGTTCTATGTCGACTACATGAACAGCGGTAACGTCAGTGCCTACGGCCCAGGCCTCATCCACGGGACCGTCAACAAGCCTGCTGTCTTCACTGTGAACACCAAAGATGCAGGAGAGGGTATGTAGCAACACCATCAGAAATAATTTATTTATCCTACAGCTGGGAAATTTACACCTTTTACAACAGCAAAGCGACAGTGCAGGTAAAAGGCAAAAATAAAATGACTAGCCTTAGATATATAAAAAAAAAAGAGGCAAGCGTATACGTATAAAATAAAAATACAGTTGTAATAAAGTTGTAACAAGTAAAGAGATGTTGCTCCTCTCTATATGGCGGTATGCATTTTTAATAGTGTGAGCAGTCATGATGTACCAGCAATTGTATTTTATTTTATTTATTTGAACTTGCTCAAACTTATGCTCTAATTTACAAATAACCCCACAAAAGATTTAAGAGCGGATTACCATTGTATAATTACAAAGTAGTAGTGAAGAGACATTTAATCACAAAAATCCCTCTTCATATCATGTCTATGCAGGTGGTCTGTCTCTGGCAATCGAGGGTCCGTCCAAGGCAGACATCAGCTGTCTTGACAACCAGGACGGGACCTGCACCGTGTCCTACCTGCCCGTCCTGCCCGGAGACTACAGCATCCTGGTCAAATACAACGACAAGCACATCCCCGGCAGCCCTTTCTCTGCCAGGATTACTGGTGAGGCCATCCGTTCTTGAATGCTCCTTTAGAACTGGCAACGCATAGATTATTACATTGTTCACATTTTCACACAGTGTTAATCCCTGGTCCCATGGAAACCCAGAAGAAGAACTAACTTTCCCTATTGTTCCACAGCTTCTGGTCATAGGCAGGAGGAAAAATGTAGAATTAAAAGGAAGTTTGATTTGTTAAACTCTCACGTAACTAGATTTGAATCTCGCAAAATGTTCCTTGATCACTGATTCGTGCAGGAATCATCAGGTAATGCCGGTGTAAAACAGTCAATAAAATAGGTTTACTGGGTTACTGGTTTGAGCAGTATGCCGGATTGGTTGCAGGCAGACACATGGACTCGTACACGGCTGAACACATGATCCCCCCCCACGACACCCTGCTAATTACAATAATGTAAATGCTGTCACGCCCCCTTTAAAGTCAACAATTCTGGAATGCTGTTCTCGAAACAAGTCAAAATAGCTGTTATGAATAAAAAAGTAAGTCATTTGGGAAAGGAAGAGAGTGCAAAGGTAAAAACATGATGATGATCACTCGGCAATCCCTGAGTCAAGAAAAGTTCAATGAGCTGTGAGTTTACTGTAGATGAGTTGTTGACGGTACATGCCAGAGAGCGTGACAGAACAGATGTCCTCTCCTCTGAGTGTTTCCGTCATGCTGTGTCCTCAGGCGATGACTCCATGAGGATGTCCCATCTGGCTGTGGGCTCAGCTGCAGACATCCCTCTGGACATCGGAGAGTTCGACCTGAGCCAGCTCACCGCCTCCCTGACCACACCTTCAGGCCGCGAGGAGCCCTGCCTGCTGAAGATGCTGCGTAACGGACACGTTGGTGAGTGTGGGGTGTTTGGAGGAGGAATGAACCGGAAAGATAACTGTGTCATCTTCCTAACCCCCCACTGTTGTTCTTCTGCACAGGCATCTCATTTGTTCCAAAGGAGATCGGGGAGCACTTTGTGAACATCAAGAAGAACGGTCGTCATATTCCCAGCAGCCCCATCGCTGTCATGATCAAACAATCAGAGATCGGCGACGCTAGCCGTGTGCGTGTGAGTGGACAGGGCCTCAGCGAGGCCAGGACGTTCGAGCCCGCAGAGTTCATCATCGACACTCGTGATGCAGGTACAGGACTCATTAAATACCCTGTGTGGTTATTTGTTGCATTTCATTGTTGATGTGTGGACTCGAGTCACACGTTTCATGACTTTAGACTCCACCTGGGCTTTAGAGGCAAAGTCTTACTTTCTGCATCCTGCTGTCCCCTTATACTCAAATGTTGTAATCTACAATGTCCCTGAGGGTCGCTGTTAACACCTCAATCGTGTTATGAATATGAATAGGTCTGCAATACATGCGAGTAACAGCAGAGTATGTGTCCTGACTTTGGACCAGAATGACTCGTCTAATGTGTGACTTGGTCCCACTTCTGATTCCTGCTCTCCTTGTTCTTCCATACAAGGATATGGCGGCCTGAGCCTGTCCATTGAGGGGCCCAGTAAAGTGGACATCAACACAGAGGACCAGGAGGACGGCACCTGTAAGGTCACCTACTGCCCCACTGAGCCAGGAAACTACATCATCAACATCAAGTTCGCTGACCAACATGTGCCAGGTGCTCACCTCAAACACAGTAGAGACTGCAGAGCAGAGTGGAACTGAATGACCTAACAACATCTTTTATCATGTGTGTGTGTACAGGGAGTGCCTTCACTGTGAAGGTGACAGGGGAGGGCAGGATGAAGGAAAGCATCACCAGGAAGAGGAGAGCGGCTTCTGTCGCCAACGTGGGCAGCCAGTGTGACCTCAGCCTCAAGATCCCAGGTATGAATCATAATCTCTGTGGCCATGGCAACTGAATTTAACTCTGCAGTTACACACAGATGGATGTGCAACTTCCACAAAAGTGATTATTTAACACTGATGTTACTGAATTTGAGCATGTGCAATGTTCTACATGAACTTAAAGAAAGGTCCCTTTTGTAAAAAGGACAAATTCTTCCTCTTACACATTAAGTAAGAAAAACACACCCTTCCTCAATTTGATACACACCGGGGTCTTGCTCGGTCTTGTGTCACCAGTTACTTACGGTGAGTGACTTTAGCTCATTTTACAAAGATTTCTAAGGAACCGACATCTACTGTAGCTAACGCAATGACGATGGAGAAGTATTCACCACCATACGACCTCAGTTCAATCCAACCGCACAACAGTCACAAATAATCCTTTACATATATACACCATTAGCTTTAAATGTATTTAGTCGGGCTGGTAGGTGGGTGTTATTATATTTGGACTATCTGCTGCTGGATGTAGATAACAGTGCTATCAATCTGAGCTAAGCCACAGTCAATCAGTCTGATCATTTAACAGCCTCTGACTGCAGACACTGTTCCCTGATAAGGTGATTTGTTACACTCCTTTTTTTGTGATGTGCCTTCCCTAAAGAACTGCTTTATATTATAAAATCAAAAGTATTCACCAAAAAAAAAGCAAAGTTAAGATATGTACTGTGCCTGCCCTAGCTGCAAAAAAATGTCCGCTAAATAAGGCAAGGACAATGTCTATGTGTGTAGAGAAGGGACTTCAGAAATTCTTCCGTTCAGCTCTTTAAAAAAAAAATCTAAACATAAACATCAAAAACAATCCTGTCCTAGAAGAAAAGTGCATGATAAAACCTAATAACATATATACACAGCAGAGTAGTATGGTGTAGAAATATGCATAAGAAGAGATGGATAGACCTCATGTCGTCATCAGTCTGACAAAATTCTGACGTCATATTCATCGCCCACACGAAAAGGTGGGTTTCCATGATGGTGCATTGACGGGGCATGCACTTCTGTAGAATAAGGTGGAGAAGAATAAAGCTCTTTTTGCATTACAAACTTTGACCATCTCTAGAGAGAATTTTCTTTTGAACAATTCCAATCCTTTTAATTTAAATCTGGCTCAGACAAGGACGTCTCATCTTCCAACACATAATATTCTCTGTGTGTGTGTGTGTGTGTGTGTGTGTGTGTGTGTGTGTGTGTGTGTGTGTGTGTGTGTGTGTGTGTGTGTGTGTGTGTGTGTGTGTGTGTGTGTGTGTGTGTGTGTGTGTGTGTGTGTGTGTGTGTGTGTGTGTGTGTGTGTGTGTGTGTGTGTGTGTGTGTGTGTGTGTGTGTGTGTGTGTGTGTGTGTGTGTGTGTGTGTGTGTGTGTGTGTGTGTGTGTGTGTGTGTGTGTGTGTGTGTGTGTGTGTGTGTGTGTGTGTGTGTGTGTGTGTGTGTGTGTGTGTGTGTGTGTGTGTGTGTGTGTGTGTGTGTGTGTGTGTGTGTGTGTGTGTGTGTGTGTGTGTGTGTGTGTGTGTGTGTGTGTGTGTGTGTGTGTGTGTGTGTGTGTGTGTGTGTGTGTGTGTGTGTGTGTGTGTGTGTGTGTGTGTGTGTGTGTGTGTGTGTGTGTGTCCTCAGAGATCAGCATAGCGGACATGACAGCGCAGGTCACCAGCCCCTCTGGACAGGTGCACAAGGCTGACATCATGGAGGGAGAGAACAACACCTACTGCATCCGCTTCGTCCCCACCGAGACCGGCGTGCACACCGTGTGTGTGAAATACAACGGCGCGCACGTACCTGGAAGTCCGTTCCAGTTCACCGTTGGGCCCCTGGGAGAGGGTGGGGCTCACAAGGTCCGCGCTGGAGGGCCCGGGCTGGAGAGAGCAGAAGCTGGAGTACCAGGTGTGTGTGTGTGTGTGTGTGTGTGTGTGTGTGGTTTTACACAGTGTAACTGACTCTGCTTTGGCCCCTGTGATGTGTGCAGCGGAGTTCAGCATCTGGACGAGGGAGGCTGGTGCTGGGGGCCTCAGTATTGCTGTGGAAGGGCCAAGCAAGGCTGAAATCGCCTTCGAGGACCGCAAGGACGGCTCCAGTGGAGTGTCCTACATCGTGCAGGAGCCTGGTGAGGAGAGTCGGGACAGGGTTACGCCTGGATGATAATAAAGCATGTGCAGCATTACAAATATACACTTAATACATTTATCTCATTCAGTGCTGCTTTTTCCCTAAGCCTCTGATAGTTATACTCTTTTTCTTCTTTTTTTGGATAAATGTTTTTATGAAAAAATGTCGAGGCCTCCCACAGGTTTTGTGTTTTCGAGTGCTGCAACTGACAATTATTTTCCGATCCATTATCTGCTGCTTCTTTTTGATAAAGTGATTCATTGTTTGGTCTTTAAAATGTCAAGAAAAAGTGAGAAATGTCCATGGTTATGTTTTTAAATGTCTTGTTAAAGACATTTTTGCATGCCAAATGACTTCAATGATTAATCCATTATTATGTTTATTGACTTTCTGACTTGAATCTGCTCCCCTGCAGGAGACTACGAGGTGTCGATCCGTTTCAACGATGAGCACATCCCCGACAGCCCCTTCATCGTCCCCGTGGCCTCGCCTTCAGACGATGCCCGGCGCCTCACTGTTGCCAGTCTTCAGGTGAGGCTCTGAGACACACACACATCTGTGTGCACACACACCAGGCCGCAGTGCACTGACTACAATGCAGCAGCAGCAGATCCTAGCCTTTAGTTTTCCTCTGAGTTGTATCAGATTACAGGAGTTGTATACACTTTGATGGTGTGGAGTTGCTAACAATTTTACAAGTTAAGAGTCATAGTTTAAGGGAAGCGTTTAGCAGAGTAGTGACTGTTAGCAGGCCAAGGTGCAGAAGAGCTGCTGCTGCATTGTGAGGCAGTGTGAGGGCTTCTGGGAAACTAGAGGACTGTGTGTGTTTCTCGTGCCTCATTCTAAAGGCTGCCAACAGCCTCCCCCTCTAGAGATGATACAGGGAGCTAAAGGGTTAAAGAGGTCTCACATGGGCTACTTTCCTCTCCTTCCGTTCCTACTAATACAGTACATATCCTTCTGTGGAACCATAAAGTATGATCTATATATTTTTCTTGTGCATAACTTTTTTCTATTTTCTTTTTGGGAAATGGTTTTGATGTATGTACGTAATGTACAACACTGACAGTAAGAAATGAACACTTATCTTCACCTGCATGCAAATATTGATAGAGTTGGGTGATGTGGCCTAAATATTCCATCATAAATTAATCATTTTATATCTCCATATAGGTATTTTGCTAATTTAATAGAAAATAGCTTATATGAAATAACCACAAGATAAAGCCTAATAAACAAGCAATGAACTCTAAAATGAGAAATCTAAAAACAAAATCTCAAATATATTTTTCCTAAAATATTTTACATCAGAGATAACATTTGACTTAGAATGAGCTTAAGAGGGCTTTATTAGGTATCATATTGAATATGAATAATTATTAAGTTATAATAAATGTATTCATTATTTCCCAGCCTTACATATACAGAAACTCCTAAATGGTCTCCCAAATTGGCTCGTTCTCACAAAAAAACAAATTTCTTTCTCTGTTCTCTTCTGCCTGACACAAACACACACACACACACACACACACACACACACACACACACACACACACACACACACACACACACACACACACACACACACACACACACACACACACACACCTGCTGTCTGTCTCTGCACAGCCCTCCTCTTTAGCCCTGTTAGCAACCTCCAGGTAAGGTCAACAATAGAAAAAGTGTTATGAATATGATAATGTGGGTGATCATGCATGGAGACCATATTCAGTAACAGCGTACTGAGTATTGGGTGCAGCAGGATCTGGTTGTGGTGAAGCAGCGCTGAGTGTGTGAGTCTGTGTTGTCGAGCAGGAGTCGGGTCTGAAGGTGAACCAGCCAGCATCGTTTGCCGTCAGCCTGAACGGGGCGAAGGGTGTGATCGATGCCAAGGTCCACAGCCCGTCTGGAGCTCTGGAGGAATGCTGCGTCACTGAGATCGACCAAGGTAACCGCAGGGACCCACCTGAACACCTGCAGGGCCTCACACTGACATGGCCCCTACATCAGTGACTGCCTTTCATTTTAGAACCCTAAAAGGATACTCAGGTCTTCCAATGCCTTTCTTTTAGAAGTATTTTAAAATAAAACGCCTTTGATCTTAGAACTGCAAACTCCCATTTGCGTTTTAATTTGGCTTTTCATTTGGGGTCATTTTTGTCATTTTTAGTTGTTTTTTAAAAAAAAGTTTTATTGTTTTACAGTTTTGGATCTAACTGTTTCTGTTTTGTTTGTACAACTTGTATTCAATATGTTTCTTACTCTTTATTTTTACTCATTGTTATTTTTTACATGTATAATGTCCTGCGCATCTTGCATAAAAGGTGCTATATAGAAGTGTTGTTGTTATTATTATTATTATTATTATTATTATTATTATTATTATTATCATTATTATTATTAAGGCACATTTCAGGTAGAATATCATGTGTCTTACCTCTCTCCTCTAGACAAGTACGCAGTCCGCTTCATCCCCAGAGAGAATGGCCTCTATCTAATTGATGTGAAGTTCAACGGCAGTCACATCCCCGGCAGTCCGTTTAAGATCCGGGTAGGAGAGACAGGCCAGGCCGGAGACCCTGGCATGGTCTCGGCTTACGGAGCAGGACTGGAGCGAGGCACCACAGGTAACACACTGCCCCTTGCTACACATCACAACACTAAATCACCTGTTGGTCCCAATAGTCACCTCCACCCCGCTTGCTCTGTCTCCAGGAAGTGCATGTGAATTTGTGGTGAATACAAGCAAGGCAGGCCCCGGAGCGCTGGCTGTGACTATCGATGGGCCCTCCAAGGTGAAGATGGACTGTGTGGAGTGCCCCGAGGGCTACAGGGTCACATACACCCCCATGGCCCCTGGCAACTATCTCATTTCCATCAAATACGGCGGTCCTTACCACATCGGCGGGAGCCCATTCAAAGCCAAGATAACCGGTGAGAAGACTTTTCGATTTTCCGGAAAATTAATGAATTTTAAAAACTCTAAAAAAGATTGGAATTTAAATATCCAGCGATGAGCTTACTCTCTCCTCTCTGTCTTCCAGGTAACAAGCTTGTGTCCAGTCACAGCATGCACGAAACCTCTTCAGTCATGGTGGACCCTGTGACCCGGGCCATCAGCTGTTCTCAGCAGGGGGCCCCCACCCAGTCAGACGCCAGCAAGGTGGTGGCCAAGGGCACAGGCCTGACAAAGGCCTACGTCGGCCAGAAAAACAGCTTCAGTGTCGACTGCAGCAAAGCAGGTGTGTGTGACTGTGTGTAAGGTTAACTAGTGGTTTAATATGCTTTTCCCCCTCCCCGGAAATATTTATTGGGACAGTGTTTGTGTCTCAATCCTGAGCACAGACTGGGAATTAAGGGCACATAGTAGTATTCATACAGATAATTTGCTAAGTGGGGAGAATTATTTCTTGGTGCCCCTGAGTGCAGAAGCAGAAGAGCCATTACACACAGACAATGTAGTGGGTCTCAAATGTTGAAACACTTCTCTGGCTTGAGTTATCAGCACTCCAATTATTAGTGTCAATTATATTCTTTGATATAAAAAAAAAAAAAGTGAAGAGGTATAAGCTTAGAGTTGATTTTGATGTTCAAAAGTTGATATGACCTCAAAAACCTAAAAATGTAAATGCTTACTATGAATTGTTTTGGGGACAAACACAAGCAAACCACATCTTACCTGTTGAAGGAATACATCCAGTAGGTATGGCAAGCCCTTTTAACATTTAATAGCTACATTTGACTATCCGGAATTAACATTGTAGATATCAACAAAGTCTTTCTGACTAGTCGTAATTACATTTTGGATAGTTGGAATTGTCATTCAAGATATCTACGTCATTTCGTGTAGTCAAAACTTAATTTATGATATCTGAAAATGAACATGTAGATATCTTGAATTAAGGTGAATTAAAGATATCGTGAAATGGAATTATGACCAGTCAGAATCAAATTGTAGATATCTCAAACTGGAATTACAGATATCTACAATTCAGTTGCAGATATCTGTAATTCACATTGTGGATATCTGCAACTGAGTTGTAGATATCTGTAATGAGAAACCCCATACACATGAATGGCAAAAGTGACGTCATTTGTCCTAGGAGGAATGTCTTTGTGGATTTCTGAAATGACAATTATGGATAGGAAGAATGTAGTTGCGGATATCTGAAATGTTAAGATTGACTAGGCAAAACTGAATTACAGATATCTGCAAAACATATCCAGTCTAGCTATTAAATGTTAAAAGGGCTTGCCATACGTAGGTCTAGTGCAAAGAAAATAAATTGTTAAACTGACTGAAAAGTTATCATGAGATAATAGCAAAAAAAGACTTATGGCACAAATCATATGCCATATAAGGGAACAGTCTCATGCTAACACAATGTATGAAGTGGTTTCAGTGGTCTCATTTATTTTCCGACAGTATAGCGTTGTGAAGGAATGAGTAGTAAGACTTGGAAATTAGTTAACATTTTAGCACTTCCGTGGTTAACACAAGCTCGGGATATATTTATTTATATAAATGTGTATATATATACATTTTTTAAAATTCTTTAAAAATCATTCAAGTGGCGTCAATATGTGGAGATTATCCTGCCGTACTTAACATGTTAATAAGTCTTATAAACTGACCCTATGTCCTGAACATTTCTAAATCCTATGGAAAAGTCCGATTGTGTTTCGTGACGGGAGCCGAAAGTTAGCACCTGGAATATGCTAACTTCCGGTTCAGACTGCCACAATATGTCGCCATGGACTCCTCAATACTAAACTAACATTAACTTCTTTCTTTTCTGTGTCCATCCACAGGGCGTAACATGCTCCTGGTTGGTGTGGACGGACCCAAAGTCCCATGTGAGGAGATCCTAGTGAAACATTTGGGCAGCCGCATGTATAACGTGAGCTACCAGCTGAAGGAGAAGGGAGAGTACATCCTGGTGGTAAAGTGGGGAGACGATCACATCCCCGGCAGCCCCTACCACATTACTGTCTAAAAATCACAAACGTATACCACTGTTTAAAACAACTGAAATTCTATCTAGAGTCTAACCGATAAGTGTTTACAAGTCCCTCCCATGTTACAAATTAAGATTTCTGGTTTTCTTGTGTGTCTTTATTTTATAACAATTTAACCATCTTCAAAATAAACCCTCACATCAGTTTACCCTCTGCCAGATCTCGGTTTTTCCACAAGTTTTTTCATCATCACTGTAACCCAGTCCAGGATTTCCCAAAGATGAATGCATGGACACATATTTCTGTCTTTATGGTCATTTCTTGTTCTTCTGCCAATCACATCATTAAATAAAGTTAGGGAGGGATTAAAAAAAAGATGCACCTTTTTTTATAATATGGTCAGCCATACAATTGTGCCTTTATGTTTTATTTTTTACACTTTCAGTCATGGACACAAGTTGACATTAGCAGATAAGTCTGAATTGTGTTCAGTGATAGAATAGCTTAGCGTAGTGTAGCAGCAGTAGATTGTGAGCCCAGCGCTGGATGGAAGGTTACTGTTTACACTGGAGGAGCTACTCTTACACACATTAATAATGGATTCCCTTTTATATGAACAATGAGAGCACCTGACCCACAGTGTGTCAGAAGTAAGATTTGACACACGATGGCACACTTTGATCTAAGATCTTTAATTGTCCATATAAAAGTCAGATGAAACGCTCAGCACTGGTCCGGTCCACTTCAGCATGTGGTTTTCATGATGCTCTTCTACTAACCCCGTCGTTTTACCTGCTGCTAGTGTGATCCAGTTTTAGGCACTGCTGTTCTCAAAGTTGTGATATGGATAAGAATAGGAAATAACTTGCTAAAATTTAAGATAAGGCCACATGTATGTGAACTCATTTAACTAAAGCTTACTCGTGGTTTGTGTCACGTGCTTTTTGTGTGTTTTAATGGGACACATGTGATCTGCATGTTCATTAAAAATGCTTTTGACACAGGAAGCCTCTGATTCAGATTAGGATCCACATGATGCGTTTGTGGTGGTTCATCTTCAAGTATGGAATCAATTAAAAGGTTAAAAAGGGAAGTATTTTTAAAGGTCGTGTTGGACAGAATGGCTGAGGATGATGTTGTGGTTTGTCACGTCCTGAAAACACGATGACCAAAAATAAAAAGAGAACAGATATGGCTTTGTTTTCTGCTCAGTGTTTTAGAATCTCACCTGTCTGCCGCCACTCCCATCCCCCCCTTTATCCTTCCAGCTCGCTTTGTGCATAGTCTATCTTTCAGAACAAAAAAATGAATCTTGTCATAGTAAATAAAAAAAAAAGCTTTAAAAGTGTTTGTAAGACAGTATTTTGATACACAATAAAGTTGTCTAAGTATTTTTCTGTCATTCAAATGGCTGTTTCTTTCTTTCTTTCTTTAACCTTTATTTTAGAAATAAACCTTTAGAGCAACTCGCTCTGGAGGGAGCACAGGGATTTTTGCCTTTGCAGACCAATTACATACGCACAAGTGGAAATGGAAAACCAGAAAAAGCAGAATAGGGCCTATTTAAATAAATAAAGGAATATATTAAGATTCTAAATCCTGACATGCTAAACAGAACAATTATACATTTGAAAAAAGCTCTCGTAGGAGTGCGTGAATAGCTGTAATTTCTCAGTCTTTCAGTGTTGCTATCTACATGTTCTCAGCAGTAACTGTGGTGGATCACAGAGTTAACATGGCAGTAATCTAAGTGTGTATCTACAGAAGTTTCCACTGAGTGGAAAATGTATGAATTACAATGTAAAGTCTGGAACCAGTCTGCAGTCAACGCCCTTCCTGGAAAACTCCAACTCCTTATTAGGCCTGACTTTCCTCCTCCAGAGTCCGCTGCAGGAAAAGGAATCTGACTGGAGACTGCATTGTTTATTCTGAGCACTGAACAGGCGTTCCTTTTTTATGAAGCCATAAAATTGAATTACATAACTAAGACCAACCTTCGTTACCCAAGAGTCTTCATCTAAATGCCTCAGGAAGTAACTGCATATATTGACAGGAATTTTCAACAAATCCTTATCAATATCTATTTTGGTATTGCTACTTGTTGGAGTAGAGATGTGTTATGTTTGTACACTCGTTGTATACCAGAGATCCTAACACAAGGGTAAAAAAAGTGACAGTAGTGTAAAAATATATACAGTACAAAATGTGTCTTTAAGGTGTTATACATGGTCATATTTCTTTTCTCTTGTTTTTGTAGTATAGAGTCATTTCCCATCTCATTCTTGAACTGGTGTTTTTCAAAACAAAAACAAAAAATTAAACTATGTGGGGGGGGGGGGGGGGGGTGATACCGATTTCAGCAATATTACATAATTTTCAGCTGCTGCTTTTATCATAATACTTCCATTTAAAGTCAGTTGCTGGTTTTGCATCATAAAAACGTGAAATATGAAATAGAGATCAATCATTCATTTGTACCGTTTATATTATTTTATAAACATTATTAACATTAAAACGTGGCTTTTCAACAGCTAAAACAGTCAACAAGAGTGTATCAACAGTATGAAAAAGATTTTAAAAATAGAGATGTCTAATAAAAATTAATAATACCAAAGGTTTATCCCAACCACATACAGAGGTCTGGGACTATGCGTGAATTTCCTCAAATCTTAGAAAAGCCTATGAGCTGGGTGTGTTGCACTGGAAGGCCCCTGTAGATGGCACTATATTAGCTTTCCCTAAAAGTAGGGCACTGTAGATGGCCCTTTGTCAAGACTTATCTACCACAGGACCTTCCAAGAGGGCTGTTTTGGGGGATTATAAATGTGTGCTTTTAATATAATATGTATCATAAACATAAACCTTAAATCTGATGAAAAGCTGTCAGGCCTTTTTCACCTTTCAAAGAAGCGAGCATGTACTAGTAATACAATTAACTTTATTAGATTCAAGTGTTTATGAGAGTTTCTCAGTGTGCTAGCGAACATTATCAGGAGTCAAGCAGCTAAAATGGAACACAGCCATCCTTTCTTGTATTATTGACATGGGTCCAGCTGGAAGAAGTACTCAGAAGTTGTACTTAAAAGTGCAAGTACAAGTAAAAGTCCTGCATCCAAAATATTACTCAAGTAAAAGTACAAAAGTGTAAGAATCAAATATACTTAAAACATCAAAAGTAAAAGTGCTTATTTTGCAGATTGGCCAATTTCGGAATAATATACTATATATTTTAATTAGAAATATTGATATAAATAAATACTTTATTTACTGCCGGGAAGCATGTGAATGTTACTCCAGATGTAATTTAAGTGTTAATTTTATTTCACATCATTAATCCAAATCGGTAAAGTAAAGGTGTTAAATAAATATAGGAGTCAATGTACACCATACCTCGGAATTGTGCAGTACAAATTAGCATTAAATGGAAATACTCAAGTAAATAACAAGTACCCTCAAAATTGTACTTAGTATACGAGTATAGTAGGCCTACTTGAGTACTCAGTTACTTTACACCACTGTATGGGTTTCATACTTTGGAAAGAAGTTGTGAAAAAGACTGGAAGTAGTCTATTTAATAGGCTTTAGCTCCACTGTGCATATTTTGGTGCACATTTCTTAGATATTCCGTATAAAATAAAGAAGCATTGGACACTTTAATGAAGGAAATGCGTAGTTCTAACAGCACACTGAGGAGGCTCGTAGTATTGAAGTCGTGCCAAGATACGTCGTCCGGATATGCCAGCAGCTACACCCACTTACTGCTCCCTGCTCCACAGCAGCTCCTTTTAGCTACAATTTCCCTCGTTTGTCTTTCCAAAGGTAAGTCTGATACACTAACGTCAACGTTAAGCTAGCAAAACAATTGTTCCCCCCTTTTAATCGCGTGCGTTTTAGACTCGTGCAAGATTTAAAAAATAACATTTTTAAAAAGCGGTTATGGACACACAGTGTGGCAGGAGAAGTGTAACAGTGAATAACAAAGAGAGTGGAACTGGGACAAATTTGCTTTACTTCAAATGTTGCTTTTCGTTTAAAAACTAAAAGGTGCAACGCTATGGAACTCTCTCCCTACAGACATTGGGTCTGAAGTCTCTGTAGAAGTTTTTAATGACCAACCAAGACCCATCTTTTTAAATTGGCCTTGTGTCTCCTTGAGATATGTGTGATGTGGTATGTTATGTTTGTTCCTTTTGGGACTCTTTGTGTTTTGTTTTTATGTTAATCTTAAACTCTGTCACACGTTTTAATTGTATTCATGTTTCTGTGTTTTTATTTTTAACTTTTCTTTTTTCTTGTGAAGCACTTTGTGAATTGTATTTCTGTGAAAGGTGCTATACTAAACAAACGTATCATTATTATTTACTGCGGGTGCAGATTGCGCCACCATTGTCTGTCCACTGGCTACGAGTCTCTGTTTCTGTTTAACAGTGCTGTAATGTAACCAAGTACATTCAAGTACTGTACTAAGACATTGTATTGTATTTTTACATGTTGCCCCTTTATACTTTTAATTCACTACATTTTGTAGGCAAAGGTTGTACGTTTTAATCCACAAAATGTATTTTACATAGCAGTGGTGGAAGAAGTATTCAGATCGTTTACTCAAGTAAAAGTGGAAATACTACAGTGGAAAGATACTCTGTTACTACTAAAAGTATGCAAGTATTAAAAAATTAAAGTAATTGTTGTGCTTAATATCCCATTTTATAATAATATATATACATATATTAATTGTAAGAGTTATTATCCATGCATTAATGTGTTGATCTCTGCTGGTAAAGGTGGAGCTAATTAAGTACTTTATACTGCTGCTACCCAGTAGTGTATGAAGTTATTCAAATAAACCCCACCTTTATTAGCAGAGGTGAACATGTTAATGCACCAATAATATTTTTTAAATAATACAACAATAGCTTAAAATGGCCATTTTTTCATTTCGCATACATTTACTTTTGGTAATTAAAGTATTCTTTATGCTTATAAAAATTGTAGTTAAGAACAATTTTGAATGCAGCATTTTTACTTGGAACTGAGTGTTTTTACACTGTAGTATTTCTACTTTAACTTTAGTAAATCATTCTCCCACCTCTGGTTCATACATACCTGTTTCTTCATATCTATATGTTGACATATCTGTCCCTTTGTCTGTCTGCAGATGTCTTTGAAAGAGAAAAGTGACGAGGAGCTCAGCAAGCTGCTCTCTGAGTATGGCATCAAACATGGACCCATAGTCGGTAAGCAAGTTCCCACAATACTAATGATGTTTAACCAGTGGTAAGTGTTGGAGGGAGAACTGTAATTATGCTATTATGATTATTGTAATAGAGAGGAGGAAGATGATGGCATAAAGAAACAATGAGAGCCTCCATGTGTTCACTGTTCATTGCACAGACCAAAATAGTATTACTGTATTTTTTCACAGTAATATTTACCATATTTTAATTTGCTCTAGTTCTTTACATTCTGTTTTTGTCCAATGTCTTGTTTTTCTTACCGGTAGAGTAATAATCCAGTTTTTTAAATGTATTTAAAAATTAAATAGAATCAAACTCCTAATCCATATTCATAATATACAGATTCATTTGACTTTTCACATGATCGATTTTGTACTTTTCTCTGTGTGTGTGTGTGTGTGTGTGTGTGTGTGTGTGTGTGTGTGTGTGTGTGTGTGTGTGTGTGTGTGTGTGTGTGTGTGTGTGTGTGTGTGTGTGTGTGTGTACAGACTCTACACGGAAGCTGTATGAAAAGAAGCTTGAGAAGGCCATGGAGGACGCTCCGGCGGAAGTACCCTCGCCTGATAAAACGTACTACAGAGAGGAAGGTATGCTACCTCTCACTGGATTCATATTTATTTGTGGGTCTACAGCAGTAGTCGATGATGTTGCTTGGCACCAGAACATTTTAGGGATTTTAAAGAAGCGGGTGGATAGTGGTGGGTGGGTTTGGATGAAAGGGTCAGCTATTATCATGTAAATGTATCGGAGGCAGAGTGAATAAAGGAGGCAGGTATGGGGGTGAAACAAAAAGCGAGCTTTATTAAAAGCAAAGCTGGTAACAAAAAGGCCGGGTCACGTAAATACACAAAAGAGCAAAAAGGAAAAACTACCAACCAGGGACACGACACATCGGGCAAGACATCCACAGAAACAGCAGGAGACATTGACGACAACCGGACAAGGAACAAGAGGGGAACAGGGACTAAATACACAAGGGTAATCACAAGACAAGACACAGCTGGAGAGGGGAGGAGAAACACAGGGGCAACAGGTGAAAGCAATAACACAATCAGACACAGGAGGGCAAACACAGGAAGTAACACCAGACAAGAGACAAGAAGGAAGATACATCTCAAATAAACTAACAAAAACCCTATCACCATGACAAAAAGACAGTGGAGTTGATAAATCTGTGCCAAATTGTAATTATGTGTCTTTTTTTTCTCTATAGCGGAGGAAGTAACCTACATCACATACCACCACAGCCCGGTGAGTCCTCATGTCCCATCATCCCTCTGTGCCTGTTTCAGGTCCCTCTGTCACTGTAAACAATCTCACAAACCTCTGTTTTCATTTCCCAGGTCAGACAAGAGGTGCATTCTGATGTGTGAGTACAGTCTTAACACACACACATATACACACACATAATGCATTTGTGGAATAATGAGACCTAATTTAACAAAAGTATATTTGTGCAATGTGTTTAACATGCAATATTACATTTTAATGATAACAAGTGAAGGATGATATCCACATACCAACATCAGTTTTAGGATTTGGGAAGCGTGTTTGTAATATCCAGAAGTTAAAAGCAAATATAATGCTAAAAAAAATCTACATTATAGTCGCATGGCTGCACATAGCCACCGCTAAGCTAAAGGCAAAGTTAGATCTGATGAAGTTTAAATGTCTCAGATAGTCACTTGTTAGCAACTGCTGTTTTTAAAGAGTCCTCTCCTGCTGATGTTCAGGTGTATATCAGTATGTAGCATCTCTACTTTAAAGAGTCCTCTCCTGCTGATGTTCAGGTGTATATCAGTATGTAGCATCTCTACTTTAAAGAGTCCTCTCCTGCTGATGTTCAGGTGTATATCAGTATGTAGTGTTTCTACTTTAAAGAGTCCTCTCCTGCTGATGTTCAGGTGTATATCAGTATGTTGTGTCTCTACTTTGAAGAGTCCTCTCCTGCTGATGTTCAGGTGTATATCAGTATGTTGTGTCTCTACCTTAAAGAGTCCTCTCCTGCTGATGTTCAGGTGTATATCAGTATGTAGAGTCTCTACTTTAAAGAGTCCTCTCCTGCTGATGTTCAGGTGTATATCAGTATGTAGTGTCTCTACTTTAAAGAGTCCTCTCCTGCTGATGTTCAGGTGTATATCAGTATGTAGTGTCTCTACTTTAAAGAGTCCTCTCCTGCTGATGTTCAGGTGTATATCAGTATGAAGAGTCTCTACTTTAAAGAGTCCTCTCCTGCTGATGTTCAGGTGTATATCAGTATGTAGTGTCTCTACTTTAAAGAGTCCTCTCCTGCTGATGTTCAGGTGTATATCAGTATGTAGTGTCTCTACTTTAAAGAGTCCTCTCCTGCTGATGTTCAGGTGTATATCAGTATGTAGTGTCTCTACTTTAAAGAGTCCTCTCCTGCTGATGTTCAGGTGTATATCAGTATGTAGTGTCTCTACTTTAAAGAGTCCTCTCCTGCTGATGTTCAGGTGTATATCAGTATGTTGTGTCTCTACTTTAAAGAGTCCTCTCCTGCTGATGTTCAGGTGTATATCAGTATGTTGTGTCTCTACTTTAAAGAGTCCTCTCCTGCTGATGTTCAGGTGTATATCAGTATGTAGAGTCTCTACTTCCCGCCCCTTAGAATATCATGTAGAATGTGTAAGAGCGCTAGCCAAATTCGTATAACAGGACCGCTTTAAGAGCTTCGGACATTCACCAGTGGGGTATTTAATGTAGAACAAAACATGATTTTTACTTTTAGCATGAGTTAACGACAGACCTTATTTCAGGCATCTTACCAAAACACATAAAAAAAACTGTTGACTTCAAGAAAAAGTAGTTTCTGTGTTAAAGGACCCATTCCTGTTCCACTCTATTGCCTAATTGAAATGCAATTGTTGAACTTTTCTCCATTCAGTGTGAAACGAAGAGGCAACGCTGAGCCAGATCAAGAGGAGGAACCGGTCCAATACACAGAGTAAGTTTAAAAACTAAAAACTAAAGTCCAAAAATTAGTGTTGTATTTGGGCAAACAGGAATATCACCCGCTCTCAATGTCTTCTTCCCTCTGTGCGTCAGGCCCCCTGTCCAGATCACTAAAAGAACAGCCAATCACAGCGCAGCACCACGATTCAAGGAGCCTGCGAGGGAGTCAGGCTGCAGCGTGTGGAAGGTGATTCGGCTGCTGCTGCTGTTAGCTGTGTTAGCAGCTGCCGTCTACTACGCATACTGCCGGGTGGTCAACAATGAAGAGGCTCCTTCTGGGATTCAATGACCGGATATATGTTGTAATGATGATCATTCCAATTCTTCTCAGATAGTGTCAACAGTAGAGAGAGTGACCACATGCCATAAAGGCTACAACATTCTAGTTTGCTTAGTGTCACTAAGTCAGTGAAATAAACAAAACCAGACAAAGTATGATCTTGTTAGGAATAGCCTGATATGTTATTCATGTGTCAGTGTTTCCCTGACCATTGTATTGGGAGTGGGGGCTATTAGAATCCCCTCCCCCTGACCACCAAGAAATGATTGATTTCAATCATTCGGCTTTTATAATAAACAGATATAATATAGAAATGTTGTCCCTCAATCATGTTTAGTTCAATAACTGCATTCCTGAATGTAGAACTGTTATTTTGGCGGTGAAGGTTTTATTTTTTTACTCTGATTGGTCCAACTTGAGAGCAGATTGCCTGTCTGTGTCTATATATATTGTGTGTGCTTTGTTAGGTATTTGACAATGCTTGAAATAGATCCAAATATTGCACAATTAAAATCTTTGAATAGCTTTTAATACACTTTGTGGATGTTTTGTCTTTTCTTTGCTTAAGTTAGTTTTTTTTCACCCAGCACCTGTAGATCTTACAAGGGAAGTGCACTTTTTTTTTCTTCAGTGTAGCAAGACGCACTTCCAAAAACCATACCACGTCTGAAAACCAAAACATACAACAATATGTTGCTCACTGTTGGTCAAGGTGACCCAAAAACATCCTGTTCCTGCTCAAAATGTTGCTATTTTTAATAAATGTGATTTTTCCCCAAGAACACACACACACACACTAGTTTATATTGACACAATCCCTCATACACCATCCTCTGGCCCAAATACTCACTGCAGCAACAATGTGGATTAATCCTCCACTGAAAATAGTCCCAAACAAATACATTCTTCCACCTTCAATAGAACCAGTGGGCTTATGGCTGAGAGTGACAGACAGGTTACGGCACCTTTAGGGAATATTTTGTCGATAATAGGAAAAATAAAGAATAATGTACTCTCCTTTTCTTTTTTTGTCTTCCCTCAATGCATACATTTTTATTTTGCAGATGCTCTATGATTTTTTATTTACTGTGAGATATACAGTATGTGATGATGTCATGCTGCACAGCAGGCAACAGGCCGTCTTAACACCAAGTCCAATCAAAAATCAAAAGCTGTTGTCTGAGTCGGTTAATACATAGAATTATTCCATAAAGTCTCCTGGTCTGAGAGAGTTTTTGAGCTTTCTGTAATAAAATCAATGGAGAATAATTCCTAAAGGATGCAAATATGCAATGAGCTAAATATTTGCAGAATAAACCTATGTCCATGCATACTGTCAAGTAGTAAGAACACAGTTATTTTTGTTTAAAAAAAAGTAAGATTTATTCAAACAATCCCACATGTGAACAGAAATACGTTATATTTACAGGGTAATAAAATGTGTTGTGCGTTAGTCTGTTGGAATCTTATGAGGTCAGGCAGTGGTCATCAGTTTAAGTTTTTGGTACTTAATTGGTGGTTAGGGTTAGTCAAGGATAGTCCACGGTCACTGAGGTAATCTGGATCTCCGCATGAATCCACAAAAGCCTCTCACCACTGATGTGATGGTAGATCCACTAAGATCGGGTGAAAGGTGATTCAGGAGCAGGGAGCTGATCAGAAGTTACAAACGGCTGCTGGTACCATAGTCTTAGATTTGAAGGCTTTGATATATCAGATAAGGGCTGCTCCGGAGACTGACGACTAAAAGCCCGAAGTCATGTTGAGGTCGTTGGGCAGGAGGGAGAGATGATGCTCTGGCAAAATCACAGGTGTCATTGGTGACCTGGGAGAAAAAACAGGAACAAGTTTTACGACTTAAGAAAGGTTTCTGGATGGGATTTGTGTATTACCATGTACAGAAAAGCATTAGAACTACAGTTATTTCTGTTCTGCATAAATAAACCAACGAACAAAACTGGAATAGAGTCAAAATGTCAAGACAAATGGTTTTTTTTGGCATTTACTGGCCCTGATACCAAGATAAAACATACTTCCTCTTTATGCTAAACATCCTAAATGTGTTTTCAATTCATTCTTGACATTAAGATTTGATCCTGGACATTTTGATCCACTTTCGACTGTATTTTTGGCCTCGTCGGATTTGTTCTCAGCACTTCCTCCTGTCATTGTTCCTCTTCATCCCTTTATACTCTTCCGTAGTAATGGCCTACCTGGCAGTATACCCCTCGAATCCCAGCGCTGTGATGAAGATATTGATGAGGACGGTGAAGAAGACGAACACTGTGGCTGCGTTGTTCATCCTATTTAACTTGGCATGTTTCCTCACATCGTTCAGATCGTACTTCACTGCTGTCACAGAATCACATGAAGTGCAAAAACTAAATGAGCTGCATGAAGCTGACGAGCAAGAGGAGCAGAGAGAAGACCTTGTGACCTTTTTATTTAAGATTTTTCAAGATTAGACGAGGATGGATTGCCCTCTCTTGATAGATCATAATCAGTCGGCATGCTTGGAAAGTAACAGATTACATGTAACGAGATTAAGTGATCAGGATACAAACAAAAAGTAACTGTATTCTCTTACAGTTAAATTAAGAAAATGTTTTATCAGACGTTACATTTTTCAGAAATGGGGTTATTAGGAGGATTACAACATTCAAATACATTTTAAAATAAATATAAATGTATTATAGGTAGCCGTACTGCACAAAATGTTGGTTTTCATTCAGGCTACTTTTTATTCTTCATTTAATATTTATATATATGTAGGTGGACATTTGATGTATTAAACAAAAATGCTTTTAATAAATGTTTTAAACTAATACAGCATTTGTAGACTATACTAATCTGTGGGCCTAAAATATAAGAGGACACATCTGATACAAAATATCCTGTTTTCTTCTTTGATCGTATTGTTTTGTTGCTTTACATAATAACCTAAAGTATTATTAAACATCTTAATACAATATATTTTCTCTCCTATATATTTGCATTGCATTTAATATTGAGGTAAACCAAAAGTAAAAGAAAGTAGTCTGGTTACATTACTTTTATATTGTGATTAAGTTACTGATTACATTGTTTAAAATGTAACTAGTAGTTGTGACAAGTTACATTTTAAATGAATTCTCTTAACCCTGTCAGTAAGCATGTTAAAACACATGCTTTTGATTCTTTACACTTTAAGATTCATAGATCAGAGTTAAGCATTTGAAGTTAAAGAAAGATGGAACAGAGGGAATAATAACAATGGAGACAAAGAGTCTGAATGACTTGCCGATAAAGACGAGGAGCAGCCCCACGGTCACTTGTAAGATGATGGACAGAGACAGCAGCACAAGAAGGGGCAGGTAGAACCGGTAGTGAGGCCCCACGTAGAGAACGGTCTTCAGCTGGGACGAGTTGGCCATCAGCAGGGCCACGTCCAGCATGCTCTGAGCCGCAGTTTTCTTAGTGGCATAGTGATTCAAGTTGATGGACCGGTACGCTTTCCCAGAGCGGGCTGTCCCCGCCTGCAGGAGAGGAGAGGAGAGGAGAGGTCAGCGAGAATGTTCCAGGTCACACAGGTGCTTAATCACATGGATGAATTACTGAACCTGGCCAAAGAAAAATCTAATAATTGAACACAGGCACAGGGGACAAATGTGTCAGTGGAGCCCCTGGTCTTCAGTATAAAGATACAAAAAAGGACTCCAAAGAGACACAACACAACTACAAAAAGATACACAACTTCAAAAAGACATAATGCAACTATAAAGAGACACAAAATAATAAGAGACACAAAACCACAAAAAAGAGACATAATGAGACTACAAAGAGACACAAAACAACAACAAAGAGACACAATGACACTACAACGAGACACAAAACAACTAAAAAGAGACACAATGAGACTACAAAGAGACACAAAACAACAACAAAGAGACACAATGACACTACAACGAGACACAAAACACAACTAAAAAGAGACACAAAGAGACACAATGAGACTACAAAGAGACACAAAGCAACAACAAAGAGACACAATGAGACTACAACGACACACAAAACAACTACTAAGAGACACAAAACAACTACAACGACACACAAAACAACTACAAAGAGACACAAAACAACTACAACGAGACACAAAACAAGTACATAAAGAATTAAAATGACTAAAAAAGAGGGCCAAAACAACCACAATAAGAACAAACAAATACAAAGTGACAGAATATGTCAATAAAGAAACCCAAAAACATGAGAGATGCATCACAACTACAAAAAGGCACAAAAAGAACAAAAACAAAGCATCCATTCCTTGCCCTACAGTATGTAGGACAGGGGTTTCTTTATCCGCCATAATCTTTGCAAGCACACATTACACCTGACAGTGAAGGATAAAATGACTAACAATGTTTGGTTTTTTTGTTCTCTTTCACAAATTAGATTTGTCTGTGTTCATGCGTCATGAAACTTTAATGAAAACAAAGAGACGTGTTATTTATTTTGTTACCATGCTCTCTATGTACTCAGGTTGTCAGAGGGAATGGGAGTGGCAGAGCGACAGGTAATAACTTGTTGGCGGGTCAAACACATATACACACGCCACACACTGTGGGACATTCTCTTCCTAAATCTATTTAAAAAACCTGGCAATTTCTTACACAAACTGTTACAAATCAGCTGAGCATCTGTTGTTTGACGGTAAAACCAGAGGACAGGTCAATGTGTATGTCCCTCTGCACCACTGAGAGAAAGTGTGCTTTGTTTGTTAAACCACATCAGTGGTAAAGGGTTTTTCACACAGCAAGGAGAGATGTTCCACCTGGGTGAGACTCTGTCTGAGTCACAGCTTTCATTCATCTCGATAAACAGCTGATAGCTTTGGAAAGAAACACTGATTTCACAAGCCACCGCTGACATTCCTGTGAACAGAGAGTGGTTTCCAACCTGGGGGTCACACGTCTTCTGTAGCTTGTACTTTTTCTGGATATTTTCAGCCTTTTACAACTATTCAGATGAAATGTCTGTCTCCGGTTAAACTGATCAACATCCATATACAAAGCAGCCACTAAGAGGGGTTCAATAAAAGACACCATTTTGGTTTTGGGAAACAAAAACAGTTCGGAACCATTGTGACACGCAATCGGGGAGCCACAGGCCAGGCTGACCTGTGTGTTGGCTCCTCTCTGGGTGTTTCTCCACATACGTCATCATATAGTCCAATACAGTGATGACTGCAGGCAAAAGAGGAACGACTTCCAGGTGTTGTCACTAAGATCTCCAACAGCTCGAGTTGCGTATATTCACATGTTTACAGGATGTGTCCGTTCAGTGCTATGATGAGTAGCGAGAACACATGATGACTACTTGTTGAAGTTCGATGATCATCTTCAGTACATCTGCACTTTCAGAATATTGTTATTCCTCTGCTATTCTCTAACTGCAAAAAATATACAATTAAACCCTTACTAGATGTTCCATTCATTGATATTAAGGGTCATAGCTTAAGTGATTTATCAAAAATGAAGGCTGCTGCTTATCATTTCCATCTGATTGAATTACTATCTATTCTCAGCACATAATGAATGTCAGTTTTTAAGTAAGTGAACAAGCCTGTTGTAAAAGACAGAAAGGAATAAAGCAGAACATAAAATAAAGAACCTGAAAAGACAAGAACACAACAAAACGAAAAACCATAGAACAGAATAGAGCAGGACTGAACATAAAACATAACAGGAAGTAGGTCATTAAATATAACTAATTAAAACAGAAAAAAAGAAAGATAATAGAACACAACATAAATTAGAATAGAATTGAAAAAAATGTAAATAAAGCAGACGATAAATAGATAATATAGAACATAACAAAAATGAGAATAGAACAGAATCTAAAATAGAATAGAACGGACCCTTTAATAGAAAATAAATAGAACCGAAAATACAATAGAAAATAATAGAATTGAATAGAATTAAACGAAACATGAAAAAGAACAGAACATAAATTAGGACAACATTTATAAAATTGAATCGGACATCACATAGCACAGAAAAAAGCAAACCATAAGAATAGAAAAATAATAACAGGACACAGAGAAGAACAGTAAGATGAAAAATAATGGAAATGAGCAGAACATGATAGAGCAGTAATGGAAGACGGGTTGCCAGTGTGTGTTGTTTACCTCTATATCCCCCAGTGTATTCAGAGCTATGTCCTCTCCGTTCGGTTTGAACGCAGCCTCCATGATGCAGACTGTCGGTGTCTACAGGAGAAGCTCTTCCTGCTGCATGTGCTCAGAGCTCACTGTAGGAGACTCAAAGAGAGAGTTTAGGGAGTAGACAGGCTCAACAAGTCATGCAAGTCCTCCACTTACAGGAACCCTCCCACCATGAGTCACCTTCTTCCAGAGAGGTGTTTTTTTAACAGGGACACTTCTTGCTTTTGTTCTATGCAGCATGTTCCCAGCATTAAGGACTCTGATGGATTATTCACGAAATGTGTCTTTTTTGTTTGTCTACAACAGTAAAACTCTACTTGATGCAACAATGTTATCTAGAAATGTCACATATGTAAATATAATTATAAACACACAAGATCATTGTTCTGCACAATGATTACTTAACATGTTCATACTTTAAGTACATTTGACTGATAATACTTTTCTACTTTTACTTAAGGACTTTTACTTGTTATGAAGTATTTGGACAGTAATGTATTGGTACTTTCACTCAAATAAAGCTTCTGAAAACTTCTCCCACCACTGCTTATGTTCTTGGGCGCTGCTCATGTTGGAGTCGATCATCAAATCCAACATGAGCATAATCACTCAAATTTTGATGGGAATGTTAAGGCGGATAAAGCAGTGAAATGGGATTTAAAGAGGGGGTGTGGTCACATCCTCACATCCCAAAGTGACATCCCATCAAAGTAACAAGCTAAAGTCGTGACAAATCAAAACCATGTGGGAGTGTAGGAATTTTTAAAACATAAGCCTCCAGTGGTTTGTAAGGTCTGGAGGATGAGGTAGGAAAAGAGGATAACAAGGCAATTTAGAACAGCTCTCTTTACGTGGGAAGCATTACAATTGGAAGAGTGGAAATTGTGGAGAGCAGGAAAGGTGGCATGTTTTCTTATATGCCAAACAAGTATGATTGGGAGCCAGCTGTTTTAAAGAATGCATCAAAATGGATCACAGATGACAAGTGTTGGACACTTTGTAAATAGGGCTATTTTAGAATCAACAAGACTTATGAACAGAATTTGAGAGGAATTATTCATTTGCATTCCTTTTTATTTGTTGAATTTATACCTTGTTTATTCCCCCTCCCCCAAGTCACGTTTAAGCTGGTAACACCTTTTTTTTCATCAAATAAGGAGCAAAGGGTCCGTTTGTGGAATGAAGTGACTGCAGAAATGTGTAGTTTGTTCTTTCATCCAGTGAAGTGGGGCTTAACCTTTACATACTTGCATATACTGTATGCAGTGACGTGCGGTGAGGGGGAGGCAGGTGAGGCCGTGCCTCACCTGTCATCATGAAAAGTAAAATGAAGAAATACATTTAATGATCATATTTATCCAGTTGTTTGTATTATAAAGTTATTTTCCTTTTAATTTCACCAGTTTTACATTATTTTGATCCAAAATCGCTGAATTTTCATATTCACGTTCAAACACTGAGAACGGCTGCTCGGTGAGGCACCAACCTGCTGACATGCTATACAGTGAGACTGTAACTGCTGTCTGTCTGTATGTCGCTATTAAAATGTTCAAACACCCTGGCTATATTAACTCATTTCCATACTTTAGCTGGTGTATATAATATACAGTGTTTTTTGTCAACTGTATGTCTGTAACGTGTCTCTTGTGCTGAGCAAAACCGCTGCGAAGAGAGACTAGGTGAGGCACGCAGTTCTCCTGCCTCATGGCAGTGGGTGCTAGTGAGTCCAGTTAAAATCTGATTGTGATGACGTCAGTGCCTCACCAGCCATGAACTTCACCGCACGTCACTGACTGTATGTCAGGGTTGGATTCGAGTCCCCACTCTTCTAGTCCAATTCCAAGTCTGAGTCACCTAGCAAGAGTCCGAATCGAGTCCTACTCATCATAACCTGTGCTTGAGTCCGGGTCTGAGTCACCCCAAGAACAGTCACGGTCGAGTCCGAGGCATCATTACCTGTGATCAAGTCCGAGTCCAAGTTCAAGTCCCCCAAGGAACAGTCCGAGTTAAATCATCATTGCCTGTGTTCGAGTCTGAGTCACACGTCCAAGTCACATGCATTAATCTGAGCAGATTTCTTTGTTTACATTAAGCTGCTGACATTACCATTCCACTGACCTAACATAACCATCACCGTACCGGATGACTTTTAACGCTCGTACGGAAAGTGGAGGGGAACATTTGGGCTCTGGAGAAGGATGTGAAGCAGAATCTGAAGGAGGTGGTGGGGAAGGAGCTGCCCACACAGGTCAACGAGGTCACCATGACCTTGAAGGTCAAAGGTCACTTTGATAGTGAGCTGAAACAATGGATTGCCAACAAAGGCTTCTGAGGGGGAGGAGGACTGTACCATCATGATGATCAGAGAGCTGCCCTGTGGACATGGAAAGGACTGGCTTGTCAACACCTGGAGACATGTCCTATAGAACTTTAAACACCTATTTCAATCCATGAGGAAGGACAGCTTTGACTACTGCACCTTTATTAGTGGAATGCTGTGCAACACTATTGTTCTTCTTATCTTTATTCTTCATCTTCATCTTATTTCAATCGAAAACGTAGGTTCTCTAACGTCAGCATACTTTCAGCTACAGAAACCATTCAAATATCAAAATATTGAGCGTAATCTGGAATCGATTGGAAACTTTCAACTTTTACAAAATATTTAAAACTTTTGTCACAAAGTAGACACTTGACAGGCCAAATTTGTAATCACACACAGTCAAGTTCTTGGTTTATAAAATGTATTTTATAAAAGTTTTAAAAACATGCAATAACAAAATACATTTAATTGTTTCCTTTTCTAGATTAAAAAGGATCACAATAAAATAGTCCAAAGATTAAAATAGGTAAAACGAAGGGATCAGGGCTTTACCCAGCTACTGGCCATAGACGAGGAGAGAGAGGGAGAGAGAGGTGAGAGAGAGGTGGGGTCCGTGCGTGCCTCCAGTTACCAGCACGCTCTTCCTGGTCGAGAAGGCAGCGCTGGGGTGACGATGTGCGCGTTTTTCGTTGCGGCATTAAATTTAACTGCTCGTATAGCTACTCCCCCGTCGTTCCGTATTCAAGCGTCGTACCGTCTTGAAAGCCAATTTCCTGCACGCCCGCAACGCGTCCGGTCCTCCCTCTCTCCTTCTCCCGGAGTCATTTATTAAATCAGTCTTAATTATGGGATGTGCTTCAGGTGCGTCCTCAGGTGTCTCATCAGTGTCCCAAATAGCCTGCCAGGTGAATCAAACACAAAACAAAAGCACTGCACTCCAATAATATTTCAGACACAACACCATAACTCATATTATAAATAAAACATGCATAAACTGGCTTTCTGGCTGCCCTTTGTGACACTTTTTCAACTATTCAACTTTTGTAACTCTTTTTTTTCCCATTCAACTCAATTGGAGGAACCTTCAACTCCTCTTTTACCTACACCTTGCGCAAAATGCTACTCCTTCCACTTTCAGCTAGAGACTTCATTCCAGCTTTAAAGCAGTCACAAGACCTTCAGCTATTAATCTCTTTCAGCTGTGTTTGATATCTCTTACATTTTTTGAGATACAAAACCTAGTTTGGAGCTTGGTAAAGAGGCCTTCTTCAGATTTTAACATTAGTGTGTATTGCGCAGCTCGTTGACGGTTAGAGTGCGTGATGTCACGAGAGCTTGAAATTCGCCCTTTTTTTAAAAAACCTGCCGTAATTCCAAAACCCTATACTCCTGGGACACAATTTTACGCATGAATTGTAGGAAGACCTCTTTTAGTTTGAAAAATAAAAACAATTCAAGCAAAAAACTTGTAAAGAAATGTCTTTTGAGGGTACCAAGTGACAAAAACTTTTCACATGTCTACATTAAGTCCCATTGTAAATGTTGCCTCATCTTTCATCAAAGCACCAGCAGCACAACTTTAGATAAACTGCCAAATGAGCCACTATCCACTCATCAGGTATCTGAGATGCTCTGAGCGTTGACATTTTACCGATAGCTGCTACCGTTTTCCAACATTAGTTAAAAATGTAAGAGGTTTATTTCTTATTCAGATCAATGGAAAGGCTCTCCTGTCACCGATCACTGCAGATCTCCATGGAAACCTCTGATCGCTGGACACGTGCGCGCGCGCAGGTGTTTAGATAAGCTGCTCAAACACAAACACACAGACTAGAGTTTAACAGACTGTCTCAGCCTATTCTCTACTGTCTGATGGAGACTTCATACTGAGTTTAACATGTTACACATATTGTACAAATTATTGGTGATGTGGTTTTAATTCAAAAGTATGCAGTTCAAATATTCTGCTGCTTTTCCAGAGTGTTTTTACTTTATTTTCTCATCTAAATACACATTCATTCACTACTACTTACATTTAATATCCAACTCCTTCAGCTTCTTTCAGCTACAGAAACCATTCAACTATTAAATTATTCAGCTATTTGGCTGTTTATACAGCTACAGTCACCATTCAGCTTTTTCCACAAAGTTCAGCGTCACATTTTCAGCAGCTTAAAGCATTCACACGCATTTTCAGCAGGAAATGCATTTTCTAGTTTGACTTTAAGACACCACAGACTTGACTATGGGATTTAACATACACATACAAGATTCAGAATGTATTGTCATAATATATACACAGCTATGGTGTAGTTGTGTAATGAATGACAAACTTTGGTCACAGGTTCCTCAACACTGCAATTACAAGACATACAAAATAAATAAAAAACAACAATAAAAACTTAAATTCGTGCAAGCAGTTGTTAGCAGGCTTATTGACTGTGTAATGAAACTGTCTCTGAGTCTAGTGGTTTTGGTCCTGATGCCACCGTACTGCCTGCCAGACGGCAGCAGACAGAACAGCTTGTTGCTGGGATGATGGGGGTCTTTGATAATCCTGTGGGCTTTCTTCCAGAGCCGCTGGGAGTAGGGGACCTCCATGGATGGCAGCTCCACCTCCTGGTGATGTGCTGTGCAGTTTTCACCACCCTCTGTAGAGCCTTATAGCTGAGGGCGGTGCAGCTGCCGTACAAGGCCGTGATGCAGCCGGTCAGGATGCTCTCTATGGTGCACCTGCAGAGGGTCAGGATGCTCTCTATGGTGCACCTGTAGAGGGTCAGGATGCTCTCTATGGTGCACCTGCAGAGGGTCAGGATGCTCTCTATGGTGCACCTGTAGAAGATCAGGATGCTCTCTATGGTGCACCTGTAGAAGATCAGGATGCTCTCTATGGTGCATCTGTAGAAGGTCAGGATCCTCTCTATGGTGCATCTGTAGAAGGTCAGGATGCTCTCTATGGTGCACCTGTAGAGCGTCAGGATGCTCTCTATGGTGCACCTGTAGAAGATCAGGATGCTCTCTATGGTGCATCTGTAGAGGGTCAGGATGCTCTCTATGGTGCATCTGTAGAAGGTCAGGATGCTCTCTATGGTGCATCTGTAGAAGGTCAGGATGCTCTCTATGGTGCACCTGCAGAGGGTCAGGATGCTCTCTATGGTGCACCTGTAGAAGGTCAGGATGCTCTCTATGGTGCACCTGTAGAGGGTCAGGATGCTCTCTATGGTGCATCTGTAGAAGGTCAGGATGCTCTCTATGGTGCACCTGTAGAAGTTGCAGAGTATCCTGGAGTCCAGTTGAACCTAGGCAGCCTGCGGAGGAAGAAGAGCTGCAGTGGAGCTGTTTTGATGATGGTGTTTGTGTGAATGGTCCATGTCAGGTCCTCAGCGATGTGGACCCCGAGGTCTCTCCTGATGATCTATGCTTTAAGGCACTGAGGGATGTGAACAAGAGAACTTCTGTCTGTATGTCCAATCAGCATATCTCTAGGAGTCTCTCGATCCATTTATTTACAATTCAGCATAATCACCAACATTGCTCAGCCTGTTACCATTCTTGAATTCTTCATCTGAGATGAGATGGGTTAGCTTTTCTGTTAAGGCTAATGTGATTTAACTATATCTTATATCATTCATCCATCACATATTTCATTTAAAATTGTAAAAGCTTGTAAAATAACAAGGCCTCAATTAGTTTCTGGAATACATTTTCAATAGGTTTTAAAATGCTGTGATATGAGAAGTAGAATATCTAACCCTAACCCTAACAAGATCTGCGCAAAACTATTCCAAATCTTAAGTAATAAGTGTCATTTTGAACCTTTAATTTATGTTATTTTAAAGTTGTTCTGAAAGTGAATTCTGAGGAATTTCTGTTGATCAACTTGTTGCTGCAGCCCTAAAAGACAATCACAAAATGTAAGAAACTAAAACTGAGTGATGAATCACAACATAAAACTGTCTGGATAACAATTGAAGTTTAAAACATTGACATTTATTCAGCAATACAATATAAACATTAAAATAGAGTACGGCAAAGGACAAAGAAAGGGGGAAATATAAAAGGAGGATTGTTGAATTGTGAATATACAGTTACTATTGCATTATGTCAGGGATCAGGAATGAAGCAGGGAGAAGACGTCTCTTATTCGCCTGGTGAGTTCCTCCAGTCGATCAGCTGCAGAAAACACAACAGAAAGGAACACGTATTTATCAGCGGAGAATTGATCTATGTGTGAGTGTGTAAGTGAACAAGGACATTCTCTTACATAAGCTGTGCTTCTCTCCTCTGCTCCGGTAGCTGGGCTGTGTTTTGAGCTGGTTTACCTCCTCAGTAGTGGATGCAGAAGCTTCTGACACTTCTTTTAGCATTTCCAACTCCTGAGAAAGAAGAAGCACACAGCAGGAAGTGTCAGGACCAAGTTTCTTTCCAAATTTGATTAGAATTTTTTAATAAGAAGTGTTTGAATGAAGCTTCATACGTTGTAGAAGTTGTGAGACAAACTGATTCTATCTCTGATAACAAAACGTGCGTGTGAATTTAAGCAAAGCAAACATTCAACTAACGTGGGAGGACGTAACTCTTTCATTCTTCATCTTGACGCAGTGATACTGTCTCACTGTTACTGTGTTATTGTGAAGGTAAAACACCACAGTCAAGGCAGAGATGATTTCTAGTGTTGAACAACAGAAACAGGGAATTATCTCCTCAGAGTTTGCTACGACCTAATAATATTCAATTGGAATAAAGTGATTCATCGGTTCAGATAAGCGAGTCCTATTTTATTTAAATCCCTTCTTTAACAGATAAATGGTTGCTTTTTGTGCAGCATACAGACAGATTTTTATTATAGTATATAACTTGTTTTCGCTAAACACCAAAAAATAAGGAATGAAGCAGAACTTTTGGTTTGATAAAAACAAGTTGAATAGTGGGTACGATTACATCTGTGATTTTCATTACATTTACCTTTTTGGATTTCCCAACACTCTGGTGCTATCAGAAACGTTAGCATTTTATAATCCTACGCAGCCACCACTGAATCTATTTGTTCTACTACTATAATTATAATAACATTAGTGTAGCTTTATCTTAATCTGCAACAGTGCACAAACACAGAGTTTTAACAATAAAAATCATGAGATCTGCTGAAATCAAATGTCAACGTTCTGATAAAGCTGCAAAGCTTGGAACTCTACAGTATGACTTTTTCCTACAGGTCAGGCCTGTGTTGGAAAGATTTTTGAATAGTGATGCTCAACAGATGAAGGAGTACCATAATGAAGGCCAGCAGCAGCACGTGTATCCTCTGGAAGACGTGGGTCTCTGTGCTGAAGCTGGGGGGGTCTCTGCTGCAGTAAGCTCTCAGGTCTGTTTCAAAAACATGGCTGAAAGCAGCCATCAACATCTGGAGGTCACAGGCTGCCACCCTTAGAGAGCCCGGAGAGAACACACCGGGACTCTGAGTCTCACTGCTCAGGAACTCACACTGAAGAGGACAGGAGGAAAGATTTGAGAGAGAGACAAATATTATAATTCCAACATTAGCAATTGAGTTCTTAAAACCTAGTGTAATGGACCTGCAAGACTGAGTATGCTAACAGGCAGGCAGAGATCTGCCTTTGCTTTGTAGAATTCTTTCAGAACTGTGAAGGAGACAACACCAAAGATATAACGGGGAAGAGTTTTCTCCTAGTATGCTCTACACCAGGGGTGTCCAAAAAAAAACCCCAGAAAACTATACCAAGGTCTGCGCCACTCTCTAAAGGTATATTGCCTCATAAGTTAAGATAAAAGTTAGCAAAATCCACTAAATGTAGGTAAATTATGCTCGATACTACGGTGAAAAAAAACCAGCTTGCATCACAGCTTCAGCCTCAGATTGCTTATAATGAGGGGAAATAGGAAAGGAATATTTCAAGCTTACTATGTAAATAAATTATACGTTTTTTTATCAACTAAGAATGACTGAATTTATTTGAAAAGCTACAGACATGAATACTGTGTAATATATGTGTACATATTATTTCATTACACTTTTATAATAATGACAATGGGCCGCGGTTGGACCCCCGGACCATAGTTTGGAGACCCCTGCTCCACACATTTAACAAACACGATATGCCGTAGAAAAAAGGTTCATTTTACCTAAAGCAAAACATGGTCTGTTGGAAATGATCTCCGGGGCACATTGTTCAAGAGAATAATATGTGCACTCCTGAAATAATAATTGAACATTTTCTCTGTGTGTGTACATTTCATTGATTTCTTACTCATGGTGGAAAGGAAGATCATTTTAGTTTATTTTAATTACTTCGTTTATTGATTGTTAATAACTTGAGATGTATTCTTGTTGTGTCTGTTGAAGAATAGCCAATGCTCATGCCGCGGCTAACGTGGATCCTAATAAAGACAAAACACAAAGCCACTGGAACACGTACCTCTGACTGCAGCTTCTCCAGTGTAGACTGAGCGTGCTGCAAAGGAGCGGCTACATCCTCAGGCTCTTCTCGACTTGATCTGTGGGACAATGATTTGGTACTATTGCGTAAAGCCCTGTGAAATAAAGAACAGCAGTCAGAGACATGCAAAGACACTGATGCTGCAGGCCAACGACAGGGAACCATATGAAGCGCCACCAAACTTCTATCAGTCATATTGAGTGATGCAGGAACGAGTCCTAAAATCCATAAATGAGTTAGCTTTTTAACTCTTCTAACGCTTCTGTGTGTCATGAAAAAGGCGGTTGCTAACAAGTGACTAAATGCGACTAAAAATCATCCCCCCGAACATTAGCATCCTTTAGCTTTGAGGTGGTGATGTGCAGTCATTGGAATGTGATTTTTGATGGTTTTTAGCTTTTGACATCTGGTGATTGCATTTACGGCCCAAAAAAATCTGAAAGTGGTGGAGATTAACATGTAATTCTCAAAAACGTGTGCCTACAAAAATACATTGTCACTGCACCAATCTTTCGGAAGAAATTGAGAATGGCGACATGCTGCAGATAAAAACGTGAAGGGTGTGTGTGCAGCAGGCTGCTCAAAGACAGCATACGTACTTGATGTGTGCAGGCCAGGGGTCCAGGGTGGGTGTGAGCATTTGTGTGAAGTGAGGCAGATTCTCGGCAGCGTAGAGCTCGTTCAGCAGCGCCTCCTGATTCGTTCTGTGCCCAGCAGACTTCTCGCAGGAAGGAACTAAAGACAGCAGCTGCTCCAGGAACTGAAGCTGCCGGTGAGGACTCGCATCACCCTGGAGACATGCTTTGATAAATCATACAGACCAAACAAGACATTTGAAGTTTATTATAACTAGGTCTTTACGATAAGGACTTCTCTTACACTATAAAGGACCTAGTTGTTGCCCCCTCTGTTAATATAAGTATGTCAAAATAATAGACAAAACAGCAAGGATTTTTGTACCATAGGAGGATTTGGGCGCTGTTCTGTCAACAGAGCCTGAGAGTCGTATGGTTTATTTTATCCTTTTAATACACATATTTTAATCATTTCTTTTCATTCCAATTCAAACGTCTGAATATCTGACGAATAAAAGTGTTTTGTCTTTTGAAAGGGCGTATTTGTCTTACTCTGCTATATTTTTTTTATGGCATTTGGGGCTTAACAAAGTTATTGTGACAAGCTTGATTGGAACACATTTTGAATATCTATGTATATTAATTAGGCACGGCACGGTTTTGGTGAAAAAACCGAACCGTACGGTTTGCTTGCCACGGTGCGGTGCGTCTGTGCACCGTACGGAGTCCACGTTTTTTTTTTTTTTTTTTTTTCTCCAGACGTTTGACGTTGCATTGTAGCCTAATGCCCGTATGTTACCACGTGGTTTTCATTCGCGCGAAAGAAGCGAAAGCTAAGAGGTCGAGGTGTGTCAGCGTGTACAAACATGGCAAGTGGGAGTGGAGAAGGCGGGCCGCCCAGGCCGGAGATAGAGGATGCTCCGGGGTTGTTTAAATCAGGTGTGTGGGATCATTTCGGATTCCCCATCACATACGATGATACTGGCAATAAAAACGTCGATCGAAGTATTACAATATGCAAGCATTGCAAAACTCGCATTGGCTACGCTAGTGGAAACACTTCCAATATGTCCGGACATTTACGAAGACTTCACCCAAGTGTGTCCGTAGAGGTGAGGAGAGGAGAGCCAGCCAAAAAAACATTCACAATCAGTGCGGCATTTAAACAGCCTATGGCTGGGGACACAGCCAAGGTGAAATCAATTTCCAAAGCTATTGGTATATTCATCGCAAAAGACATGCAGCCCTACAGCGTGGTGGAGGGTGAAGGCTTTATGAATATGGTGAAGGTACTGGAGCCGCGGTACGTCATGCCCTCTCGCAGATACTTTGGCACCAATGTGATACCCAAGTTATATGACGAGACAAGGGAGGAAATAGTGACGGAGTTGTCTTTGGCATGCCACGTAGCTCTGACGACGGATGGATGGACTTCTAGGTCCACGGAAAGTTACCTGACAGTGACTGCCCACCACATTAATCCCCAATGGGAGTTACGAAGCTGCGTATTACAAACGCGCCCAATATACGACAGCCACACAAGCGAATTTCTTTCCAAAAAGCTACGATTTTTTTACAACACAGGCAAGAAGCACAAAGCCTTTCCAAGATATAATTCGTGAAGAGGTCACTTCATACAAGGAAACAGGCTGCATCTCTGTGGATGAAAATCCCCTCACATGGTGGAAGACCAACGCACGTATCCCCATGTAGCAAAGTTGGCACAACGTGACCTGGCTGTCCCAGGTACATCTTTGCCAAGTGAGCGGGTTTTTTCCACAGCAGGGGACATTGTAACTGCAAGTAGGTCTCGTCTCTTGCCAGAAAATGTTGACAAACTCATTTTCATGCAGAAGAATATGAGAATTAAGTGAAAGGGGGAAGGCTGTTTTAAACAGTGCAGTGTTTGGTTCTATTGCAATATTTTATACTGATTGTGTCTGTGTGTATTTTGTTCGAAATTTTGTTAATATAACAGTGGCACTTTAAGTTTAGATACCAAATCCAGCCATATGTTTCAAAGCACTGCACTTTAATTTCAAGTGAAAAAAATACATCCTCACTCTAAGGGATTAGAAGAGTTGTTGATTTTGTTTTCTGTTAGGCTGGTTGGATGGTGGGCTCATATTATGTTTACGGCCTCATGTTCTCATAGGCAATTGTGTTCGCCTGTTCAAAGGACAGCAAACATTCCTGACACTTATTTTGAGTAATAAAGTAAAACATGTTGAAATCATCCATGTCTTCCCTCTTGCTCTATCAAAATACTACCTTTCTGAGATTGTTAAAACAGTGTGCTTAGAGTCAATTGAAATTCAAGTTTGTGCATTATTATTACATTATAACTATAATTTTATACCCTTTTAAATGCTGTATCCTAAACTATGGTTAGTAATAGCATCTGCCTAAGAATATTCTCAGAGACAGGGCTCCTGTTATAAACTGGCTGTTACCAGAATGGCAAGGACCAAGTTGTAATGCATTGCTAAAGGCACTGTGTAATGTCATAGAAGTGTTGTGCTGTGGTAGTAAAATCTTTTCAGTGACTATTACAGTGTTCCACTGGTGTAACGGTGTGTATTATGGGGCTACGATAAAAAAGTAAAAAAAACACCAAGAACCGTACAAAACCGTAAACCGTGGACCTCAAACCGTGATACACCGTGATACACCGTGAACCGTGAGTTTTGTGATCCGTGCCACCCCTAATATTAATTGACTACATTTACACTTGTTTTATGCAGCCTCTCACCCTGATCAGGTCCAGGTCCGCTGCCCTGCACAGCATCAGCTCCTGCCCCAGCATAGCCATTTCTGTGAGTAGTACATCAGACCAAAGCAGAATAACTATAGGTGTTTATGAAAATACATGCGAGACAGTTAATTATGTACCATTGGAGACATCAATGTTACCTTTAATCTGAACATCTGGGTCTTTGGATCTCATAGATATAGCCTCGGAATAGGCGAAGTTTGGGTTAATACTGTAAAGACACATGTCAAGATAGGGAAAAGGAATAGCTGATTAGCAAATCATTTTTGATATAAGACAACAGGTGTTATGTGTCTTACTGTACCTGCTGCAGATCCACGCCAGGATGTCTGTGCGGTGCTGGGAGGGGGTGCAGAGCAGCTGCAGCATGCTGTCTGCTTCCTGCAGGTACAGACCCTCCACCAGGGGACAGGACGCAGTCTCAACAAAGACAGAACCACAGGATAGTACATTTTAAGAAAATATAATCTTTATCATATGTAATTCTATGTTATAGCAAAGAAGATATGTAGTTTAAAGGGAAATTATATTGATGTAATCAACATAGAAATAGCCTCAAGGGTTTATATTTATATTTCATAGCTGTGTCCAAATTAAAGGGCGTTAATACAGTTTAATATAACTGTACCTTACACTATAACATTACAGTAGCCCTGATTCACTGTTATACATGTGATCATGTACAGAATGTTACTTGAGGTCCATCCTTCTTGCAGCGGTCAGACTTTACAACCAGCATGGCCCCTGGTGTACCCCCACACTTGCACTCACACAACTTTAGACTATGACACTACTGTTACACTTATGTGCAATTTGTAGTTTAGTAGAATCTACTTTGAATGCAACTTGTAGAATTGAATAAATGTACTATTTCTTATTTTACTATTTTAGATTTTTTGTGCATGACTTTTTATCTAACAGTGTTGTATTTTACTTCTTTTTTTAAATGTATCTTCACTTTTGCTGCAACAATGAACATTTCCCTTCTGTGGGACAAAAAGTATTCTGATTCTGAACATAACTTGGGACAATAACCATAAAAAACATTTACCTGGTTCAGGTTGAGAGCCGAATGTTTGAAATGTACAGATAAATTATTTTTTTGACAAGTTTCCCAAAGAAAACCAAAATATTCATACACTATTATTTGAGTTTAGATCTCAGACATCCAGTGGTGTATTGTAATAGAGTACATTTACTTAAGTTCTGTAATTACATATTATTTTGAGGTACTAGTACTTTACTTGAGTATTTCTACTTTATGCTACTTTCTACTTTTTCTCTGCTACATGTCAGGGGAAAACATGATACTTTGTTTGACTCCACTACATTTATTTGAACACTCACAGTTAATGTGTATGTACAAAAACTAATGATATGCTGATATGGTACAGGGCAGTACTGTACTGCATATTACACAGTATTTTGAGAACTGTGAAATGATCCTTTCTACATAACGAGTACTTAGTCATGTTGTACTTTTAGATGAAGTTTATGTTGATGCCAATACTATGTGCTTTGACTTCAGTAATAAGCCTTGTACTTGTAATAGAGTATTTTAAGACCATAGTATTTGTACCTTTACTTAAATAAAGGATATGTGTACTTCTTCCAACACTCCAGATAT